>NW_022196095.1:0-600000 GCF_008641045.1 Pistacia vera
CCTGAATTGAGGTGGTACTTGTGTTTGTGAAATGGCTGCTAATGCCACCCAAAACCATGATGGGTTGTTGCAAAACTTAAGAAAACAGCTTGCAGTGGCTGTTAGAAGTATCCAGTGGAGCTATGCAATTTTCTGGTCATTATCAACTACACAACAAGGGTATGTTACCTCCACGGTTTTTTTTTTTTTTTTTCACAAAGTTATTTCCATTCTTCTGTCAAATTCCTTTTTTGGGTGTCTTTCTCTTGACTTGTATATCTGGGTTTGTGTAGTTTTTGGAGTGTCTTGAATTTGTGGATATCATCTCTCTATCCAAAATGATAACTTTACTTTCTGGTCTAACTCAGATTTTTCTTGGTAAATTATGGCTTTTCTGCCGCAGAAAATGCAATGACGTTGCCTTATGGTAAAAATTGATGAAACTGGCATCTGGGTTGGTTTACTCGTTTCTTAAATTTCCTGAGAAGTTGATGTTTAATATCTGTATGTCATTTTGGAATGCAATTTAAGAGCTCAGATTTTGATTTCTTGGCAGCTATAAATGGACCACCTGAAAGTTAGTGGTATGAAGTCGGTGGGTTGTTTACCATTTGGCAGTAAAGAAATGTTACAATACACAAGCTTAATGCTTAGTCCCTTTTTTACATGGATATTTGTAGAAAATGGGAAAGTGGATAGTGAGGTTTTGCTGATTTGATGTGAAAATGGCCGCTGAAAGTATTTCCTCTTTTGATTAGTTATTAATAAATGACATATAATGAGTATAGTTTACATACTTTTCATTCATATTCTTTGTACTTACCTAGATAAAATGTGGTCTGGTCAACATTCTTTAGGGTGCTGGTGTGGTTTGATGGATACTACAACGGAGACATCAAGACTATGAAGACTGTCCAAGCCATGGAAATTAAAGCTGATAAAATAGGTTTACAAAGGAGCGAGCAACTAAGAGAGCTTTATGAGTCTCTTCTGGAAGGAGAAAGTGAGCAGGCTAATAAGAGGCCTTCTGCTGCATTGTCTCCGGAGGATCTCACAGATGCAGAGTGGTATTACTTAGTTTGCATGTCCTTTGTATTCCATACTGGCCAAGGGTACTATCTCTGTTCTATTGTTCAAATCTTAATTTTTTCTCTAACTGGCTAATGATGTTTCCCCTCATAATCTTGTATTATTACCACTGGTCTAACTGTAGTAACATGATACTTCAACATTGTTTCATAGTTTGCCAGGAAGAGCACTTGCAAATGGTGAAACCATATGGCTATGTAATGCTCAATATGCAGATAGTAAAGTATTCTCACGTTCTTTATTGGCCAAGGTAGATATTCCTTAATCTAGTTAAATTCAGTTTAAATGATATCATGTGTTCTGTATATAATCATGTATTACAACCAGAGAAACAAACTGACTTTTTGTGTTTCCTTGTTATCTTCTTTCTGCATCTGGTTGTTGACCATTTCTCTTAGAGTGCATCTATTCAGGTATGAGGAACTCTCCTTGAACACCAAAAAGAAAACTAAATATTTAAAAGTGAAGGAGATTATTATAACTGATGATCACAACACTGTCTGCTTGCAACTTAAAAGTTGAACCCATTTTACCAATCTCATTCATTTTGTGAACTTCAATGTTGACATTTTCCTTTGTTTTATTGTTGCAGACGGTTGTATGTTTTCCTCATCTTGATGGTGTGATTGAGCTTGGTGTCACTGAATTGGTAGTTTCTTTTCTGAAGTCAGATCCCCAAGATTCTGTTTTTTTGATTATATGAGCTCTGTAGCTT
Organism: Pistacia vera; assembly: GCF_008641045.1. Classification (NCBI taxonomy): domain Eukaryota; kingdom Viridiplantae; phylum Streptophyta; class Magnoliopsida; order Sapindales; family Anacardiaceae; genus Pistacia; species Pistacia vera. Next base: position 1,784 of record NW_022196095.1, read on the forward strand.
ATTTACCCATTAAGTAATTATTCTTTCTTTTTATTTTCTGGGTTATCTGAAGATCCCGGAGGATCCAAGTCTCCTTCAACATGTCAAAGCTTCCTTATTGGACTTCTTGAAGCCTGTTTGCTCAGAGAAATCTTCCTCTCCTCCTCATAATGCAGATGATGATAATGACCCAATTTGCACCAAGGTCAGCCATGAGATAGTAGATACATTGGCATTGGAGAGCCTATATTCTCCCAGAGAAGAAATCAAATTTGATGGTGAGGGAGTTGATGACTTACAGGGAAATATCAATGAAGAAATCCACATGGATTCTCCTGATGAATGTTCGAAGGGCTGTGAGCATAATCACCAGACTGAAGACTCTTTCATGCTTGAAGGTATTAATGGTGGGGCTTCTCAAGTTCAAAGTTGGCATTTCATGGATGATGACTTCAGCAATGGCCTACCAGATTCCATGAACTCAAGTGACTGTATATCTGAAGCTTTTGTGCACCAAACAAGGGCTACTTCTTCTCCAAAGCGCGAAAATGTTGGAAAAATTCAATTGAAAGAACTTCAAGAAGGCAATCATACTAAACTAAGTTCCTTAGATCTTGGAGCAGATGATGACTCACAATACAAAAGAACTCTTTCTGCTATTTTGGCAAGCTCAAATCGTTTGACTGAAAACCTGTGTTTTCTTAGTTGTGGTAACAAATCCAGCTTTATGAGTTGGAAGAAAGGAGGAATAACTGATGGTCATAGGCTACGAGTACAGCTGAACATATTAAAAAAGATTTTATTTACGGTCCCTTTGATGTATGGCAGTTGCCCTCATAAGTCGCAGAAGGAAATATGCGGAAAAAATTGCCTTACAACAATGGGAAGGGATGATTTTTGCGCTGGACATGTTTCATCAGATCAGAGAAGAGAGAATGAAACATTTATGGTCCTAAGGTCAATGGTTCCATCTATTTGTGAGGTGATTCTGCTATAATCTGTTCAAATTATGTTGTCATTTCTTTTTTCTGATAATCTTTTCTCTAGGTTTCTGTCACTGTGACAAAATACTTTGGGAAGTTTACGAAAGTTATCAACAATATCTAATTTCTGAACCATGCAGCTTATTGACACTCTAATTTAGTTAGTAATGCCTTCACAATGACTGCAAATTTTCGAAATGACTTTCCCCTTTCTTCATTGTTTTTTTTTTTTTTTTTTCATAAATCATTGTTGGGAAATCAAATGCTTGGCTGTCTTCTGATTTTCTTATCAGTTAAGTTGATCGTTTTTATGCAGGTTGACAAAGCATCAATTCTCAATGACACTATTAAATACTTGAAAAAGCTTGAGGCAAGAGTAGAAGAGTTGGAATCCTGCATGGACTCTGTTGATTTTGAGGCAAGGCCTAAAAGAAATCACCTGGATATGGTAGAACAGATATCTGATAACTATGACAACCAAAAAATTGATCAGGGAAGGAAGCCTTGGATAAACAAGAGGAAGGCCAGTGACATTGATGAAACTGACCCAGAAACCAATAAAGTTGTTCTCAAAGATGGCCCACCATTCGATGTGAAAATCAGTATTAAAGAGAAAGAGGTTCTGATTGAGATGAGATGTCCATATAGAGAATTTATATTACTAGATATCATGGATGCTATAAACAATCTGCACTTGGATGCCTACTCAGTTATATCGTCAAATCTTGATGGCATTCTCACCCTGGCCCTTAAATCTAAGGTTTGTGTTAAGGTCACTCTTAGCAGATTCCCCTCTCTCTCCCCACTCTTTTTCTTCATCTTCTCTGCATAACTTAGTATATTTGGACTTACTTTAATCTGGCCTTCAGTACAACATTTTAGCTGCATTCTGAATTCTCCCCTGCACAAACAAATGCACATGTTTAACTCATTTGAATTGGTTTCAGTTTCAAGGAGCAGCCGTCTCACCAGCAGCAATGATTAAACAAGCTCTATGGAAGGTTGCTGGCAAGTGTTAGGAAGTCGGATCAAACTAGTAATCGACCTACACTAGTAGGATTTTCAATTCTGTAGATTTAGTTTCTTCATATGTGTAACGTGTAGTTGTAATGTGAGAACTTGGATCCACTTCCTCCTGACATGTGTTCTGCATCAACTCGTCGGCCTCATCTAATGAGCTTGACTTATGACTTGCCCAAGTGATGGAGAACAAAACCCTTCAATGTAATCTATCTACTATTTGCTCCTGCTGTATCTCACTTCATTTGAATAAAATGCTTTAATTTATGATGCAATTTCCGTATCTTATTGATCCATATAATTGATTGATTGATGGAATTCTGATTTGTGGCTTCATGAGCAACATACATTGTGGATTCTTTAATTTGTATTACTACTGTCTACATGATGAGCTGAAAATTTAAATTGAGAATATTCTATCTCTAATGGGTCTGCCAAAATTTACAAGTTGTCAAGTGCCAACTTCATGCAATCAATTATTAAACAGGCTCAAGAACGAGGAAAAGATTGAATAAAGGCAGGCAATATCACCTCCTAGCCTAACTCAATTTTCGTTGACAGCAAGAAGTCAACGGAAACCCTCTGGGCTGTCGTGGAGAAGCAAGGAAGGATTTCTCTTTACACTGGGTCATTCATAACCATCTCGCTTTGCGTTGCCTTCTGTTCTGTTTTAATGGATATTAAATAATCAAAATCTAAAGCAAGGAAATAAGCAAACCAAACCGCAGCAGGGTGATCTAGCAGTCAACTAGGATTCTTGAGCATATTACTCAAGAAGTCTTGAGTTTGATCCACCTGTGTTATTAATAGGGGTGGTAATTGAGGAAGTTCAAAGAAGTTGTTGAGCTGTGTACAAGTTAACCCAGATAAACGGATACTTCCAGTCAACACAAAAAAATAAAAAAATAAAAAAAAATAAGCATAACAAAAAGAAGGGTCTTATTATATATTTCCAGACAATACAATCATAAGTAGATAAATAGGAGAATTATAATACATAAGTTGGAAGTTGGAAGTTGAACTCCCAACCGTCCAGCCTTTGCCCTATTAACTACCAACAGGTCAGAGCTCCCCAAACCCAATGGAATCCCTTCTCTCATCTGACGCTCAACAACACTGGAACAACAATTTTTAGTCACTAACATGAAACAACAAATGGAAGGTTAAGAAAATATATGATCTTCACTTCAAATTTGGAGTCTGATCCCAGCAAAGTCCTTGACTGTGAATCCGACCTTTTCAAATTTCCCTTTTACATTGTTTTCTCGGAATTTCAGATAATCCAAGCACACAAATGGCTTGTAAAGTTTCATATTTCCTTCTCCTACCACTTCATCTGGTGCCAAAATCACCTTTTCATCTTCAAAGCACCAAAAGAAAGCTAGAGATAAACGGTTAGCTGGTCGCTTTAAAATAACTCGATGTTCTGATGATCTAAATTTTTCGTTGCTCCAAGCTTGCAACATATCTCCAATGTTCACCACCAGGGTTCCTTCAAATGGGCTAATGTCCATCCACTTTCCCTCTTTTGATCTCACTTGAAGCCCACCAATTTCATCTTGGTACACGATAGTTACACAGCTCATGTCTGTGTGCATTCCTAGCCCCTCTACTTCATTCTCCAAACTTTGTGGCGGAGTGTAGTTAATAATCCTCAAATATCCATGACAATTCTTGAATTCTGATTCATAGTATTTCTTCTCGAAACCATCCCCCAAGCACATTAGCAATACCTCTATAATTTTCTTTGATAATTCTGCCATCTTGCTGCCATATTCTTGCAATATCTCACTGTCAGGAGTAAAAAACAGAAAAAGAGACAAGTTAAAAAGTACAAAAAAGAAGAGAAGATAAACTATGAAATGGGAGGTATAAGTTTCAGAAATAATAATAATAAAAATGATACCTAAATTCAAGACTCTGTTTGTCAAAGAGTATATTTGCAGAACTCTGAGCAGATGCAAAGAAGTTTGGTCCAGCAACTCGGAGACTCTCGAAGAAAGGAGAAGCTATGAAATGAGGAGTATAAGTTTTCGTGGAAGATAAAGGACCAAGTTCAAGCTTGGTATCAGAAGGGAGGCCGAAGAGTTGTTTTGAAAGCATACTAAGTCTCGTGTAAACATCCTTGGAAATTCCATGATTGCTGATGAGGAAAAAACCCCATGTTTTGCAGGCTTCAGAAATGGAGGACAGAGATGATGAGTCCAAGGGCTGGGAAATGTCTAAAATTGGAAGATCCACAGCAGTTTGAGATTCAGACATAATGAAGAGAAAAAGGTTTGGTTTGTCAACCTAGTTCTTGGGCAATTAAACAGATGTTTGGTTATAGGCTTATAGCTTATAACCACACAAAAGGCATACACAAATGACATATCATATTCACATGCACTAATTAAAGAGGTTAATTGTTCCATATGTTTTTAAAAAGACTAGTTAAATCAACTAATTCTGTATTATATTCCTGCAAATAGGCAATATTAGCCCTATAATCTTATACTAGTTGCTGCTTTCAATAGATATATTCATTACAGCAACATAGAAAACTGGCAACTAGTTAGTTATAAGTAAAGACCTAAAGAGCTTGAGAATACATCTACTCAACGAAAAAGATGGAATTTGGCTTTATATTTGAAGCTTGTCAACGAAATGATAGTTTGAATAGTTTATTTTGCAGTCAAATGGAGCAATGACAACCTGGTGTATGGTAAGATGGTGTCCTCTCCACATGAATTTATCATATTCTGTTGTGCATTGATTTCAGAGCTTGGATTCTTACGGAGAAAGTTTTGCCCAGCCCATATTCTTGGAGACTAAGCATGTAAACCTCTGAATCTCTTGATTCATATTTTTCATTATATAAGAAACAGACTAGAATCTTCTTCTGTGTAGCATAAACTCATAGATAAATTCCAGAATAAATGCATATAATATATACCCTTTACTATATGGAAATACATCAGATTAGCTCCAATTTACAGTGGTAAAATTTTCAGTGCCTGCACTTCCCACTGGACTCAATTGCTTCAGGATGAACCCTAGCGTATAAAAACTAAGACAATCAAATCTGATGCCCATTTGACTTACGAACACCATTTAGTTTTATAAAACAGAAAATTCTGGAAATCCACAGTCCCCAGTTCACTATTTTGAAATCATAGTTGGCAAACAGTGTGCGTTATCAAATACCTTGGATTAAAGAAACTTGATTATTTTCTCAAATGTACCATTAATTTAAAACCCACTTACCTCGTAATGAGCGAAAAAGCTCATAATTGGCCATCAAATGGCAGACATAAGCTGATAAGCACGACCACCACCTTGTTTTATAGTCGTAAAACAATCTATCAAAATCATTACAGGCTCCGTTTCTACTTAAGTTATTGAATTTAGAGTCATGAAATTTTTTTCCATCCAAATGATGGTTTAATGATATTTTTCTATCTATAAATTTTTAAAATATCACTTTACTACCTAAATTGATATTTCGTTTTCATTCTGACATCGTTCTGACCCCACACCGTCACCATTCTCTTTCCCGATCATCACTTACCAAAACCCCTCAAACTCTACTCTTATTGACCCCGCTAATCTCCGATAATCAAACGATTAGGGTTTGTGCAGCTATCCCTCCCAAGTCAAATTCCGATCAATGTCAACCACCAAAATTTAATCTTCCACCATCAAAAGACTTATCGGTCTCTCCTCTTCAAAAGTCTTAATAGCTTAGACCGAGTTTGTTTTTTATTCGTCACCGGAATGTAAATTTAAATAATAAAATGATATTTTAAAATTAGGTGGAAAAGTGTCATTAAACTATTATTTGAGTGGACAAAAGTGGTTAACTCTTGATTTTAACCTAACTTTCAAGCAGTCATAGACTTCCAATACTCAGTTTCACTTAGTTTGAATTTGTAACGAAACCACAATATGATTAATTCCACTTCATAAGCAATAATTAAAGTTTTTACTCACGGATCCTTGTTATATTCAGTCACCGGCCCACATAAGCAAAAGCTCTGAATATATGCGTTTTGATCCCCACAAAACCATTAAAGGCGACGCAGCCACAAGGAACAAACAAGAATTACAATAAACAATATATATATTATACTACTAGCGAGTAGCGAAAACATGCTCAGTTGAATATATATATATATATAGCAAGAGTTCAAATAACCAAACTTGTTCTTAGATAAAAATCTACATTGATTCAATGATTTTCCATGTTCCGGCTGAGTCGCGATTCTCATTTCCTCTATTATTGTGTCATTTTATATTATAATTTTTGTGTTTCAACTTTCAAGTGATATGATGCTAATTAATTTTTGAGCTTCAATTTACAAATTAGTTATTATTTATATAAAACATATGATTTGGAATCTAGAAATTGGGATATATAATTTGGATATATTACTCCTATTATTTTTTTATTTCTGCAGACAACAATGATACACACTAGAGAAGCACAAACAAACCACTAGCAGACGGGACTGTTTCTCGTAAATGCAAGCACTGTAAAACGACTTCATATTACCCTTGACAGATTTTTCCTTCTCTTCGTCACAATCACACGCCTCTCCTTGGACCTCGTTTGAATTACTGCGTGCATTTTCTCACTCTCTCTTTCTCCCTCATGAGCAGAAGAGCTCTCTCTCTTTTTCACAGCTGAGCAAGTAAGTATCAGTTAAACATGTGCTGTATTCTCCGCAATGCTTACAAAGTGTTCGATAGAATTACCCAACGACACAGTTTTACAAGAAACGACATACGTATTTTATGTTACGTTACTTTGCCCCAGAAATATTCATACACGAATCCAATCGATCTTTACGCTAAAGTGGAGGACAGTGTAATATCATGTACATCGAAAATTTCGAATTTGGTAAGAAAAAACAAGCCGGAGGAAGCTGTTGGTTTGTTCAAAACGAATTTTATGAGTGATCAAAGGCCGAATTAAGTAACGGTATTGAATGTAGCCGGTGCCTTTGGTGCATTGAATTGTTTAGAATTGATAAAAATGGTTCATGGGCTGGTCATCAAAATGGGGTTTAAATCAGAAGTGGTGGTTTTAACGGCTATTCTTGGTTTTTATTGTGATCATGACATGGCAGTTGCCTGGAAATTATTTGAAAAAATATCGAATAAAGATGTTGTTTTGTGTAGTGCAATGGTTGCAGCGTGCGTGAAAAATGCCCTGTACATTGAAGCCGTTGAATTGTTTAGGGAAATGCAGTGTTACGGTGTCAAACGAAATCATGTTACTGTTATGAGCATTTTGCCTGCTTGTGTTTATATTTCTGATGGTCTATCTCTTGGCAAGCAGATTCATGCATTTTCAATAAGGCAAGGGTTTATTTCGTTTACCAACGTTCAAAACTCTCTTGTGGATATGTATGCAAAGTGTAAGGATCTTGGGGCCTCCATTCAGGTTTTCGATGGTAACTGGAAGAAGAATTTAATCTCATGGAGGATTATGATCCGCAGTTGTATTGAGAATGATTGCACCAGAAAAGCGTTGGGTTTCTTTTCATTGATGCAATTTCGTTGTTTTGAACCAGATGAAACTATGATTGGGCACATACTTGTGGCATTATTACAATTGGAAGAGACAACATTTGGGTTGTCATTTCACTGCTACATATTAAAAAAGGGATTTCTCAATTTTTCTTTCCTTGGGACTACGCTTCTCCATATGTATGCTAAGTTTGGTGAGTTGGGTATGGCTAGGAATTTGTTTGATCAGTTGATTCACAAAGATCTCATTGCCTGGAGTGCAATGATCTCTGTATATGCCCAAGGAGGGCAGCCTTATAATGCTTTAACTACATTTAAACAGATGCAATTGAAGAATGAAAAACCTAATGAGTTCACTTTTGTTAGTCTGCTGCTGGCATGTTCTTCAGTGGGAGCTCAAGAGCTCGGGGAGAGTATACATACCCAATTAATTAAAGCAGGCTACACATCAAACTCATACTTGACATCAGCCTTGATTAATTTTTACTGCAAATTTGGTAGGATGAAGCAAGGAAAGGCTCTTTTCGATGACATTTCTAGTAAAGATCTAATCTGCTGGAGTTCAATGATTAAAGGGTATGGAATGAATGGGTATGGAGATGAGGCTCTTGAAACTTTCTCAAACATGTTGGATTCAGGGGTAATGCCCAACGACGTTGTTTTTATTTCTGTTTTATCTGCTTGTAGTCACTGTGGACTAGAATATGAAGGTTGGAGCTGGTTTCACTCTATGAAGGAGAAATATGACATTACCCCGAAACTTTCGCACTATGCTTGCATGGTGGATTTGCTCAGTCATCAAGGGAAAGTCGAAGAAGCCCTTGAATTTGTCAAAAAAATGCCTGTGAAACCTGATAAAAGAATCTGGGGAACACTTATTTCTGGTTGCAGATTAGCACGCGGATCAATTGAGATAGCAGAGTACGTGGTTGAATGACCCATGACCTTGGACCCAAATAATTCTAGGTATCGTAAAATTTTGTTAGACTTGTATGCAGAGGAAGATAAGATGTTATGATGTGTAGAAACTGAAAAATTCTTTCTATTGGGTATTTGCAGCAGGTAAGTTTGTTTAATTGATTCCTTAATTTGTATGCTCTTCTTGTCATGATGTGTTGAAAATATAATTTTAATATTAATAATAGCTGCAAAAATAAGAGTGCCTTAGTTTGATTCTTTCAGTTCGTTTCTCATTTTGTGTTTCTTATAACTAAGCCATCGAAATAATAATTCTGGAACAGAAGTCAAGATCTTGGATTACTTATTGATTAATATTATCCTGAGATATGTTTGAGAGAAGAGAAACAGTGTTCTTGACTTCTCAGCTCCACATTAGATTCCGGAGAAATTTGAAACATCTAGTTTTACATTACTATTCCCTTCCTAGAAGAGGAACTAAGAAAATGTAGATACTCTCCTTAAATTCTCAATTCTATAACTTATATCAAACAGAAGATAATACAAACACTTAAATATTGAAAGGTGTAACTAGGCAAACGTAAACCATTTTAATTGTCTTACATCTGATTAATGGAAAAGTGTAAATTAAAATTAATTGTCTAAGCAGTTATAGTTTGACTTTGACATGCATTAATTTTGGAAATGGATTAGAGATACCTTAAATTGCCCTTACAATAGGTTTACTGTTGAATAAAGTGAGTTTGCAAAACTGCAACTATTATGTATTCCATATTTCATGCACACGGAGACACACACATGAAACGAGGAATCCTTGAAGTACTTCTTGTTAATGCTGAAGGCATTAGACATACAAACTTTTTTGGTACTCTTTCCCCTTAGTTATAAGAAAGTCATGTTTGCATACTCTTATGTTTTCTCCTTGAAGTAGGATCGTCACTTTTTTTTTCACTACATCTTTTTAACTATTAGAGGTTGCTAGCTGTTTTAATTTTATCATTTTTTTTCCATAGGAACACCAGCCTATTACGTCATTGTACAAATTGGAACTCAAGTACATAGAAGCAAAGTATCATCAGGTTTAGATATGCTTTTGTTGAGTTTTATTATTCTGATGCCTTGAAATTTGAATGCCAGTATGTTCTGGTATCCTAGTAACTGAGTTTTGTGATGCAGCTAAAGATGGAAAGGCCTGGTGGAATGAGAAATTCATATTCGAATTCCCTCAATCTGATTGGAGAAACTTCACCCATATCAAATTCAGAATCATGGACGTGGAATTATTCACAGATGGTGGATTTGTTGGTGAAACCATGTAAACCCTTCCTTCATTGATGTCCATGCTAGAAGTTCCTCCTAGTTAATATTTGTATCATGTTCCCCTTTGTTTCCAAATAATCGTGAGGCACGAGCCAGATAAAAAAAATAATTTAGCAGAACTCAGATCATCTTGTGATAGATGACCAGGAAGTTTCTCTCTCTCTTAAGCTTAGGGTTTAAATATCTAGTAAATAACACGCTTTCCCTAGGATATTATATTTGGGTCTGGCAGAAGGCTGTGAGATTACCACAAGATGATAGATAATGGCTCTAGAAACTAGGGGAATGCTACCTCTGATTTGTTGGGTTATGTTTCCTTCTAAATATTAAGCATAGCAATTAAAAAAACCAAAAAAAGAAAGAACCTTTTCATGTTTCTGTTTATAATTTCCCAGATTCTGTTTCAATTTAGATGAGTTATCCAACTTTTGATGCAGATATTACCTTGGTGGAATAATTAGCGAAAGCAATGACAGAGGATCAACTGAAGTGAACCCAGCTCCATACAATGTAGTACTTGAAGATGACACCTACAAAGGACAGATTAAGGTCGGATTTAAATTCATCATGAAAGTAAGTATGCTAGGATGTGAAATTTGTCAATCTTTCTGTCATTACTCCTGCAGGCTAAGAATAATAAAACCATTGTGCTTTTAACTTTTCAGGAAGACAAGCCTATACAGACGAGAGAATTTATTGCACATGAGAATTTACCAAGACAATCAATTTGTAGGTTCCTAGTTAATCTTAGGAAAATGTCATGTTTTAGGTTCGTGTTCTACCGGAATCTAATGAATTCGAAAAATGCCTGAAGGAAACATAAGAGAAGCATGTTTCAGACTTCGGATTTTACATTTGTGACAATAAGCTGAATATGTAATGTAATCAATAAGATCTTATTGCTTTCAAAGGCTTTATTTATTTTTCTTTGTTATTCTCTGTCAACCATCATCAAGATTCTGAACTAGCAAATAAATGTAATGTAAAATTGTTGACCTTCTACATGGCAAAATATGTCCTTCATGAAATTTGTACCTAACAGTTTTGTGATTATTTTGATCTTACTGAATTAATGATCAATAGTTTCTGCAACCCGAGTCAGAGATTTGTTTATAGAGACATGTTTGACCTGAATTATTTTCATTTCTAAATAACAATGTCAACGAACGTTTCTCTGTCATGTCCACAGGCCAAATGAAGAACTGGGAAGCACGTCTAATTCACGACGTACACAAGATAATTTTTGTTTTTTTAATTTTTTAACCCACGTGCCTTCTAATCTAACTTCCGACCAAAGCTTAACTACTGCACTTCATTAAATCTCCAAGACATGCAACCAAGAAACCCATGTTCAGGTTTCTCTTCCATTCCTAATTTTAATCTCATTTATGTGTAGTTGAAATTCTTAATATTCTAAATGACAAATTGCTGTTGAAATAAGAACATGAAAGATGCCCTCATGTGAGCTACCAACTTGAGAAGATTAAGTGGATGATAAGATGATATGCAAAACTTAAAATTGGGTACTTAAATATTGACACTCTGTCAGCATCTTCAATGGAGTTCCAAATGTCCGTGACTTTCCTGTAAGACCATGAACTGAAAATTTGTGGGGAAGTAAAATTTGTTCATTTTTTTTTCTTCAATTGTTGACCCATAATAAGAGATAAGTCTATTTCTTTATGAAAAAGGGCATCATTTGGCACATTCAGGGGGCCTACTGGTTATTAGACAGTCACTTTTGACTTTTATCATCTTTCTGCAAATTGTGAGAACATGATTGATTGGTACAGTTGTTGAATTATTTTCTTCAATAAAGTATTTATCACGTATTCTGAAGAATCGGGAGCATATATATTATGACCCCTGACATCCATTAATTGTTCTTGTCCAAGTCCAACTAAGTTTGTACTCTGCATGTTCTCTTTCAACCAAATAAAACTAATAGCTACTTTTCAAGAACCACCTTCATCCATTGTTGATTTTGCAACTGGGTATTTTTGGTTTGATCAGAGCACAAAGGCTGCAGAATCGTGTGGTTAATATTTCCCGGTTTCATGATCACGATCATGGTGATATGGCTTTGCTTAAAGGAAGCTTATCTTTTGTAAAGAAAGGGTTACAAGAGAATAAAGATACTTAAAGAGGGAACTGTTTCAAACGGTCTTCGGCTTCTTGCATTAGCTTCAACATTCAAATTCAAATCTGTTCTTAAAGGTAAAAAGAATGTTATACCGTTGCTTTTTTAATTAACCGTTGGCTTTATGCTTTCAAATATTAGTAGTTTGTTCACCTTCACCTTCAAATTATTGTAGCAAAGATTGCTTTATACATTGTACTCAGCTGAATATTCAGTGAATAATTGATATTTCTGATCCCAAAAATGACCTGTGAATGACCTCTTTTACTTTTTGTTGCAAGAAAGATTACTCTTCGAGTCTCTCTTCTTCTTTTTTATATACTCTAATATTCTGCCATATAAGGAAAATTCCCTCCTGTTTAGTTTGTTTGATAATGATGAAAAACTCGAGAAATTTGTTGCAGACAAGCCAAATTTTCTGACGCTTTGATGATTGTCTGCAGAATTGAGGAATTAGGCCACAAAAAGTCATATACCGCAATGGAAAATTCTTCCCATTTATATGAAAACTATGATCCGGGTTACCAGCCTTCACCTTCTTCTATAGATCAAAATGATCATTCAACAACAGAAACTCCAGTTTACTCAACGATGAGTGGTGATTCTTTCGCATACTGCCGGACTTATTCAGAGATCTCAACCCTATCAGACCCCATTGACGACAATAGTTGTTGTAGTGAGCCTTTTCCTTCTAACTGGCCACCTGCAAAATCTGGACATACTGTTCTAAGCCGATCAGGAATGAAACAGCAAAAGACTCCCATGGATGGTAAGCTTGATGATCAAGAAGCAGGAGAATTAGGTGAGTCGTGTTGCAGAAATTTTATTTACTTTCATGACTTAAAAGCAGTAAAATTTACTTAGGCCATTGTGGTGGTAACATTGTTTGCAGAGCTAGAGATGATGAAGGAAAAATTTTCAAAACTTTTGCTTGGTGAAGATATGTCTGGAAGCGGTAAAGGTGTCTGCACAGCGGTTACAATCTCAAATGCCATAACTAATCTCTATGGTAATATACTCTAAAGTTGAGAGATGTGTTTAAAATCTTATTATTTCTTTGTTTTCAATGTCCTTAATCAATTATGTTAAATTTTTCAGCCACCGTGTTTGGGCAAAATTTGAGGTTAGAGCCCCTAAAACCTGGAAAGAAAGCAATGTGGAAGAGAGAAATGGATTGTCTTCTTTCTGTGTGTGATTACATAGTAGAGTTCATCCCTGAATCCCAGAATTTACGAGATGGAACGCAAGTTGAGGTAAAGTTCCAAAATCCAAGACCAATTTAAGCAGTGTTTACCGTCTTCACATGTTTTCAGTTAACGTGATACTGTGATCTTTCAGATTATGGCAAGCAGACCAAGAGCAGATATTTACATCAACCTTCCTGCACTGCAACAGCTAGATAAAATGCTCCTAGTAAGATAACTACCACATTCTTATTCTTGAATCCTTAGAATCTATAATTTCAGCTAATAAGTATGTGGATTTTCTTTGACAGGAACTATTGGATAGTTTCCAAGGCATGGAATTTTGGTATGCAGAACAGGGCAGCATGTCCTCTAATTCAACTCGTTCAGGCTCATTTCGTAGAGTTGTTGTTCAGCGTAAAGAGGAGAAATGGTGGCTACCAGTTCCATGCGTTCCTCAAGGTGGTCTCTCTGAGAAGACAAGGAAACACTTACGCCACAAGCGTGATTCCGCTAATCAAATCCACAAAGCAGCCATGGCCATCAATAGTAGTATTCTTGCTGAAATGGACATCCCAGACTCATACATGGAAACTCTTCCGAAGGTTAGTCCTTACTGCTCACTTGTTTTTGGTGGCAACTCTCATTTAAGCACACTCAAACTTCATATTTCTTTCAATAAGTAGAACCATGATAAACTTAGACATGTATTCGATGCTTAATAGAACAGTTATGCATTCTAGGTTCATATTAATAATTAGATATCTTGTTTTCAGAGTGGAAAAGCATGTCTTGGAGATTCAGTTTACCGTTATATGTATACAACAGACAAATTCTCCCCCGACCATCTCCTTGATTGTCTCAATCTATCATCTGAGCATGAAGCACTTGAGCTAGCAGATCGAGTTGAAGCATCCATGTATACATGGAGGCGAAAAGCCTGTATGAGCCATTCAAAATCTTCATGGGACATGGTCAAGGATCTAATGACTGATACTGACCGCAGTGACAAAAATCACATTTTGGCCGAAAGAGCAGATAGTTTGTTATTTTGCTTGAAGCAGAGGTACCCTGAACTTGCACAAACATCCTTGGACACATGCAAGATTCAATATAATCGGGTAAGTCTCTAGCCAATTTTTCATCTCTATGCAACAAAAACGAACCTAATTCATTATTCATGCACCTTTAGATTCATATATCCCAGAAATAACTCAATTGAAAAGCAATTTTTGCAGGATGTGGGGCAAGCAATCCTGGAGAGTTATTCAAGAGTGCTGGAAGGCTTAGCATTCAACATTGTCGCTTGGATTGAAGATGTTCTTTTTGTAGACAGATCAGTGAGATCTCAAGATCACTAACGACCTGCAAATGAACTAATTATCAAAGGAGGGATATCTCAGTCCCGGCTTGTCCATTGAACAAGTTTTGGTAGCTTAATAATTCCAAGGTCAGGTGAATGAACTAGAAAATGGCTATTTTTTATTTGTAAAGAGACGAAGTTAGCTGTCATATAGGGACTGTTTCTAAGACTTGTAGCATTGTCGAAACTGGCAGTTCTAACACATGCATAACTTTTTTCTGGGTTGATTGTGAATTTGTGCTGAAATCCCTAAACTTCATTTCATCTTTTCATTCCAGAAGAGAATGCAGTAAGGTGCTAATTGTAATAGATCACTGGCTTATTTATATTTACAAAATTCCACTTCAATCCAACCAAAGGGATTTTATTTCCTCAAGCTTCATTACATAGCTAAGAAAAAGGCAAATAAAAAAGAAATGCGAAATTTTACCTAAAATAATAAATACCCATGTAAGGCATCACAATTCACAAATCAAAGAGCTTTAAGCATGAACAGTAACCTAAGGTTCTTAATTATGGACATTTCCTATTTATTTATATTTGTAATGGAATATTATACCCCAACCCTACCACCTGAAATTGAGTTGCCACTAATTTCTTCAAACCTCAGTGAGAGAACCGGTCGTGAGGCTTAAACGACCCAATGGTTTCTTTGGATGAGAAGAAGACTGAAATGCCTCAAGCTTTGACTTACAATTAGCCTGACTTTCCCCTTTGTTTTCCTCTAAACATTTCTTCAGAGCCTCAGCTTCAGCTTGAGCCATTGTCTTCTCTGTGTTATTACTACCAACACTCTCACTCTTTTCACTATCCATATAAACGAAGGATCACCACACAAGCGCTTTTCAACTGTACCATCATTCACAATTTCAAACCAACTTTAATGAATTAAAATAAAAGTAAATAATAACTAGAAATTGACAACACCATAATAAAGTTAGGAGTCTTTCTAATTATTGTATGAGATTGACTAAAGGGAAATATCCAAAGGAAAACTTATATATGCATGGGTAATTAAGAATTGGCATCAAATACTAGATAGATAATCTTTTCATGATAAAATTCAGTGAATCTTGAAAAGAACAAAAACAGAGTTTCCAAGAACTTACCGGGGAGAGACAGAGATAGAGAGGAGGTGTTGCAGATATTAAAAAAAAAAAAAAAAAAAAAAAAAGCCTGATTCGTTAACTGCCAATAAAGGCCGTAGCGACGTTTAAGGTGGGGTCAATATCTAAACAACTTGATTTATAACTATGTCATCACATTTTTGTTTTTTATATTTCAACAGTCGTCGTGGGCGTGGGGTACCACTACCACTACCAGAAAAACTAAACTTTAATAACTAAACACTCTCTTTCCAGCAAGAGTAAACGACATGTTCCCACCGAATGTATAGCGAAACCCAGGTTAGTACCCTTAGCTCATAAATTTCAGATTTCCACCATTAAATTAACGAATAATGTTATAGTTATCGAAAGGTATGAACTGAATAACGTGATAAAATTCTGACCGTTAATTCATTATAAATTAATATTAATCAACGGTCAAGATTTTGTCACGTTATTCGGTACACAAATTCGGTGTGTAACTTTTGATAACTCTATCATTTTTCTAATTAACAATGTTTTATTTCTTTTAACAATTAAAGGTTAAAATGGTCTTTTACTATATTTTAAATTTCTAAAAAAAAAATGTCTCCCAACTTTGTGTCTCTAGCTGACGCCAGCCCTGGCCCCAATCCTTGGCGCCATCTCCGGTGTCAAATTGCAACTCCCTTGCTCCAATTCACCTCCTCGCCATCCTCCTCGTCATTCCAAGTCTGTTCATGTCGCAACTAACCCTCTTCCTCGCTCTGTATTTAACAAACAACTTAATAGGCGTTTGGGAGAAGACTGATTGGGTTTTTGTTTGGGGCAATTTAACAAATAGCTGGTGGGCAAATGGAGTGAGGGGAGAAAAGACTTATGGTGGTGGCTGGAAAAACCAATTACAACTCAAAATCACAGCCAATCAAACAAACAATCAACACACTTCCAAAATCAATCAACACCAACACCAATTAACAACAAATCAACCTCCAATTTTACCCAAAAATCAACAAAATTGCGAAACCCTAAGTGGGGTGGTGGCTGGTGAATGGTCAGCTACCATGGTTGGAGATGATAGGGATTTTGATGGGGGTTGGCCGGTGAACACAATGGTGGTCTCAGGGAAGGTTTTTTATGACGGAATCAACCGAAAAAGGGGAATGTTCGTGCGACACAAATGGGAGGGTGGCGGCTGACGATGGTGGGTTCAAAAGGTTGAGAAGGTTGGGAGTTTTGTTTGGGAGATCAAGGGATTGAAGATGGTAGGGTCGAGTGGTACAAACGATGCCGGAATTCAGGCCGGTTTGGCCTAAGATCGGAAGTCGCGCTATGAGGAAGTGGATGTTGGAAAACGGAGGAAGCTAGTCAAATTTTCGGTTAAACGGGGCAAGGGAAGGTGCAAGAAAAGTTGGGGAAGAGTTCCTATCATGATTGGTGAAGAAAACCGGTTAGGAGGCAGCCAAAAGGCCGACGACAGTAAAGATGGGGAGGGGAGATAAAGAAGAAGGTTTGAGGGCTATTTGGTAAAAGCCCCTCTACTTAAATGTCACAACCTAACGACGTTCATTTAAGGATGGAAATCTAAAATTTATTAAACTAAGGGTACTAACCTTGGATTTTGCTATACCTTGAGTGGTAACAAGTCGTTTACTCTTCTAGCAATGTTATACACTTATACTTACAATTGAGTCATACAAACAGAGAAAAAACAAAAGATAGAATAGTCATTTTACATAAATTTTATATAATTTTTGTCTATTTATATGACTCAATTGTAAGCAAAATATTATTGGCTCCATTTATTTAGTTTTTATAATAGCATTTTATTCTGAATAGGATTTTTGGAAAATATGATAAGATTATGAGAATGTTTTTGGTACATTTTTTGAAAATATTTAAATTTTTTTAACCCTCTAAGTTTATTAATTTAACTAAACACCCTCATAATAAAAGTTTATAACTTAACAAAAATACCTCCACCCACCCAACTATTGTCAGTAGTTGGCCACCACTGCTGGACGGTGGCCAAACGTCGCTAGGATAGCGCATGACCGACTGGATTTGGCTAGCCATGCGTCGATCTGACCTTCTTCAGCCAAATCTACAGCCATAAATATGGTCGTTGACGGCGAAACGATAATTAGATCTTTGGCCGTAGATCTAGCTGTTTTCGATCAGATGCGTGGTAGATTTGGCTGGAAACAAACAGACATGATCGGTCAAATCCAATCGGTTGTGCATTGTTATGGCACCGACGATTGATGGTGGCAATGGCGGCGATGGCTGTTGGTGGGTGATAGTGGCCTAGGTGGGTGAGAGTGTTTTTATTAATTTTAAAACATTTATTGAGAAATGTAATTGTTCATATTTTGAGTTGAATAAAATAAGATTGAATTTTGAAGAATATTAAAACAAATGCATTTTTGGTTTTCTAGAATAAGATAGTGAAAAAATAGTGTCACATGTAGCGTGTTCTCTTTTACAATCGCACAATACAATTCAAATCTACTTTCGTACAATACAGTTCAATTCTTCTTAATTTTTTTTATTTTAAAAATAAAAATTAAAAATTAAATGAAAACTCTGAAGTCATTCCTTTGGAGACAAAACAGTTCATCTTACAAATATCAATCATGATTCCATATAAATTGGATGTGTTTGGTAATGTACTTTTCCAAATTCCATTCCAACTTTTGTTTGTAGAGATATGAACCGACAAGTGGTAGAAGGCGTGACGTGAATTAGGCTACATTTATCAGTGAGGCATGCATAAAGCATGTCCTGTGATGGGTCAATACAGGAAGCAGGTGGTCCTATGTTGAAAATCCAACCGACCATATTGAGACTAAGCTCCATGCTAAAGCATCAAGAAACATAAACCACCTTTTTCATGCCATCCAAAGTGAATTTGTTCGGCAACTAGATGTGGAAGAACTAGAATTTAAACCTGATATTGAAGTATTATAGCGGTGATAGTTGGAAACCACTTGCTTTCGTCATTGCTTCAACAGATATATCCACACACAAAAATAAAAAACAGATTAGTTCCTAGAAAAATAAATCAAACAACTTCACAAAAGCATGGATCCGATGAACAAGTAGCAATGGCCAATATTAGATAAAAATAATACTAATTTGAGCACACGCATGCCTAGAGAAATCGGCGTGTGTGAGTACATTTTATTATGAGCAAGGGAAAGGAGGGATATGCCCATATGAATTACAAGATTGATGCGCATGAAACAGCTACATATCATTCATTCTTGAGATATTTTACTCAGAGACCAATCAGTAAAGTGAAACAATTTATCTCTATATATACAACGAAGTTTCCGAACCACACCTGCTAGTGCATGGTCCAGATTGGGGTGATCAAAGGGTTAGTCAGTCAAGCAGGCCCAATACCAGGGCAGATGGCCGTGTGAGCACATCTTTACATTTTTTCACAGGGACCCAACGTCGACCACCCCTTCTCTCTCCAAAAATGACGCCCCTTTCAACAGCTCCCATCAACACCAAAAGCGAGAAGGCGCAATGAGAACATAGATTTACCTGTTGAGCGGTTTGCTTACTCCAGACCAAATCAAAAATGAAGTTAACCTAAAATCAGCTATCATCATCCACAGCACCAATGTATGTGAGGTCTGAGCGCCTCACCCTTATGGCCCCTTTAAGCCAGCTGGCAGCTCGAAGATTAGCATGATCACCACTGCCTATTACAGAAGTGTTACTAGAAGACGGAACTGATCCTGCACCATCTTCAAGGAGTATCCACGGATCAACTTCCATATCATTATCCTGCTGCAATGGCAATGTCTTGGACTTCACTGAGTTAGCAGCAGTTCTTGCCAAGGGCACTGGATTTCTCTGAGGTGTGTTTGAATTTCCAGGGTATACCCCGGAAATTGAGATGCTCGGTTGAAGCGAAGCAAGAGCAGAAACCGGGGCAGATGGAGGCTGGCAAGTGATGGAGCACCGCACAGAAGGTAGTAATATCGGCATGGCAGCTTGGATACGCCATCTAATTGTGTCAGGTAGTCGCATGCGATCTAAGTCATTCTGCACCAGTAGACAGCTTATCAGGATGTAAATATCATGGTTACTTATTGACTTTAACTTCAAAATCATATTTTCTGATAGAAGATTGCAGATAAAGGTGCAAAATCATAAAAGACCTAACTAAAGTTTATCCTTCAAGCAAAATGTGTAGAATACTTGCTCCTAGGCAAATATCATAATATACCACCAAAAGATGGTTAAGTCTCAAAGTATGAAGAATAATGTCTGTATACTCAAGTATTTAGACAATGAACAAACCTGCAAACTCTCCACCATCTCACGATCAAATCCAAAAGAATCCTTGGACAAGTTGCTTGACTTGGATGCAGGCTTTGACCTCAACCAGCTTGGTTGGCAACTACTCAACAACCCATGCAGGACTAATAATAACCGATCAAACAGACTTTCCCCAGACAAGTCCATCAAAGGTACAGAAGAATTTTCAGGTGGTGACTCCATCTCCCTCTTAGACTGAAAGCTCTGCATGGGATAAAAGGAGAGATCTGCATCCTCATGCACAACCCGACTTCCAAGGAGGCGAAGAATTACAGTGGCAAGCATGTGCCTCATGTTCCGTCCAGATGGCTCCCTGACAAATTCAACAAGCAGAAGGCTTAGCCAAAATTCTATCTGCTGTTACAACTCAAAGATGATGGTTGTAAATTTCAAGCACAACCAGCACCAACGGTCAAAAATCCATCTGATAAACAATCCTTTGTCATAACATATTCCACATACAAATTAAAAGGTAAATAAACCTACATTCAGTATTATTAAAATCATAGAATATATCATGTTCAAGTACTGTATCATTACCCATCTGCATATATGATAGGCAGCAATCTCAGAAGAAACTGCAACCGCAATGACATAGAAGCTCGCAAAGCACCAGGGGAGGGTGGAGCAGAATCTGCTGTACCTGCTGCTCGTCTAACCAATCCAGGACTTCCACCTCTTATACTTTTGCGATTATTGCTTTTATTTGTAAGACCTTCAATTCCGGAAGGAGTTGATCCAGCCAGCTTACTTGCTCCACGAGTTACTGCATTTATTTGTTGCTCAATGGTATTCAACTGCTTGATCAAATCACTTGCAAAGGTATGGCGTGAGTCATCAGAGCTTTGATCTATGCAAGGAAGAACTAGTTCAATGAATGCCCTCTCAGTCACATGCTGCTGGCTGGTAATGATACCCTCAGAATCAAGCATATGTGTTGACCCTTTGCCATATCGTTTTGAGTCCACGCCTTCATCAACAACCTCTCCTTCTTCAAGTGAGGCAACTTCCAACTTCTTATCTCCCCTGTTTAACGAAGGACCACAACCAGAATTAGACCAACCCCAAGGCTTCCAAAACTGAGCTTTAGTTGAAAGGCCTTTACTCTCGGCAATATTTATGAGACGCTGTCTAATGGTTTTCCGCCCAAAAAGAACATCATGCCCCCCAAGGAACCATTTAGCCTGCAACAACATTGAATCCTCCAGTGACCTCCCAAAGAGATGGACTAATTCTGAGAACAGGGGAGCAGCATCTGGTCTAACTAATAACCTTGTAAGGATTATCTCAATAAAATTGTTCTCATTTTCAGAAGCAGCAGCTTTTTCAGGACTAGGCGACAATGAGCGGATGGCATCAGCTAAGGGCATATCATGGTTCTCCACTTTCTCAATGAGAGCTTGTTCATTCAAAAGAAGCCTGAGCTCAACCCACTGCCAATGGAATTTTGCAGGTTGCAGAGCATCCAATACATTTACAAGCTTATCCAAAAGTTTTGTTTCATTTTCTACATGTTGCCCTTTGGAATCACCATGCCCAGAACCCCGATTCACGTCATCCTGTTTATATACAAAATGTGGCATTTTACAATCAATGATAGAATTCAGAAAAAGCCTTGCACGCAGAGGAACAAATGCCTTGGCTTTCGAGAGCATGTCCAAACCATTCAACTCTAGCATGGCTACAAACTCAGCATCAGTGGAATCTGCAGCTACAAGATCATAGAAACTCTGACTGTCTCTCAGAAAAACATCCCTGAAAGGCAAGTGCCTTATGGCATCACTAATCGCCAGTGTTAAAGATTGATACAACTGATGAATGTCTTCACGGTTTGCAAGGTTACCATGTACAATTAATGCCTTCCACCTAACAAAGGCAAATATTAAAAAGGCAGGTGGAAAGACCAAGCTAAGAGGAAGAATTCTCTGCATCCTTGAAAGAGCTACTATAGATGGTTCACCCAAAAGGTCCACAACTAGTCCATCACATACAGTTCTGCAGTTCCCCACAAGCAGCCTAAACCAATGCACATAAACTTCAATTGAGTTGTCCACTTTAAAAGTCCCAATTGAACGGGCATTACCATTAGAGGTGGACTTTGTACTCCTTACAAACTGAATTACGTCCAACCCTTCCTTCAGTCGAAAGACAGTAACCATTCTTTCCAGGCTAGTAACTCCATGAAGAACAGCACCAATGATCAGTGAAGAAATAGCAGCTACAGTTTTTGTTGCTTTCCCTAGCACTACTTTTGAAGAATTATTTAAAATATCATTGGGCATACTTGGACTGGAATCATGGGCTTCAGGAGACAATTGAAACTGACCACGAGAAGCCTTTCCAGGAGAGAAAACTCCAGCAAGAGCACAAGAAGCTTCCGTTGCAAGAGCTATCTCAAATACCCGGCTTTGACGCTCTCCAAGAGCTTCCTTAAGTAAGCATAAGCAAGTAATGTGTATTCGCAAAAGGCGCCTAGCAAAGTTTAAGGAACCTGTAGTAGATGGATAATTTTGATAATTGCTTCCAGCCGGAAAATCATGTATTTTTGCCATAATCGGTCCTACATTACCAACAATGACAGAAACTGCAGATGACACCAAAGATGGATCTCCTTCCTGAGCAGCACCACCGGTCTGCCTAATGCACTCCATCAATCCAATTATTATTTGTTGGGCGACCTGAAATTCCTCATCTGATTTTTCTATGGCAGGTCCTTTCGGTGAACCAGCTGCCAAGTGTTTTCTCTCTTTTTCTAAGAAATAGTGAAAGGCATCATCCATATGCCGTTGCACAACATCTTTCATACTCAAACCCACTCTTGATACTCGGCCACCGCTTATTTTTTGACGGAAATAATCATCAAGATCTTCAACTCCTGGTGGGACACCAAGCGGAAATCCAAACTCTCCATCCAGAGATCGTCCGGATTCAAGCTCAGAAAGGAGTCTCTTATCACATGTTGACTTAAAATTTTTCTCCCATTCAATGACACTGGCCACATTGTTGTATTTCTTTAGCAGATACCTTGCATACCCATAGGCCGCTGAACCAGAAACTCTTCCATTAGAGGTCATAACTGCTGCAGCACGATGCATTGTTGCTGACAAGGCTTCAGGAATAAGATCTGTTGCAATAAGTATGTTCTCATACCTGGAACAAATACATCATTACACATATAAGACACAAACAAAAATTGATATTCATTGAATCTCTGTGCCAAACATATAGACATCAAAGCCAATTCATGACACAACAGATAAAAAAGGAAACTAGATAAATAATTCAGAAAAGACAACTTTTAAAGGCAAAATATATTTGCTTATTACAGACACGAGCAGAATTTATCAAAACTCTTGAAAAATATTCCTACAGATGAAAGAAAGTACTATAAATTCAAAAAACTATACAAGCATCCAAAACAAATGCTGTAAAATTGTAATGGTTATTACAGATGAAAGAGCTCTAACAAGTCAGCCACTAAAATCAAACCAACAAGGAAGAAAATTAAACAGATAGCGAGGCAACGAAAACCAAGCATTTGCACACAAAAGCAAACAAAGCATAAATCAAATTCCAAAGATAGACATGTCAAAAAGGAACTGTTGAATTAATAAATACAATTGAGACTGCACCTGCGAATTGATGATAACAGAAATGCCTCCCCCACTTCACAGACATGGTTTTCAGCATTCCGTGAAAGCATCAGAATATTCCTTCCACTGTGTATTGTTGAACTGGGACTACTAAGAACCTTTGGCAGCAACCAAAGAAGAAATTTGGCAGCAGAAACTAAGTCATTACAAGCATCCATAAAATACAGCAGAGCAGACAGCTCATCCTCACCAAGCCTCCACCGTATAGAGCTTCTATCATCAACAGGAACGTAAGACCTACTAAATTGGCCAACCTTGGCAGCAGTCTTCTCAGAATCTTCAACAAGCTGCCCAACCACAGATACCAACCAAACTGTGATTGTCCTCTTTTCTACAAAACGCAGTTGCTTTAAAGCCTTTCCAATTGAAACAATATCTCCATAATGGGTAGTCCTGACCCCATCCATAGACTTAAGAGTTTCTCCTTCTGTTCCAGTCCTATGGTGAGGACAGTTTACCTTACTGTCACATACATGACTTGTTGATGCTCCCTGGCTACCCTCAATCCTAGCAGCTGCTATCTGAGCAAGACTTTGAGTTCTGCGCACGGTCTTCTGCCGACCTCTAGACACCTGCTTGGTTGACTTAAGTGGTGGATCAACTTTGAATGACTCTATGGGTTTGGGTCCCTTCCTCACCCACCACATATCTTCATCATCAGATTGAATTGGTGAAGCCATTTGAAGAAATGAACTCCTTTCCTCACTTAACTTTTGTCTCTTTGCACGTTTACAATCTTCACATCCAGGTGTACCTTCTGATGGATCCATTTTGTTGCCTGCTGTTCCCAAAGGCCTTTTCACACTCCCTTGAGATTCATCCAGTCCTGTGTCTACAGATGTAGCCGATGAACTTGGGAGCTGCAGCAGAACTGAAATGGAAGTCTTCAGTTCTTCAATGTCAGCATCACTCTTCACATTTTTACCAGAAGATTTACTAGAACAAGACCGGAAAGTTTTCCACTGATCAGCTCTAGCAGGAGCAATACCCTCTCTTCCATGGGTCTGATTAGACTTTAGCTTCTGAGAGGATACATTCACATTGTGATATTGACCACCAAGAAGCTCACGAAGTACAACACAACGCTCATTTGAGTAAATATTCATGGCGTCTACAAGTTGAGGTCCTTCAGCAATCCTTGCCTCTTCTAAAGCATCACGCAGAAACAATCCAGGCAGCTGCTTCAGAATTCGATGGTGTCTCCTCCTTCTGTCCAGGTCAACCATAGGACCATTCTTATCCAAAATTCCACTAACTATCAGCTGCCTCACATATGCCTGCGGGTAAAAAATGCCAGACCGTACAAGTTCACATATGAAATGCTGAAGGCGCTTGACACCCTCTCCTTTGTGAACTTCATGTTGATCAATCCAACATACAATGATATCATGTAAAGGACCAGGACTTTCAAAAATGTCTGATGAGTGTATTCTCATTCCATCCAAACGTTTCACATTTTTTATTTCATATCCACTTCCCAAAAATTTCCTCCCAGTATAACTATTCTGCTGGTTGGGAAATTTTGCAACGCTCTCAGACTTGAGTCGTGGTGAAGTATGCAAATCTCTTATCTTTAGCTTCAACAATCGAATAGCAACATATATTTGTGAAAAATCTTTTCTACCAGTGAACTTAACTTCTTGCAGTGGGGCAGTTCGAAAATCTCTGAAATCACATGTTGCCCACTCACAAAGGAAGAATACAGAGCAAACAAAGGACAAGCTTACAGCCCCAATCCACTTCAGCGATGATCTTAAGCATGGACTGACTTCCGCCATCCAACCTTCATCAACAGCTCCATCACGAAGATCTTCAAAAAGATATTTATAAGCCCCTCTGACATCTCCTTGCAGAAGTGTTTTATCCAAGGCCTGTACAGCTTTAGCAACACTGTGACCAGGGTAGCCAGGGCTAGCACCCTTTGCAAGATTATCCGCACGTCTCTGAATGGCAGAAATGACACGATCAAAGGAAAAGGATTGATACTGAGCATCAACCCCTTTCCATCTAACCACACAAGCAACATCAGTTGAGCTATTCTTTATCTTTCCTGCATCTTCAGATGCCTTTGACATAAAATTTCCATCACTTACTGCATACGATACTACACAAGGTGGTAATGGGAAACAATCTAATGCAACAAATGTATCAGGTACAGCCAGTATTAGATATCGAAGCATCTCAGCTAAAGCAGACATTGTATATGCCCTCCGAGAATTATCTACAAGATCGGATCCACCAGGCGAAGGTTCACGAATAAGATGAATAGCTATTCCAACAAGGGACCGTACATATGTTTGCGATAATACAATAGTTTCTAAAACACCATAAATAATAGGCAATACCAACTGCAAAATCTCAAGCAATTCTTTCTCCTGAAACTGCACATACAGGAAAATCAAAACCAGAGATGTAAAACCCAAAAAAAAGTAGAAATTACACTTTTCATTAGAGCACAGACCATGTCTTACCCAAAACTAAAACGTAAAATAAAATAAGCATACCAAAAAGAAAATACCTTCAGTTGGTTTAGAACCCAGTCGATAATATGAGAAGGAAGAAGCAGCCCTTCTGCATGGTGCCATTGCACAAGCCGCACCACATACCACCATTTAAAATGCAGGGAAGGCTCCTCACCATCAACAACTGCTGCTGGATCACTCCTTTGCAAAACAGACCCAGCATAAAGCACTTGTGGGGATCGATCTCTGGAGTGTTGAGTAGAATGAGAATTATTTCTTGTGATGAACTCATCCAGGAGGTATTGCAAGTAATCAATAACATCTTTTGTCCAGAGCTCAGTGCGAGACAGCTGACTTTTGTCAGGAGCCCCAGAAGAAATATTAGCTGAACTGGGACGGACCTGAAAAAATACAACCATAATGTGCTGCCTTCCAATACATAAAAATATACATATTAAAAAGAAAAGAGAAAGCCAGGTTTAATTAAATGAATTCGATAATTTTCCTCGACAAACCAAGCATCTATACCTGATTAAGATAAGTTACTTTGATAAACCAAGTTGCTCTCAGCAATGGAACATTATTTCGAATAAGTACTTCGAATAAGGATCTTTTCCTATAACCATGAGGAACATGGTCGGACAAAGAACGTAATCGTTTATGTTGTTGTGATAAACCCTATAATGGAAAAAAAAAGGAAAATTTTAAATTATTGAAACATAAATAATTAGGTACGAAGAAAGAAATTATTAGATAAAAACCGAGTATAAAACTCATACCTCAATCCATTTCTTCTTGAAATCTTCACCACATTGCCTCTGCTCAGGATAGGCACCAGGCTTAGATAAAAGTGAACCAGAAAGAGGCACGCCATAAACTTGACCAGCCTGTTATTGAAAAAATAAGCGTATAGCTTCAATTTCCATGACCACCATTTAGAACTTCCATATAGATGCATATGCATATTCCATAACTATATCCATAAATGTATCTCAGAAAATGAAATTATAGAATAACCCTGTAAAGGTACACAATGGTTCAAGAAAAAGTACAAAAGCAGACGTGGGAGACAGGTTTGAATATATATATGTTTTTCCGGCGAAGAAACTTCCCAAAAAACTTAAGAGTGATTAGAAAACGATCAAAGCATCACCTTACGCTTTTGAGCTCGAGATTCATTAATGGCCCTTAGACATTTTCTGATTGCCTGCAGATAATAGCAAATAGTTAACAATCAGGCAAACCGCTAAGCATTTTCCATAAGATTACAATCCAACATGGAGAAAGTAGCAGAACTTCAAAAGGCCGTCCTAGCCCCATAAATCAAGTCATTCACCTCTCTGCACTTCAGGACAACAGGCTTATTAAAAATTGGAACCTGAGACAGTGAAATCTCCCTGACTTCCTGTCCAGCATATAAAACCAAGTTAGATTATAACCACCAAGGGTGACACATATGTGCTCTCATCATCAATATTTTGCAAGTGAAACATGCTTAGATGATTATATTCCTTGCACGATACACCAAGGGACCTATTTGTTCTGACTAAATTAAATGCTTCTCCAGACAAAAGACAATATAATGTTCCTTTAATAAACACATCAAAGGACCAATTTATTCAGACTAACTTATGCTTATGCCCATATTAGTGTGGCTTAAAACTATGAAAAAAATCTCAAGGAACTTGAGCATATTGGAGGCAAGAAACAAGATTTCTCCTTAAGTTGTGACAAAATATCAAATAATGGTAAACTGGGAAAAAAAGGTCAGACAAAGATGACTAACAATTTAACAAATCAAAAATAAAACAATAACATCTGAATGCTGCAACTTGAAAATCTAACAAGAATAAGTGGATTCTAAGAGCATACCTCAAGTCCTTCAACAGTCTCCTTGTATCCATTCTGCACATATTCTCCAGAGAGAGTCTCCTCGGGGCAATTTGGAGTTTGAGGGTGAAAATCGGGTGGCCCAAGCCTGAGGATAGAATTATGACAAATTAAAAAATGGATAAGAGAAATTACCCAGCAACATAAGATAATGTGATTAAGAAGCAAATTACCAAAACCAAAAACTACTACACCTAGGTACTTACTGCTACTTGCAAGCTCTTAACTCCATTCTGTGATTTCTATGTTAAATAGTTCCACAGGGGGCAAAATTAACTAATACAAAAAAAATAAAAATGCTACAGTTTTACAGAAATTACCTGGAATTCAAAGGTTCTTTATCACACTTCAACTTGTATGGTGTTAACGAATTTGACCGCCTGCAAAATTGAGAAAAATTCACTTCATTATGTGGGAACGACCTTTGTCACTTAAAAACTGTCTTGCAAAGAAAAAATAAATAAATAGCCTATGATCCCCAAGCTTTCAAAAATAAAGAATTGCCTTAGATAAAAAAAATTATAGGTTACTGAGGGAAAGAGAGGACCAAGCAACTCATCAAGACCTATTTGAGGCATAAGTAAGCAAACTTTATGTAACCATTACCTAGAATTTACAGGGAAGTTAGAAGACAGCGAAGATGAATCAGTTCGGGAAGCATCCCTAGCTGATGCCCCACCTATTGCACTGTTATTAACAGCACTAGTGCAGTTGGTAGGATGATACCGTTGCATTTCTCCCAACTATCACCGGCATGCTGCTTTCAGCATCAACAAACTACAAGAAGCTG
This sequence comes from Pistacia vera, assembly GCF_008641045.1. Taxonomy (NCBI): domain Eukaryota; kingdom Viridiplantae; phylum Streptophyta; class Magnoliopsida; order Sapindales; family Anacardiaceae; genus Pistacia; species Pistacia vera. Next base: position 30,423 of record NW_022196095.1, read on the forward strand.
TAAAAGCAAAACCACATTAAAAAGTGATCCGCATGTTATAGCTAACCAAGCAAGATCACCATGTGAGCTATAAAGTAGAATCCTTTTTGGTATACAAAATGGAATAATAGTTGGATACAACAACAAAGAAGTCAATTCTATCACCTCAAGCATTTAATATCTCTTGGTTAATGCGATACAACTCCCTCAACAGTGACAGAATGTGAATAGATATACTGCATTTATCCAAAACGACAAATTTTTAGCTCATCAGCATGAAACAAGAAATGATAGCCAATGCTGCACATGAATAGCAGAATTCTGAACTATCAAGAAGAGTTCAAAACAATATATCTCGAACAAAAAAGTGATCAAGTAGGGAAATAGGGAATAAACGACAGAGAATACCATAAATAACCAATATAGTGTATCACAAAGTTGAAACTTGAAACCAACAACTTTCTTATATTTTACTTGTTTAATTTATTTTGAAGCTGTACTAAATATATACAATGTCAAGAATTTGGGGGATAAATCAATTTTGTTACTCTAAACCGCCAAAATATAAAATATTACCTAATACGCTAAAGTTTTATTTTAAGCCCTCAAGGAAAAGTTAGAAGCCGCCAAAAGTTCGGAGTAATAACATTAATAAAATTTTAAATGCAAACGCCAAAATATTGGATACAAACCCGCCCCAATAATTTGGAGTTGAACTAATCAATATATAACCCAATTTTTCCGAATTGTCGGACATCTAAACTTAATAGAAATAAACAAACACTGTAGTAAAATGTTGAACCTCCCCGTAAACAAAAACTTCAAATTTCCACAACACAACACAACACATAAACCTAAGTTTTGAAATGCCAAAATACCAAATTAGAAACAAAAGGAATAAAGCAATAAACTTTCGAACCAGAAAAACAAGATGTTCAAAAGTTTAACAATATAGAAGTTTCAACTAGAATGCAAAACAGCAACAAAGATTAATCAAATCACTTTGATCTGCAAACATTAACCATGAAACTACCACCAATAACTCAGCCCTAGCATTTCCCCTCCCACGATAACAAACCCAAGCAGCCAAATCAGTTCAAAACCAAAACGAAACGAAAAAAAATAATTTTAAAAAACGACAATAAATGGCACCGCATCCACATATAACCAAAACAAATCTAGTGAATCGCCAAGCAAATTACATCATAATTACATCTTCTATCGTACTAAAACGAATATAAACAGTAAATTACCAAATCTATAACCAAAAGCATCCTAATTTGTAATTTCAACACATACAAAAATTAGGGTTTATGCCGAACTCTAATTTTAGGGTTCAGATGCAAGAAACAAGTTATTAACATACTCCAGATTAGGGTTTGAGCGTAGCAGTAAAACTAGGGTTTTGATGGCAAAGCCATAAATTAGAAGAATAAGTGTAGGATAGAATGGGACAAAAGAAAGATTTAGATTGCTAGAGAGAAAGACAAGTAAAGGGCGTACCTTGAAAGATTTTTGGATTGAAAAATTTGAGAGGTACAGTATTAGAGAAAATAATTTTAGGGTTATCGAAGAGAAGAGTCTCGGGCTTTGGGGACTTTGACTCTTTTTAGCTTTGCTGATGACGAAGATGATGATGCCTCTGTTGCTTCCTGCGCTTAAAAGAATAAAAGGGAGGAGAGTGATCTACTGATTAAAAATTATTTATTTTTGTTACTCCATCCGTTTGGTCTGTTTTGCCCTTCTACATCTTGTAATAATTACATAGAAAACTAACAAAAACAATTATCAAATAATCAGACCTTGTTTCTAATTAAGGTCATAGATGTCAATTCAGTAGTTAAATATTTACAGTAAAATAAAACTGAATTAATTAAAAAAATAATTTTTCAAAATAGAAATCTGATTTAAATGGTATAATAAAAAATGATTAATTTAAACTGAAATATAGAAATTAGGGTAAAATGATGTCCATAATTGTAAAGACACAATGATACAAAGTTTGACGGTTTGACGGAAGGAGTAGTGGGAGCACCAAAAGGAGGGAGTTAACACACAAGAAGTATTATTTATGTCCTGTCCGTAGTTTGACTCCAAAGGAGATAATGTCTTGTTTGGCTATTTTAATTTAACTTTTTCCCATCATGTTCATCCTCCTGATTTAGGGTTTTGCTTGATAAGGCATGTATGGCCTTATTTATTTTCTTTATTATTATTTTAAAAATAAAAATTTACCCTTCAAAATCAATAATAAAACCAAATCCAAAAACACTCTTAGGGCCTTTATTGGTGATCTGCTACACCAACAGCTCTGCAGTTTTAGGTAATTTAGTTGGCTTTCATAACTCAGATACTCAATATTCTTCGAATCTCTCACTTTTAATTACTCAGTAAATTGCATCTCATACGGTCAGGAGTCACTGGGGTTTTGGTCTACTTTGTCAAGGTCCTACTGTATAGACTTCTAACAAGCAACAATGATAAATGCCCTTATGTATTCTGAATTAATCTTCCCTTACACTCTAACGGCAACAAAATTTCACCTCCACCGTTGATCAATTTTTGTACAACACCGCCGTAGCCGCCAATCCACTTCACTCAACACCGATGATGCAGCGTCACAAAAGAAAGCCGTCGATGCAATTACAAAAGCATCACGTTGATGACATGTGATGGCGAATGCGGTTGTGGTGGTGGTGGGTTGAGTGAACTGCGACGAAGTGGTGGCAACGTTAAAGCCATGTTAGCACTTTCCCGATGTTTGATTTGTTTGAAATTTTTAATTTGTTTGATTTTTTCCTATTCAAACGAAAATATATTTTGAAAAGGAAATATCAACTTATGGTTACAGTCAAATTATTTGTTTATGAAATTTTTTGAGTATTGTGATTTTGTAGGCCGTTTGGTGTTTTTTTTGTTTGTGATGTTTCGCCGGTGACAACCCCGCGATCATTTTCAGATTTTTTTGGGAAACGTTTTCTATTGTTGAGAACTTTATGTAGAATCATATCTTGTGTATATTAATGTGTTGTGGTAATGAAATCCTATATGGGGAGTCCATAAATATTAGGAATTGAAAATAATATTTTCCTCTTTTGTTAGTGAAATTAAACAGTGTCGAAGCATTTCAAGAATTTGTGTTGATTTCGTGGGTTGCAGGGAAAGTGTTTGAAAATTTGTCTATATGTGACTTTGTAGGATCATTTTTGAAGCCATAAAGTGAGGAAGTTGCAAAGGTGGTACAATGAGCTCGGAGACACAAGTAAAGACTGGGCCTCCCCAGATTTTTAAATCAGATGAAGCATTGAAATTGGTATTTTTTTTTTTCTTCTTTTTTGCTCCATTAGGTTTTGAAGAATGAGTTTTGGTGTTTTATTCGATGGCATGTTTAGCTTCTGGGTTTGCGCCCCAATTGAACTGATTACTTGTAATGAATTTGTGATGGTTGGACTCACAAGAATTCTCTTCCTGTGCAGAAGACAGTGACACTTAAGTTGTGGAAATATATATGTATTTATTTCAACATTGATTTTTTTCTTATTTTATAAGTGTTACTTGATTTTTATGATTGAGCATAATGAGGACTTTGATGATGAATGATATGACGGTGTACATGTTAATTTGGATTTATACTACCAGATGCTCATTTAGGCTTAGAAATTGTGCCTAGGTTTTTGGGACATTTGGAAGATGTCTTCCTTTTCCTTCTAGAAGAGCATTATAAATTTCAATGTTATCTGAAGAACAGCAGTATTAGTCTTGTCTGGAAGTGGGTTATGCTGAATTCCGTGGAGAGTGCATGGATTCACTGGTATTTACTGTATACATTTGCCTATACTGAAATCTTCACCTTTTCTTTGTGCTTGACATTGTTGATGCGCAGGCTGAGCAATGGGTTAACAATATGACTAAAGTTGAAGAGGATGAACCAACCAAAGTAGAATCAGAAGGCCGACCTTCTAGGTCATATAACAATCTTTGTATAGTTCACCCTGGCTTTATTGCATGATCAAAAGCTCTTTGTTAGAACTATTATGCTTGTTTTTGTAGGCTTGGACTAGGTGCAAAAGTTTCACTCAAATCCAAATTTCAACCTTCAAATGATCCAGTTGAAAGAAAGTTGCATGCCAGGCTGGATGCTCGCAAAAGAAAAGCAGCAAAAAATGCTGAGGAGTCAATGCTGTCTGCTAAAGACGGGCATCATGATGATGATGATGATGAAGATGATTTAGAAAGCAGAACTAGTGCTTTTGAAAAGAAAAGAGCAGTTGTATCAATGAAGAAACAGAAATAACTTGTCACATCGTGAAGATCAAGTGTTTGAACTGTGTTCATTTTAATGTATATCACCATTTTGTGAACTGTGTAACTTGACACCTTCTAGTGTATGATTATTTAAGCTTTTGCTTCAATCAAGATATGTTGTTTGAGAGGATAAACTTGTGGGACTGAATTGGGCTTATTAACTAATGCTATTACTTCACTCCTTGCAAGATCCTTGAACTTGATGGATGAAATTCGGATGATGCGGGCCTTTTCAGTGCCGAATGTCTGGTTAATTTGCCTATTTAACAGAACTTAAACGTGTTTTGGTAGCTGTACAACATTGTCTTCATGAATGCTGACATGCACCTCTATTGGCTTTGATTGTGTATGGATCTACAGGAGGCATACAGACAGCCAACTGATGGTGTTAAAAATTATGCGGGTCCCTGGTACATATCCATGAATGTTTGGTGCTGCAACTGCAATTCTTTGTTCAAATGAGCATAATCTTCTTTTGAGGATAGAGCGTAGGTATTTGTCATCTGACAGTCTAACTACATAAAACTTAATTAAGCATCAAACCTGAAGCCATAAGACCTATTGAAAAGACCTAATTGGGTTGTCTGTGTTCTCTTTGTCCTCTGTGTGTTCGTTATTGTTCTGATTCTGATTGTGGGTGAAACACTAGAATCATATGTAGAAATATTGCAGGTTCTTTAGCTCATTACTCAATTATGGTGGTTAATATAGAATTAGACTATGCTGATGGCCCAGCAAGATACCTCAAAGATCAGAAGTTGGACAATGAATGAAAAATAATAATATAAGTCGAGCTTCCGTTTGCATCAAATCACGAGCTCCATAGCTTATTTCTGTCCCAATAAATAGATTATTTTTTATTTAATATATTCATAATTTCAGAGTTTAAAAATGTGAAGAATTTAGTGCAATATTGCGGCTTAAGTAAAGTATAAAACAAGCTTGAACAAGCAATCAACAATTTTCTTTGTACTGGTATTCAACAATTCCATGTAGANGATGATTTAGAAAGCAGAACTAGTGCTTTTGAAAAGAAAAGAGCAGTTGTATCAATGAAGAAACAGAAATAACTTGTCACATCGTGAAGATCAAGTGTTTGAACTGTGTTCATTTTAATGTATATCACCATTTTGTGAACTGTGTAACTTGACACCTTCTAGTGTATGATTATTTAAGCTTTTGCTTCAATCAAGATATGTTGTTTGAGAGGATAAACTTATGGGACTGAATTGGGCTTATGAACTAATGCTATTACTTCACTCCTTGCAAGATCCTTGAACTTGATGGATGAAATTCGGATGATGCGGGCCTTTTCAGTGCCGAATGTCTGGTTAATTTGCCTATTTAACAGAACTTAAACGTGTTTTGGTAGCTGTACAACATTGTCTTCATGTATGCTGACATGCACCTCTATTGGCTTTGATTGTGTATGGATCTACAGGAGGCATACAGACAGCCAACTGATGGTGTTAAAAATTATGCGGGTCCCTGGTACATATCCATGAATGTTTGGTGCTGCAACTGCAATTCTTTGTTCAAATGAGCATAATCTTCTTTTGAGGATAGAGCGTAGGTATTTGTCATCTGACAGTCTAACTACATAAAACTTAATTAAGCATCAAACCTGAAGCCATAAGACCTATTGGAAATACCTGATTGGGTTGTCTGTGTTCTCTTTGTCCTCTGTGTGTTCGTTATTGTTCTGATTCTGATTCTGGGTGAAACACTAGAATCCTATGTAGAATTACTATATTGCAGGTTCTTTAGCTCATTACTCAATTATGGTGGTTAATATAGAATTAGACTATGCTGATGGCCCAGCAAGATACTTAAAAGATCAGAAGTTGAACAATGAACGAAAAATAATAATATAAGTCGAGCTTCCGTTTGCATCAAATCACGAGCTCCATAGCTTATTTCTGTCCCAATAAAGAGATTCTTTTTTTTTTAATATATTCATAATTTCAGAGTTTAAAAATGTGAAGAATTTAGTGCAATATTGCGGCTTCAGTAAAGTATAAAACAAGCTTGAACAAGCAATCAACAATTTTCTTTGTACTGGTATTCAACAATTCCATGTAGAACAATCAGGGATACTAACACACACGAGTGAAATCTCATTTACTCTTGGCTCTTATAATATAACACAGTAATCACAACTCGCAACACTCCCAACTTTGTAAATACAACAGCAAAACAACGGAACAAAGAAGAAGAAGAAGAATGAATGAAATCAGACAAAATAAAGAACACACCAAACTCTACAAGTTATGCAATGAGAACACTACTATAGTCACTGGGTGAAATGCCCTAATCCATCACTAAGAGAGTATATGTCATCACTGAAAAAGTTGCAGTGGAAGTCACGCTGTCTTTGTATAATGACCACCTGAACTTTGAGTTATTTGATCTTTGCTCAAGAAGGGTCCTTCACTCTGATGATTTGCTGCCTAAGAAGGCTCCCAAGTATGGTTAAATGACATGAAAGATTGTGTATATCTACACATATTCATATTCAGTGGCAAAGTTAGAAAGAGGCTGTCAAATTCTCCCTTTCAGCGATGAGATGTCACTGATCCTCTACTTGATGCATAATAGAGGAGTAACCTACTTTTCCTCCCACCCTGACACAAGGTGAGTTACAATTATTGATATGAACAAAGAAGAGTATTCTGATTTACATGTAAATCCCATCCTTTAACTCACAGCCAGAATCACCGGACATCTACTTTCAGGACTTTCATTTTCTAAGCTTAATATGGTATCTTCCATCAATTCTTCAAGAATGACTTCACCCATTTCAATACCAATACAGTCAGTATCAAATCGGAGGTCCATCCATGATCCAGATTTAGCCAAGTCTTTTCTGACAGTCTGGTCTAATGTATGAGGAAGTGGCAGTGGGATCAGATGCCATAAAATTCCTTCCCAAATCTCATGAAGAGCATTTTGCATGTTTGGGACTGGCCGGATGTAAGGTTTAGCAAATGATACAGAAGGTGTACAACCAAAGTAGTGCCCACAAACTTCCATGAGAACTTCGTTAATGCAATCAAAGAGGAGTTTCTGTTCATAACAGATCTGGCTGGGAAAGAACTCTATCTCCTCACACAATGATGGGTCAAGAAGCTGGTCTGAAGAAAGGGACTTCATAAAGAGTTCATCCCAGTTTAAGCCAGAGGTTTGTAGCACTGTTTTCACATACTCAAAAATTGATTTCTTGTCTTCCATAGAACTTTTCATTTGGATACACTGATCTTCAGTTGCTGAGTCGCATTCTTCAAATTGAATTTGAAGAGGTTGTACTGGTACTTCAGCTAAAGATTTTTGAATGAAAAGATATTAGCCCAAAAGTAAAGTCAGAAACAAAGAGAACATGTATTACATATAAGATAAATTAAACTCTAGAATCATACCAGAACGGGATCTGGTGCTTGCAGGGCTGATGTCCTCCTCTGCAAATAGGGGCTCAAGAACAGACACAGGACTTGGACGCTCCAATATATCAATAGCACTCCCTTGATCTTCAACCTTCTTGGTGGCTGAAGATTTTGATGGAGATGCTAATGGAGATGATGGCAGTTGGTTATCCACAGACAGTTCCTGGAAGATAAAACAAAAAAAAAAAAAATCGGATGAAATGACAGAAATAAACAGGCCCTCCTAAAAAGATGAGACACAGAAAAGCTCAAATATATCTTCTGTGGTCTTTCAGTGCTGGTGTTAATACATTAGCCCAAGATTTTATGTTCTTATTAAAATGATCTATTCTTTTACTTAATGCTCCCTGGTGGAAGGTAAGAAAACGAACAGAAGTGAGTCACCAGCATTTAGTCATTCTGCATGGTTTTGCTATGAAGGGCAATTCTATTTCTAAACATACCAGATATGTTTGATTCATTTTGAACTCAAATTTACAAATGCTGTTATATCAACAAATCACCAGAAAGGATTGATCTTATGTACCAAAGGAATACCCTTATATGATGTTACCTGTTTGATGTCAGAGCAATAACTTTGTCCATCACCAATTTCTGACTCATCAACATTCTGGTCATCATCTTTAATACTGGAAGAGCTACTTGGTTCACAGGGAGCATCCAAGACACTGCTCTCTTCCTGGACTACAGCTCCATTTGTTTTAACAATTTCCACATCATCTGAAGAAATGTTTATGAAAGGTAAACTAAACAATAAAAAATGTGAATGGGAACAAGGGCATTATTACCATAAATTGGATAGTTGAAAAAGCAATACCTATAGAGAGAACCTCATCTCCAATAGAAAAGGAGGTTTTACCCACTTCGTTATCATGAAACTGATTGACCGAGCTATTTGAATCTAAGCTAGCGGCTTCTACTTTATCATCAGTTATTTCACCAGAAATGCATGGCTGAGTCTCCAAACTCTTTGTTGTTTCACCCAGATGGCTAAAATGGCTGTCCTGTTCAAGAGATGATGTGCTCTCATTCATCTCCTGCAAGGTGTCAGAGTCAAGAAATCTCATCTGTGCAGTTACAAAGCTAGGCTCCCAGTTTCTTCCAGGGCTACCAACAGGAGAGAAGTTATACTCAGGAACAGAGAGAATCCTTCCTAGAGTTTTGGGAACACGTCTACTTGAAGAATCCATATTTTCATCACCAATATTCAGCATCTCAGAGAGATGTTTCTTGGCCTCAATATAAATATTAGATACCCTTTGCTTAGGCAAATTAGCACTTTTCTCTTTTGTATCTAAGTCACAGTCTTTCAGCTTGCCAATCTTGTCTCCTTTCTTGACGCCAACAGGTCTAGCAATTTTTTCAATGAAGAAATGGTCTTTCGATGGAGAGTTGATTCCTACATTCTCCTTAATCGCTCTGTCTCTATTCCCTGAATTTTGACGCTCATATGCTAACCCTTTTGGAATACCATCAGTGCTGATTCTCTGGTGCTCCTTTCCCATAGCATTTTTCAACTTTCTTTTAATTTCAGAGAGAAAAAAGTGGGAACCAATTCTCTCATTTAGTCCCTTGTTTCTGATACTGTAATGAGGTTCTGGTGATGAGCCAATGCTTCTTTCTGTTTCAAGGCTCTGCACACTTGTTGGCCCAGGCTTCAAAATAACTATTCTATTTGACGTTTGAGAAGCCTTATTTCCAGTCAATGGACTTCTTTCCTGAGATTTAACCTTCTTCCTGAAAAATCTTCGCTGCTTATGGTTGACAAGCTCATCAGATTGCCCAAGATTACTGACCTCCTGCTCCGATATATTGGATCCTGCAACTGACTTGGTGTCTTCATCTTTCTCCAACTGTGCATCGAGAAAGTTTTGAATGCATTCCACCAGCACTGAATTTGGATCTTTCAGATGTTTCAGAAATAGTTCCCCATCTGAACCTAAAATCTGAAGCGCATCCTGAAGTTCATTGGAGGGGTGGATTTCCCCATCTTCTGAGAGATGTTTCCCTTTAATGAGTTTCTGACCTATTAACAACTTGATTGCTTCACTCAGTTTTTCTTCAAAATCAGGATTCTTTTGGTTTGATTGCAGATGAAGTTCATCAGGCTGGTCATGGTTCACACAAGTTACACTTTTCTGATAGATCTGGTGGCAGAATTCTTCCATTACATTGTCTATATCAAGGCTGATTGTTGATTGATGCTCTGAAATGTGATGACAAGATTCTTCGGATTTTACACTTTCCAGAGCATCCAGATCATGGATGTTGTCACGGCTTTTCTTTTGAGCCTTTTTCATTCTTTTGCGAGACTTCTTTTTGCGGTTTCCTTGTTCTGAGTCAAAAACTTTTGTTTCTACTTCAGCATTGTTTATCTCCTTGGCATCCTGCTCGCCAATCATCTCTTCTTCTATGAGACTTTTCACACTTGGCTTACCAGCATCAGCTGCTACGGTTCTAGTCTCTTCACCATCCTGAAACAAATTCAAATAGTTTATTCGGTAATAACACCTAAAAATTCAAAAATAAGGATTTCCGTAAACTGACAATCCTTACAAAGGTTCCTTCACGATTATCATTCCAGGTCAACATATGAAGCTTATTCATTGGGGATCCTGCACCTGAAAAGGACAGAAAAGATTCAACCAATAAGAGGAAGACGAACACATTTTAGACTAATATGTCTAACTGGAACCAATGTCTATCATCAACACCTGAAAATAACCATCCAAGCATATCAACATAATAGCTTCCAAAATTTAATAATCACCAACAAATAGTATAAAAAACCCTGCAGGTTATATAAATACCATCTCTCCATCCTTAGAGATTCAGTCTGCATTTTCAATAGGGCAATCAGTTTAAATAAGTTCATCTCGATCTTAAACAGAGTTCTTACCAACTGAAAGTCTGCCAGAACGCCTCCTATCTGAAAGCAATCTCTGAGTGGAGCGACCATGGCGAAAGTCAAATATATTTATCAAACCCCACATACAGCCCGAGTGATCTTTCTCATATCGCACTGGACGTTTCTGTGATCTTTTTGCCATGGTCACTGGGAAGATTCTTTGAAGTAATTATCCTTTGTTCCTCCAAATCTTTTCCTAGACAAAGAAAGGACAATTAAATGATGTCACCTAGAAATGCTGCTTCTCTAAATATCTCAACACAAAAAAAATTGAAGGTAAAAAAGGATTCGGCCACATCAATGATAAAAATATGTTAAGTGCAAAAAAACTAAATGAATTCACGTGTGACTGCAAACAGATCTAAAAGATGAAAGGAAGCAGTATAATAAGACATTACACATCTAATGATATAGTCATCTGATAATGTTGGTACTCTCAACACTCCCTCTCTCTGGCACGCATATGCATGCAAAGAGAGACAGACAGAACATAATTGAACCGCACTGGTAAAATTGTCTGACCTTACTAAAAGACAATGTGAGGTTTCTGAAATGACAGTATCAGATCATAAAAATAACTGAAAATGCAGTGAACTTTTTACTGTTACAGTTCGGATTTCCAGTCATAGCTCTTTAATATAAGCTCCCAGGATATTAAAGAATTCATGTTCCTCACCAAACAATTCAATATCTAAAACAAGGCAAATAAATAAGCAGAAATCTTCAAACGAGTAAACATGCTAAAAGATATATAATAATCATTGAATGATCAAATACATAATCATATTGCAGCAGTTTAAAATACAATGTGAGTAACAAGTTCACACAGAATCAATCATCAACATCCTGAAAGTACTAAAAATTGTATTCACAGATAATAAAAGGTAAAAGTATAGAGCTTTTTTGGAATTAGAATACGCAGAAAATTGATAAAAGTAAATGAACTTCATACCTCAAATTAAAGTGCCGGAATTCGATACAGCCGCTAAGTATAGCAAAAACATAACCAAAATAGATCTATATATCAAAAAAAATTCCAAACTTCTCAACAGAGTAAAGCCCAAGGTTGCTAAGCTTTCTTTAGATGGCAAGGTATCAGAGCCTTCTTTTTGCCTCCACAAGCCTTAGCAGACGCCTCAAATTCCTCACCACTCAAAAACTTTTTGATAATATGATCTTCCCTTCAACGAAAAGATCAGTTTTCTCTCACGACCACAACTATATCGTAGCTTAATAATTTCCCTTCAAGAATTAGTAAACAAAATAACGTAAAGATCAGCTTGGCGGGGATGAGCGATCATATTCTTGAAACACATTCAACGACCTCTTTATTCGCATGCAGCAAAAGCAACTTCCGATATTAAATGATTTAACACCATCAGCACATAATCTCTGAACAACCACAATGAAAATTCCAAGAATTGGAATATTTGCTTTTTGCCAGTACTACTTAAAGTTGAAGACTCTCCTTCAATGTCATATTGTCAATGGTTGATGACCAAATATAAACAGTTGGAAAACTCCAATTCTCTCTGACAAACGCCGATTAAAGCTAGCTTTTCTAAAGATTATCTTCAAAACTTGATAAAATTCAAATAGCAGAATTCTTAAACAGCAAAACCCCAGATGAACTTTGAGGAAATTCTAATAGCTGAGAAATAACACAGCAAAAACAAGGACTTTTTCTAAGTGGGTATCTGTTGACAACTAAAAAGAGATAAAAGAGGCCCTCAAATTCCAATTTAGCACCGACCCAATAGTTTATTTAAGAGCAATTCTCAAACGGGCAGGCATCAAAGACTTTGTGAGAAGAAAAAAAAAAGTGAGAGAGAGATGGAAAGTGAAAGGAGATAACTTTTTACAATGTTGTTGGCTGACCGTAGAAGAATACGTGACAGTTGGTTTTGTGTTTTGTTGGGGCCCATCTTCAAAGTAAGAGTGAGAGAGAGAGAGAGAGAGAGCTTCAGCTTCATATTCAAGAAAAGTATGTTGTGTCTCCATTTTATTTCTCCTATTACTGCAGGCTTCACGTTCAGCCATCATCAAACTCACCAACACCTCTCTCTATAAAATTATTTTTAACTTTTTTCTCTGAAACTCTTGTCTCTCCATACAGAAAATGTCTACAGGAGTCGTGTTTTTGTATGTACTTTCTGGTTTCTAAAGACTACAGGCTATAGAGAGAGAATTTATGAGCGTTGAAAAATGAGGATCGGGATTCGATATTACGTATGCGCAGCACATAGACATACTCGGTGGAGAGGGAGGGGTAAAAACGTAAAAACAGCCGGCTTCATAGGAGAAGCTACAATTTGGTTTGATTTTGGCATTATAATGTATCACTAATATTTTTAAGATTAAAAGTCAGATTGAAGCAAAAGCTACATTAATTACTTTTAAAATAAAGATTAATAATGATGTTGGGATGAAGGGTTTGGCTTTTGGTAAACCACTATGATGATAATCATATATGTTTATTTTCGAAATTCAAATTTAATCTGCTTATTTATCTGCTCAGTGCTCACCACCTTCAACTCTCTCTTTCCCGCGATCTCAATTTTGTTGTTTTTCAAATGCACCAAATTCTGTTTAAATCATCGTGATTTCTGGACTTAAAATCACGATTAAGACGTAACCAAAAATATATATTTTATTATGGTTTCAAAATTAATTTAGTGATAAAAGGATAAATGTGCAGGATTTTTAAAACTTCCACGACAAAAGCAAAAAAGAAAAATCGAATTTTTATATTTGAAATTAAATAAAACCCACACGATTTTCTGATCAAATATTAACTTATCAACATCATCCACTCAATTTCATTAGTTTACTGAAGAAGTCTAATGTATGGTCATTAATTCATTTATTGGCAAAACTAAAATGAGTTAGCAATTTTTTTCGACCCAAATAATAGTTTAATGACATTTCTTACTCACATTTTTTTTAAATTATTCTTTTACTACCTAAATTAATATTTTGATGACAAACAAACAGTAAACTCGGTTTAGATTGTTAAGGGTTTTTAAGAGGAAAGGCTCACGAGTTTTTTTGTGGTGAAAAGTTGGATTTTAATGGTTAAAATTGATCGAAATTTGGCTTAAGAGGGACAGTTGCGTAAATCCTAATCGCTCAACTGTCAGTGATTAGTAAGATCGACAGGAGTAGAGTTTGAGGAATCGTAACGATACCAAAATAAAAAATAAAATATAAAGTTAGATAGTAAAATAGTATTTTAAAAGTAAGAGAAAAAATCTTTTATTCAAACTAAAATTATCTTAAGTTGTAGGAACAAACATAAAAAGTAAAAACAAAGAGTGCCGGGGGTGGGCAGAGAACAATAATCAGATGCATGCAAATTCAGGAATCAGAATACTGGTGCTGATTGTGAAGTTGCCCGTTGCCGACGGTACACGTGAGGAGGAGTTGGGCCTAAATAGAGGTCCCTCCCTATTCACTGCATGAAAGAACAAAGATGTGGACCCCCTCTCATAGTCTCATTTACCAACTCCAATAGTGACTCCTCTTCCTCCTCCTCCAATCGCTCTAAGGCCCATATGAGACAATACTTACCCACCTTCACCACCCTTTGTTTTTTCTTCCTCCATTGCTTTGTTAGGTTAATATTTTGTTTCAACCCAATCAGGCGTGCATCGATTGTTAATTAGAAGGGTTTTTCATAAGTGTCCAATTGTGCATATATCCAATTACTGGAATCTCTTGAAGTTATCGACATTGATTTTGTTTTAAGTGATCTATGGCTCTATCTACCGAATTGGGACCGCTTTATTATATGAAAATTTAGTACCAACTCTTGCCTAAATCATGGATATTAGGAAGCAACTTACCAGAAAAATGACAGATTAAGATTGTTTAACATCATGTTTGTTGTCTTTAACCTTTGTAATATCCCATTTAACTAACTTGAAAGATTGTTTTTGCATGCCTAAACTGAGGCAGCTGTTTACTTGCTTACGCGTAAAGGAATTCAAGATAATTGAAGAGAGAGGAAGGGTTGTAACGGGGAAGACACAGAGCAGAGAGGACCACAAAAAGTAAGCACTCCTTCTTCACCAATCATGTTTTCACCAACTTAATTTTCATATACATGCAAATGGAGACAATGGGTTCCGGTAACCATCCATCACCATCGGCCGTACACGTGGATTGAGACAATGAATTCTCTACACAAACATTGTTAACACAGTAAGATCTAACCCAAAAATAGTTGGTTGAAATTAGCTTATCAGATTATGTCACTGTACAGTATCAAAGCTAGATTTTATATTGTGAATATTGCTTATTGAATGGTATGGTGGTTGTCATGTAGGATTAGAGACCACAACAATATGATGTCAGCCGGCTGTCCGTATTTGTCTTAGCAACTTAAAAATTATATATAAATTGTAGTTTAAGGAGGGTATGGGATGCATATGAGGAAGATGGTTAGCCATTGTTCTATTGGTATTGGGAGCTTATTGGTTTATTAAATTGGTGGAAACCATCATAATTCTTGTGATGAAATTAAAGCTCAATTTGATCTGCAACTTACCAGACTGTGGAAACTTTTGTTTTGATAATGAAAGGTGGGTGGGGAAGGATAATTTTCTCGAGAAAAAAGAAAAGGGTTTTTCATTTGGATATGCCATTCCAACCACTGTCTTTATCAAATAAAGCATTGGATGCTACCTCAAAGAGAAGGGCTCCAGCCCATGATGCCAATATGCAGAAAAGTGAAAAAAGGTATATATTATAAGTTGAAATACACTCAACAAAGTAATGATAGATTATGGAGATTAAATCCACTTTAATATTTTTATGTATGATTATGAGTTGGCCAACCAAAGAGGCAGTGGAATGATGAGTCATTGACAGTACCACAAATAGGTTCTTCATTGTGCATTGGCAAAGTAACGCCCCACATTAAAAGGACCGTAAATTTTTGTCATGTGATCATAAACCTTTGCTTCAACGATAACGTAATTGATCCAGATGTACAAAGTGGGTCCTTATTCTACTTTGGAATTGCTTCCATATAATATAATATATTTTGTCATCGAGGTGGTAAACCAGTTACGTACTTTAAAATTCTTGAGATTATAAAATTAACAATCAGATAAACCTCTAGTGACCGCCCTTATTAGTAATCGAGGTAAATTAAATTAAGGATCTCTGGAAGTTCTATTCAATTATTTAACCACAAAGGGTGGTTTGCTTCCCTATATGTTACATATATGCTTCTACAGTATTATTAAAAAAAAGAAAAAAGGATTTGGTAAAGCATTGTAATTAAAGATCTCCCTTATGTCTTTGGTCCTCTAATAAGACAAGATAGTGTCATCTTAGAGAAATAAACAATGGATTATCCAATAATCAACATTCTACCAATCTAATCATTGGCTGAATGAAATAAGCATAGAAATTATAGATAACCTTGATTTATTTTATCTAAAGGATATTGGCCGATCAAACAAATCCTTTGAAAAATCAGATGCCAAATTTGACAATGTTGTCGTGTTTAGAATGGAAAGTACCATTAGAAATAGCTATTAGTGCATTGAGGGTCCAGATCTTTCTTAAATTATTCTTTGCTTTAGTTTTCTAGATAACAATAATGATATGCATCTCCAAGAAAAGAATACTTTATATACTAAATTGATAATTAGGCAGCACGTGTCAGTATAAGAGAGGTTGAGAGCGGACCTAAATGATACTTGAAAGAATTTTTGTTTTCTTTTTTCATTTTTCAAACTTTAGGGAGGGGTACTACAAGTCTACAACGGATAAATTTCTATGCCGACTTTAATCCCGAAATAGACCTAACAAGGGAAAATGAAACAAAAGAGTTAATAAATCGATCTCAGTTAGGTCAGTCCTCCACTTTATATTGTTTGTTAACAGTCAATTTTGAACACCAATCACCATCACCCTGCGCTATATTATTGTTCTTTGCTGCCATGCTATGTTATACTATAACGAAGTAACGAACTTCAGCAAATCTAAAAAGTTCTGTTCAGTTGAATAGAAGTTGGGCTTATTTTACATTCAATCTAAATTAATTGTTCAAGAGCTAAAACCTGATTTCATATTTTTCGGTTTTTACCTTTTAGTCAGTGAAAAGGAATAATTTGGTAAACAATTATTTTACAATTGCGGAACCATCATATAGAAGCTAAAGGGTAGGGCTTCAATGAACGTCGGACTGGATCTGGAAAGCCCATGTGAGATGACTGTGTTGTGGGTCTCGGATGGCCCAAATGCTAAATACAAGTATACAATTAATATACTGCATCGTATAATCCCTGATGCAAGATTCTACAAAGTAGGAGGACAAAAATAGAAAATGGAAAAAAGAAAAAGAACATTCCAAAATAGTTATGCACGTGGTAAAGGGATGAGCCGAAACTGATTAAATTCATAACTCTGCCCATAAGGGCCAACTCAGTGCTGCAGGCAAAAAAAAAAAGACGGTTGATCATAATCTCAGGGAGGAGTAATCTTGCACCTGCAGTTGCACAATTAGCAGAGGAAAACAATAAATTTGAAATTTCATACGCATGACGTCGTTTCAGAACATCAAAGAGTAATTTTAACACATGGAAAAAACTGTAGTCTCCAGTTGGGCAATTTAAAAACTTTTAGATAGCAAAAGGCATAATTGTACCTTCAATCAATAATTATAGGATTGTTGTATCTTCTCCTTTTCCTTGCTTTTCTCAAAATCCGGTCAGTCTCTTCCTTCACATCCTGTATCAACTCGGTTCCTATGTCTTTAAAGGAAAACTGGTCCAGTTAGATTGCAATCCAGCGATTATTAAGTACGGAAACCAAATATGTCATACAAAAAAAGTCTGACAACAATAGAGTAAGGCAAATAAAAAAGGATAACAAACTTCACATTCAATTATGAACTAGGTGAAAGAAAGATAAAATACGAAAAGATCATCTTCAAAATAGACATCTTCCATTTTCTTTTTCGGTAGGTAGTATTATATTATATTAGATGGATAATCACCTTTCTAGATAACAATTGCGTTCTGTACCTTTTGCCCTTATGAATAACTTCAGAGGATGTAATATTGTCAGTCATATAGTAATTCAGAGGAGGTACCTGTTCCCTTCTCGTTAATCAAGCAGGAAAAGCCTCCATCAATCTCCTCATCTGAATCAATGATGATTCTACATTCTTTTGCCTGCATCACAGACTTTCCGTCTCAAATAGACTATAAAACTTACATGTTCACATAAGGTAAAAGACCAACCTTCACTATCAAGTGCATTACGAAATGTCAGTCACAACTCCTAATAACAGAATGCACCAAGATACTATTACCAGAAACACGCTGCTGTTCTGAGCAACAAAGGGATAAGGGAGAAATAGAAACTAAGCATTACCTGTACGGATGAAGAAACTTTTTTCTTTTTGTGATTCTCGCTGGAGACCTTCTCTTTCATAAGCCGTTCCTTTTTTACAGACTTCCAACCTCCCATTTCTACCTTTGGGACTTGAATTGCTTGCACAGAGACCTCTGGAGGCACAATTGAACTGAAATCAAGAGAAGCTTTTAGGTTTCTCAACATTCTAGACAACCAGAACAATGGGAACAAAGGAACAGCAGAATAAATTTCTTCAGCGGTTGTTCAAGATAACACCAGCTGGGAACAAGATGATAACAAGTTTGACATGTTACTAGCAATGATATCAAAGAGATGCCAAAACCAAATTGGTTTAGATACATGGAAACATAAGATGGCTTTATTAACAAAAGAGTTGGCTAGGATAAACTGACATGTCCAATCATGACAATATCTTTGCCACTCTGTGTTATTACCCTAAAACAACATGAACAAAAACAGAAGCTGCCATGGAGTACAATCTTAGAAATTTGCTGTTGCGTGGTTGCCTTGCTCACCACTAAACATTGGCAAGTTCCACAAATGCACAGTTAAGTTGCTAGTTCCTTCGTACATTAATTTTAGAGCAAAAATTCTTTAAATTCCTTATGTTCTGCTTTTGGAAATAATTAAAGACTCTTCTAAATGATAATGGCTTCTGAAATTTAGCAGCACAATAAGTAAAATAATAAATTTGAGTTTTACATACTTCTTAAGGGGCTTTGGCTTTCTCTGCGAAATAGCGCGACGCACAGTAACCTACAGATTCTCAAATTTGAAAAGCCTTCTAAGAATTATGTGTTTAGAATAAACAAGGGCTCAAAAAAGTTAACGTTTCTTTCACTTATAAGTATAAAGCACCTTTTGAGCAGGGACAATGGCCATTTGACATTTTTTATTGGGATTCTTCAAGCTCGCAGCCAGTGCCTGCCATAGTCAAATGATGAATTAGAAAGCTTTCACTAAAAAGTGTTAATCGAAAGAATTTTTTAGTGAGAAGTGTAAAACACCTTTGGTGAAAGAATATTGGCCAATTCACACTTTTGGTTAGGGCTCTTCAGGCTGCTGCAAGCCAATGCCTACAAGAGTGAAATAAGGAGTGAGAATGCATTTAACCATGCAAGTAATTAAAACAAACAGTCTACCATATTAACTTTAAACGACTGGACATAGGAAAAAGTGAGATTATTTCCACTTGCCATTTAATTTTATAGAAATTCCTAAGAATCTTAAAAAAAATTTCAGAACTTCTCATTGTAGCATCATACATGCCTGCATTTTTTTGGCCAATAAGTTGCTGAGTTTGTTTTGTAATTTCAGTAGAGATGCTTCTGTTTGCACTGGAAAGGTGGAAAGCACCAACAAAATCTCTTTCAACTTCTCTTCATGTGCATCCTTCCCCAATTGATCAGACAAAGATTTCAGACCCCCATCAAGGCTAGCTTTGATATCTTCATTTCCCTTTTTCTGGTTCACCACATCTCAATTGTGTTAAAAGTTTACAAGCATTAATACTACAAATAAAATTCATTTTAAGAATAAAAATAAACAGGGCCAGAAAGATTATTTTTACCATTAGCTGCTGCAATGAAATATCATGAGCAACCAACTTTTGGGAAATGCCTTCCACTGAAAAAAGTTGGGGAAATATGTTATCTAAATCGACATATGATACAAAAATCTTAAGGTTGCAGGAGATATCAAATGACAGATTATTTTAAAATAAGTGTCATTTTTACAAAAATATCCGGTTTAGTTGTTGTCTAAACAAATAGATCTGTTAGAAATTAAAAAAATTTCATCCAACTACTTTTCGGTTTCCATGTTCCTAATTCATAGACTTACAACAAAATTTGTATAGATAAGAACTATATCACAATAATCACAGGAGCATATATCTTAAGGAATTGGACTACTCACCCTCCAACATTACTTCTTTTGTTCCTTTATTCACTTGAATGACATCACTCTGAATAGAATCCAATATCATTCCGAACCTATTTAATGAAGTTTCCATCATCCCAATTCGACGTTCAAGTTCTTCACTAATCTGACCTGCTCTCAAGAAATAAGAAAATAAAAGAAAAAAGATTTAGTTTTTCACACCATGATATAACCATACATGAAGCTATATATATCATTGCCTTATATTTGTACATATGTGAGAGAACCAAAGCACCTCACAAAATGTCAAAAGCACTTTTTTCTTCCCACTAAAAAGGACTAAACTTACATCTCTGATCAGAAGCAGAAGTAGGATTCCATTTGCGTATTAGATTCGTGGAAGATCTTGAAATTGGCATTTGACTCTCTTCTCGTGGATAACTATGTTGGGGTACGCAAGGCACCTTCTTCATAGTGTTTTCACGTTCTTGAGAACATACTCTCTACAAAGACGGTGAACAAAAGTTACAAAACCAATCACAAGCCCAATAAAACTTCAGTTGTTGTAATAAAACCTGAATAACAAGGAAGAAAGAGATTCAACCTGATCATTTGTCAGAACTTCGTCGAGAGAGGATTGAGAAAGCTGGGAAAACATGCCCTGTTGAGATGAGAGTCCCTGTGAAAAGGATTGCTGTGATGGCTGGGATCGAAACTGCTGAGCATGCAGTCCAGTTGGCGTAGCACTTGATCTCCTTCACATTCAGAAAACAAATAGTAAAATGAAAAGAAAGAAAGGAGATTGCTCTTTCTCTCTCTCTCTCCTCCAATTTAAAAGCTCTAGTTCCATGCTTCAATAAACGGAATAAAATTTGTCAAATTAGCCTAAAGAATGGATTCGACTATTTCCTCGAGTCCTAAATTACAAAATCTTAAAAAGTTGATTTCTTATGTCCTCCTATTTTAAAGAAGCCAACAGAATCATTTAATGAAACTGAGACACGATCAAGTTTGCACAAATATAAGAAGAACTATAAATCAAAAACTGAAATGAGTTTGAATATTTATTTTCCTTTGTTTGGATGGAGAGAAAATGGTAAAACCTAATCCGAACTGATTTCATAATATAATTTGAAGCTCAGTGGATCAATCTTCTTTTCCCTAAATTCTAGCTTATAAAATTTATTAAAATTCGAAAAAAAAACTTTAGAATCTCTTGATCGCATATAAGTTCTTAGCAACCAAACAGAGATACATTGAGGATAATTAAGAAGGCCATAAACATGAGATGAATCACAGAGATAAGTAACTCAAATCAGTAATTTACTCATGATATAGATAAGCTGTTGAGAAAATACAGATTAATATAACTAAGCTGTGGTGAATGATATTTCTAAGATTCAGAATTTTTTATTTTCTCTAAAACTGATCAGGTCCTCGTGAAAAGTAACAAACCGTTTCATGATTTAATCTCCTTCAAATCTTTACGAAGACAATAAAAAACGAATTGAAAGATTTTTTCCTTCGGTTCGGCTTCTGAGAAAAAACAGGAGTATAGTTTAAAAAATTTAAACATTCGGTTTTCAAACTATTTGCAAGGCTAAGCTCATCCAAGTCAAAATAGTAAAATATACAGAGGGAATATGTCCTATAAATTCGTTCATTAAAGACATAAAATTAACGCTTTCACCACATGTCTTGAATTTTCTTGAGAAACAAACAGGCAGAGAAGGAAATTAGAATAAACCAAACCTTGCGTGAGGAGGAAAGACAGAGATGGAGCTGAGATCACAGGCTTTGTTGATCTTCAATTTCATTTCCAAATAATCGAAACCCTAGGTGATTACCAAATAGATCAGCTCGGTGATTTAAACTCAACAGACCTATTTAGAGAGACAGTTAAGAGTACGGAGCAAACCGATTGAGGGTTTTTAAATATAGAGCATGGCGGGAGAAGTGGCAAGTAGTCTCAGAGATATATATAAGGCCGAATAACATTTTGTCCCCCAAACCAGTGTGAAACAAATTTTTTCCCTTGGTTCCGGAAACACTCAATATCACCCCCAACATCAGTCCCCTTTCAACCAATTTTTATTTTGACCACCTTTGACCGTTAAAATACAATTTTTACCCTTTATTATCCATTATCAGTAAAACAAAAGAAATCCCAAACTAATCTAAAATTAAATTAATAGAAGTACTATCTCTTCCCCTCACCCTTCTATCCATAAACCAATCAAATAAAACCTAACCCAAAATCCAATTCCCACCTACATACCAAACTACTTTACTACACCCACAACCAGTGGCGGACCCAGGATTTTTGTCTAGGGGAGCCCCTCGCTTCGCCACTATTTGCCAATTAACTAGTGAAAACATAAGAAAATAACATTCAATTCACAAAGAAACACAAGAAAATTATTACGTGGAAAAACCTCTTCAATGTGAAGAGATAAAAAAACCACGGGAATCTAACGATCCACTTAAATCCAATATAATCAAAAGAGTTAACTGATGCGTATTTTTGACAAAAATGCAAATGTAACAAGTGCACTAGTCGCAAAAAGTAATAAAGTGATAAATAGAGTATCGTTCCCATAAGGATAGTGTTACTAAGTACCGATTTTTCTAGTTTAAGTCCTAATTGAAGCAACAATAAATTAGATTGATGAAAAATTAACTAACTAAATACAATTTGAGAAAATATAAATGAATGATAATGAAATTAAAGCAAAACCCAACAACTTAAATAATTAAACAAAATGCTAAAAAAAATGCTAAGGTGTTGATTTCACCTAGATACGCTAACCCAAATCATAGAATCTATTACCCAAGTTCTAATTCCTTGATTGAAAATCGAATTCCTTAAGTTGTAAAACATACCTTCTCAGACTATATTTTCTTACTTATCCCTATTAAGCTTCCGCACCCAACAAAATGAAGATTAATAGTTCAAAGTCTTTTACGCTTTATGGAATTCTATATAGATTTCATAAATCGCTAAACCTATCTCTAGCGTTTGTTTAATCTACGGTATTTATCCCAAGAGGCACAATCACAAATCACTTCTCAGTCTCATTGTGAGCAACACACATTTGAATGGTGATCAAACATCCAAAAGTCATTAAGCAAAGAGATAAACACTCAATCATGAAATTAAAACTCAAAGTAAATCAATTCATATAAATTTGAATAATTGTATCAAGGTTACATCAAACCCTAGCTAAACAACTCAATTCATACTCAAAAAC
Organism: Pistacia vera; assembly: GCF_008641045.1. Taxonomy (NCBI): domain Eukaryota; kingdom Viridiplantae; phylum Streptophyta; class Magnoliopsida; order Sapindales; family Anacardiaceae; genus Pistacia; species Pistacia vera. The sequence goes on from NW_022196095.1 coordinate 53,582, forward strand.
AAAATAAAATAACAAAAACAAACTGAATCAAGATTCATCATTGAAAAACAAGCAAAAGATGGAGAAATTTTCTCTAATTTGAAGCCCAAATCTTCAATAATCTTCTCCTTCTAAGAGTTGCATTCCAAATGACGAACCAAGACCCTTTTTCTTTCATTTGCATGCTAATTTATACCTCTTTCACTTAAGAACCAAGCCCTAGCAAGCCAAAACGCATCGTTTTATTTTTCACATCTGACGCAGTTTCGCCGCGGCGAAGCTTTTTCCTTACTACAGCGAAAATCTTTCGGGCCAAATTTGACCATGAAAGAGTCTTAATATGGAAAAGTGTTAAACATATGAATTGTAGCCCTTTAAATTATATTTCTAGTCGTTAAAGAATCAGCGCAATCCGAGGTCTATAGCTCAAGTTATGGCAGAAATACTGAAGCACATCCAAAGACGTTTTTCTTCGGTTTCTAACATACTATTCACGACTTCAAGCCAAGTTTTCACCCTTGTCCAGTCAGAATTATGAAAAACCAAAAACATGAAAGTTGTAGCTCTGCTTCTTAGCTTTCCAAAGCTTCTAAAATCAGGTTATTCTGAGTTTCCAAGCTCAAGTTATGCTATTTACGCTCAAAACTATCATTTATGCTCAAAATCATCGTTTAGGCTTATAAAGATAAATTAATAGAATTATGTAGCAATTATGGCCCAAATAGTATGAGAAGTATCCTAAATCCTATTGAAATTTAATGCAAAATCATAGGAAAAAATAGGATTATTATTTATAACAACCACAAATCCACCAAAAATATTCTATACAAATTTAGAGCTCAATCACAACTCTAACAAAAGTAAAATACACAAAGGTTTACAAAAATATGGATTACAATCACTCCAAATCCAGATCCGCATGTAAAAGGGAAGTTGGGAATTGGGTTAGAAAAACTGAATATAAAAAAGACAAAACCTAACTTTTTAATTTTTTAACTTTTAACTTTTTTTTTTTTTTTACCTTTTAAAAAAACTTTTCAAATTTTCTTTTAAAGTTGAGGGCAGGCCTGGGCCTACCTTCAAGGGGCCTGGGTCCACCCCTGCCCACAACCACCAACAAAAAAGACATACGCCAAACTATTTACAACGATGAAACCGATCACAAACTGAGATTGTTATGGAGGGAGAGATTGGTTGCGTAACCAAAACACCCAATCTCATAACAAACCTTAATCCCACCCCAAATCAACCTAGGTTGAATTTATTGTTTGTACAATGATATATGTTGTATAGGATGGGAACACCCTTGAATTTTAAAAATGAGGGTGATATTGAATGTTTCTGAAACCGAGGGGTGCAAAATGTGATAGTTTGAGGGTCAACATACTCCGCTAAATATAATCATAATCGGGTTTGGATTCGGCTGTGGATCTCTCAGAGTATTTCTTTCTGAGATATTGTTCAGAGCCAGAAGCTCAGAAAGCCCAATTGTAATTTTATTTAAAGGCGACGGCCCAGAACTTGTAAATTTCCAAAAAGAAGCTTCCGATACCATCATTTTGAACCTAATCTGCCATGGTATTCCTACAATAAACGACATAGTTTATTATCAAATTAAATATAAGATCTGTAAAGATTTATGGTTAAGTCCTACTGTATGATAACTTGATAATCAAAACCAACCAATATAATTTATAACCATTATTGACCAGACTCACCCACGTGATACTCTTAGACAGCTTGCAACACGACACATCAAAGCAACATTTAATTAACTTACTATGGATTATTTATTATAAGAAAAAATTAGATGGTGTTATGATCTCTTAGCTAATTTTCTTCAAATAATGTACTGAAAACAACAACAACCATTAGTTTTTTAAGTCCAAACTTCACCTAACCGTAATGTTTGATTCCGAATAATAATGCCATGTTTACTACGTTAACAAACAAAAGCATTGTAGAATTTGTATTGGTTAATATGTTGATTAGTCAACAGCATAATGTGGGACTCTGTTTACTAAAAATGACGTTTGATTAGTCATAATCATTATATTTAATAGGAGTAACAATGTCATTTTCAGATAACTTAATAAGATCGATTTAGGTTGAGGACATTCAAAGTGAGCTTGTGTAACCAAAAAAAAAGGAGTAATTGCTCATTATTGATTTTACGTACCACTTTTACTGATTCATTCAAGTCTTTGCGGTAAATCAAAACCGCGCCGTGGCATTTTTAATTACTTTGCTAAATTTTAGCCGATCTTGCTACCTGTACATTCATTACAGGATATTCCTCTCTTTAAACGGGTATAAAAATACGCTGTCTGACAATCCAAAGATAAATTGATTATTGATATTGACTTGCCCAGAATCCCCTCTTATTGTAAGAATAATGTATCATTCACCACTAAAGACGCAGAGACAATCCAACCCAAATTTTTTATTTTAATGTTGGTCATCTGACCGCTAACCAGTAAAATTTTCTCCTGCTGCTTGTCGTTGTGTTTTTTTTTAGATAATCGAAAGTGTTTAAAGTCAACTTACGAGTATTACAATTAATCTCTTAGTGGAGTAAGAGTTTTAATGGTCATCTGTTCTCTTGACTAATAAATTTAAAATTTTTATCTAATCACTTGACCAGCTAGTGATAGATTACTGCTGATTGTTTAAGCTTAAGCAAAGAGTGAAAAATTTTAAGATTTAAACTTAATATTAAAAAAAATATAATGTAAAACGTGTTAGAGCTTAAAAAGATTGATACAGAACTGAATTACCAAATTAGCGTGTATTATTTATAATACCAATACATTATAACAGTTATCCGAAACCAAAGATACGATGGATTCTAAATCTTACCCGTTCCTTGAAACAATTTTAGTAGAAGATACAGAAACGGTGTAATTGTCAGTCGGTAAAATCAATCAAATTGAACCAAGGACTTTTAGCACACAACGGTTATTTAGAGAGAATCAAATTATTCAAAGCAGCATATGCCTCGGGTCTTTGGCCCAGCCACTCTCCGTACAGGTTGACTTTACAGTCTGAAGATGAAGAGCAGATATATTGGAATTTAAAATCAATCTTGGATTTTAGTTAAATTTATATAAATATTATTGATAATTAAAATTCAATTATAATTTATTGGCGTAAGTACATTAGAAAGTAAGAAAGAAAGGGGAATAATATGAGTCCTCGCGTTTACTGTTGATAAAAAAGGCAGTACGAAAAGAAAATTGATGATAAGCTTAGTGGAGCCCAGTGGAAATTCAGAGAAGCTTCGTCTTGAAGTAAGGGAAACAAACAACGAGGTAGAGAGTTAAGGTTGAGACAAAGAGGGAGAACTTTCAGAGTTCTAAGACTATGAGAAATGAGAATGGATCCCACCAGGAAATTTTCTTTTTGTTTTTTCTAAGGTAATTTCATAAACATTTCCCAAAAATGTTGTAGTCTCACCATTTGTTTTTACAATATTCATTTCTGCCAAAGACAAGCCATGCCTTTGATATCCAATCATACATACAACGACTCTTCATAAACAAAGCGTCTTTGAGTTTTTGTTCCTCTAAAAAATATCGCTTTACTTTGAAAGTAAAGACTTTCAGGATTTGGTTCTTTGAACGGGAGGAAAGCAGAAGTTTTAGAGAGAGAAAGAGAATGAAATGATTTTGATTCGATTCAAAGTTGAGTCTGAGTTTTAGAAACAGAAAGTTGAATTGGGTAGTGTCAAATTGTACTGATTAAATTCTTTGATATTAATCATGGCTATAGTGAGTCATGTACCAGCAATGACACAAAAGATGGATCCAAAAAGGTATCGTGACATTGGGGTGCCAGAAATCATGTCAATCGGAAGAGAGATCGTCAAGGAACCGGTGGCACGTTTAATTGAAGATAAGATTTATGTTGCTGTGGGCAAACAAGTGAAAGAAAGCAAACTAGTTCTGTTATGGGCTTTACAGAACTCAAGAGGAAAGAGAATTTGCATAATTCATGTTCACCAACCCGCCCAAAAGATTCCAGTTAGTAAGTTCATAATTTATCTTTGTTGAGTATCCATTTCTTCTTAAGTTCTTAGGTTTAAGTGGAAACTGCGTAATGATGTGTGATTTATCAATTCATTTCGCATCTCTCAATATTATAATTTAATGAATTTGGCTGAAATAAAAATAAACGGAAATTCTAGTAGCAATTTTTGATTAAATTGTAATAAAAGCGAAACAGATCTGTAGTTCCAAAGTATCCAGAAAGGTAAACAGAGCAAATTCCTAAACTGGGTTTACATGGTGTTCATTGCTAATTGTTTTTGCTTCATTATGCAGTGGGACTAGGTACAAAGCTTCCGGCAAGCTCAGTTAGTGAACAGGAAGTTCGGACATACAGGGAATTTGAAAGGCAAGAGATGCATAAGAACCTGGATGAGTACCTTCTGATCTGTCAAAGAATGGGGGTATGACTTCTTTTTCTTTGTCTTCCATTACCCCTGTGCTGTTTAATTTAATGGGTCTTCCAAATGTGAAATACTGGGTTTTCTTAAGCTGAGTAGAAGTTATGAAGAGCTGTCTAAGAGAATATATATCTAACAGCTTCATGCATAGTAAGTTAGGAATACATAAGTGCTATTTCTTTTGGCTGAAAACTAGCACACCGAATTGACCAACAGCTGACTCTTTAGACTTACATTGGCTTTCATAAAAATTTGCATTTTAGGTGCGGGCAGAAAAGCTACTTATTGAAATGGACTCTATCGAGAAGGGATTAGTTCAGTTTATCTTGCAGTATGGGATCAAGAAGCTTGTAATGGGAGCAGCAGCAGACAAACACTATAAGAAGTAGAAACCAGTGATGGCTTTTAATTTATTATATTCATCTTAATCCTTAGTTCAATAACATTCATGTAGACCTCCAGGGGGAGCACTTTCAGAATTCCTCTGGATATAAAGTGCAAATATAGGATGGCTTACCTTAATGCTTTAACATTGCAGGAAAATGGTGGACCTCAAGTCTAAGAAGGCCATCTCCATGCGCCTACGGGCACCTGCTTCTTGTCACATATGGTTTATTTGCAATGGGAACCTTATCCACAAAAGGTATGGTTTACATGTTTATAAACATAGTTTTTAAATTGCAGCTGAATCTCTGGTGATTTTGGAATTTTTTAAGAAGAAAAAGAAAAAGAAAAAAGAAAAAAAGAAAAAAAAAAGAAGAAGAAGAAAATCTCTCTCATATTGAAGCTCCTGAGCTTTTTGAACAACTGTATGGGCAATGGACTGCCTACATATGGCTACAGAATTCTTAATAAATGATTTATTGAACAGATGTACTCTTGAATGCTCTGGAATCTATTCTTGTTATCAATGCCTTAGTTTTAAACCTTACATGATTTTGATGATATGACTGGTAATGCAAATACCATATTGAAATAGGGAGGGCAGTTTAGATGGAACTGATCTAGCTGTTAGATCTTTATCACTGCAAACAAGTCCAAACATTGGAACTGGACACCCACAGCACCTGAGATCACAATCTGTTACACTGGGCCATAGTAGCCAAGCTAAACTCACCAATCCAGTTCAAGATTTTCTGAGAAGAGTGACATCTATGACTCTGGATGGGAATGGGGGTAATGTACCAGATGACACCGGAGGGCTGTCCACTCCAGGGAGCAGCTCTGTGGCAGAAGGGATTTTTGATGAATGGGAGGGGATACCTAGGGGGAGTCATTCTCAGGAGTCAGTTCGCTCTTCATGCTCTTCCAGGGGAGGGAATGATATTCCACTGACTCCACTTAGGCGAACCGAGAGGAACAAGAATGACTTCCAGTTTAGCACACTACATGAGCCCAAAGATTTTCATAATTCATCTCCTCCAAGTGTACTGGTATGTGCAAAATTCTCATCAATGCAGATCTATGCCATACAGCTTTGACAATTTCTAATGTCTATTTATCTTTCTCTTCATATCTTTCTCTTTAGCATGGATGAGCTAAGATTGATTGACAAATCTGAGCATTTCGTTTTAAATCAATAAAACGGTCTTAAAATGGTTGATTGATGGTAGCAGGATGGAAGTGTTGATGATACTCTCTATGATCATCTTGAACAAGCAATGGCAGAGGCTGAAAATTCAAGGCGAGAAGCATTTGCAGAGGCAGTCAGGCGTGGGAAGGCTGAAAAAGATGCCATTGAGGCTATTCGCAGGGTAAAATATTAGTTGTGAAGTATAATGCAACACATGTTTATATATTTATTGGACGGAGAAATTTATTAATGAAAGGAGATGCTTTTTATTTTTTACAAAGTACAATGTTCAATATACCATACAAATGAAGCTTGATGCATCTCTTACCTGTTACCTGATTACCAAATCGATGGGAGAATGAGTGTAAATGCATGTTGCTTTCTTCCTGATCAATTTTGTTTACTCTCTCTATCGGTCTCTGGTGGGAAATTCTAGACATTAAGATCTTGTTTTGTTATGTTTGCAGAAGACTAGTTATGTTTGTAAAATTATCCAAGTAAACCTCGAAAGTTTATGTTTCCTTATGCATATTGCCAATTGTGGCTGCCAATTCACAGGCTAAAGCATCTGAAAGTTTGTATGCTGAGGCGTTGAAACAAAGGAAAGAAGTTGAGGAAGCACTAGCAAAGGCAAAGCTGGAACTTGAAAGGATGAGGAAACAGCAAGATGAAGTCAATGAAGAACTTCAAATTTCCCTGAATCAGAAATCATTGCTGGAGAGTCAGATTGCAGAATCTGATCAGATGGTAAAGGAGTTGGAGCAGAAAATCATCTCAGCTGTTGAACTTCTACAAAATTACAAGAAAGAACGTGATGAGTTGCAGATTGAGCGTGATAATGCTCTCAAAGAAGCTGAGGAGCTGAGGAGAAGTCGAAAGGAGGCCTCAAGCAGCACACATCAACCTCAGTTCTTCTCTGAATTCTCGTTCTCAGAGATTGAGGAAGCAACTCATAACTTTGATCTATCCCTGAAGATTGGAGAAGGGGGATATGGAAGCATATATAAAGGTATCTTGCGCCACACCCATGTGGCTATAAAGATGCTGCACTCTCATAGCTTACAAGGCCCCTCAGAATTTCAACAGGAGGTAAGATCCCTTAATGCTATGTATTTCCATTCAATTCGGTTTGAATCATTAATCTGATGACCTGTGGTATTCAGTTATTATTCAAGCTTAGAGTTAAGAATCTGCTTCATGAACAATATATTCATCATAGCTTTTATATGTCTGGCAATTAAATTCTACTAGGTTAGAAACATGTCTCATTGGTATTTATTTACGGGAAGTGTTGAGGGCACATGTTAAACTCTCCACTCCCTGTATGAGTTGGTTGAAGTTTATTTATTACTCGAACATAGGATGTTGTGAGAAACTAGAAGTTAAAAATATAGCTAATCTATACATGTAACAAATAGTTGTAAATATATTTCCCTTCTATGGGAAACAGAAAAAGGAATATAATCTCTTCCAGAAAAAAGGAGAAAACATATGAAAAGAAAGAAATTGAATTTGATAACAACTTAAGCATCATATGACATACATCATTTTTATATCAGGTTGATGTTTTGAGTAAGATGAGGCACCCAAATCTTGTTACACTTATTGGAGCCTGTCCGGAGGCATGGACACTTGTATATGAATATCTATGCAATGGAAGCCTTGAAGACCGACTCAGCTGAAGGGATAATTCTCCCCCTTTATCTTGGCAAACTCGAATACGCATTGGCACTGAGTTATGCTCTGTTCTTATATTTCTCCACTCTTGTAAACCTCACAGCATTGTTCACGGTGATCTAAAACCAGCCAATATTCTCCTTGATGCTAAGTTTGTGAGCAAGCTTAGTGACTTTGGAATCTGTCGCTTACTTTCTCATGATGAACTTTCAAGCAATAACACAACGCCATGTTGCAGAACCGACCCTAAGGGCACATTTGCATACATGGATCCTGAGTTTCTTGCTACAGGAGAACTTACTCCAATGTCAGATGTTTACTCATTCGGAATTATTTTATTGCGATTGCTAACTGGAAGACCTGCCTTGGGGATAACAAAGGAAGTTCAGTATGCATTGGATACAGGAAAGTTGAAAACGCTCTTGGATCCTTTGGCTGGAGATTGGCCATTTGTCCAAGCAGAGCAGTTGGCCAACTTGGCATTGAGATGTTGTGAGATGAATCGAAAAAGCCGGCCAGACCTTGAAACAGATGTATGGAGGGTACTTGAACCCATGAGGGCTTCATGTGGAGGGTCATTATTCAGAGTGGGTTCTGAAGAGCATTGCCAACCTCCTCCATATTTTATTTGTCCCATTTTCCAGGTAAAGGTCATTTGTTCCTTTAAACTCTGTTTGTATCTCTTACAGTAGCCTATGAGTGGTGACTAATTTTATCATTGAATTTTATGCGAATTATTTATTCATTTAGGCGTAGCAATCCCACTAAGAATCGAGTACAAACATCTCAATACCTAATTTACGATTTTAATTCTCACATTACATTTCATCTGCATCCTGATTTGCAACATAATGTCCCCTCTGCAACGAAACTAGAAAACAGGAAAACAGAAATAGAAACCTGTGATTAATATTTCCTGACAACTCTTAGGCCTATGAACTTTCATTGTGGTGTGATTTAATTGTTCCTTTTGTTTGCCTAAAACTTTCAGGAAGTCATGCAAGATCCACATGTGGCAGCTGACGGTTTTACGTATGAGGCAGAGGCCGTGAGAGGATGGTTAGACAGCGGCCATGACACTTCGCCAATGACAAACCTGGCACTTGCCCACAAAAATCTTGTCCCCAACCTCGCTCTTCGATCTGCAATTCAGGAGTGGCTGCAACAGAATTGAACAACTTATATTTTAGTTCTACATATACTCCATAGTAGACTTCTGAGTTAAAAGAAAAAAAAAAAATGAAAACAAAACTACATTATCATCCATATATTGTTTGGAAATGCTCCCATAATATTCTCATCCCATTGTATAGTCAGCCTTGAATATGTGTATTTGTTCTCTTTCTCTCTCTATATATAATCCCCTTCCAAACATTATATACAAAATATTTTATAAACGCTATGTTGAGAAGCAGGAGGTCGTCGTGTACATTGAAGTGCAGCAGTATTTTTGTCGACTTTTGTAATTAAGTTGTAGCTGAAGCCTCAACCTGGAATACTATTAATATAATTGTTTTTCATCGGATTAATGTGTTTTGGTCTCATTAATGGCTTCGTTCTCTAATAAGATAATTGGAGACCCAATTTTAGTTAAATATAATTGATTCGATCAGGTTACTATTTCCATGATGTATATTAATCGGTTTTGATTGATATTTAATTAAAGAATGTGTAGAGAGATGTTCTTACCTCACCCTCCATTACCATATTTCATGTTCTCTTAAAGCCAAGACCATATTTTCGATGCCGCAAATTTCATGTAGAGCCTTTTAGGCTTAAACCAAATTCCAACCCACAAAGTCAAACGCCCAAAGAGAAACCATAACAACAATTAACACATCATTAAACCTTTATCTGGTAAAAATCCTTTGCTCAATATTCATATGATGCTAAAAATTCTTTGCCCAATATTCACATGATGTTGAAGCTTGGTTGTTTGTGATACATGCTATTTGCTCTAGCTGTAATTTGACAGCCCATTGGATTGTTTGTGTCATATACTTGAAATGCAGAGCATAATAATTGACCATATAATTGATTATATGGTTTAAGGCTTGTATTAAATAATGTAGGTTTTATAATAATATAATATTAACACTATATATGCACAAAATGTAGACAACCAATATCATAATTATCTCAACCTTACATAAAAGTTGTGGGTTAACTAAGTCATGAATTAGTCAAATTATAGGTAATTAACAAAGAGAATTTAGTTAAAGAGGATGACAAATTTCTTAGTTGTCCCATCCAAAATAAATGATAGGTGATACTATTAACAAAGCAAAGAAAACATAATGGCAGTTATTTGAAGAGAACGGTGAAAATTGCAAATTGGGTAACCATAATTGGCAATTTGACCCTAACCCATAAAACCTTAGCTTCCAATTAGTTGTTATGTAACTCCCCTCTTTCTCCTTTGCTTTATTTGCACTTGCATTTACTCTATTCAACATTCCAACTTAATGTACCAAATCTTTCACCTTTCTTCATTGCTTTGATTAATATCAGAAGGCCTCTTTTTTAGGTATGTTTTTGCAATCTTTTCTTTCTCATTCTTTCATTTTAAGTAAGTCCCATTTCTTCTAGGTTTATTTTATTTTCAACATGTGAGATTGTTTAGTGTTAAACCATCAACTTCATTGGAAAGTACGAAAGACACACTAACCAACAATGGGTTGGCCCAGTGTAAAGCTTGGGGTCAGAGGTTTGCTTCCTTGTGGTTTCAGGTTTGAATTACAGAAGGTTGTTAATATGTTGGCCACGGACCAAGGACTTACCTTGTTTCGGAAGCCTTGTTCAGGGTCAGGGGACTAATTGAGGTACGCGTAAACTGACCCACACCCTAGGTAACCCAAAAAAAAAAGTATGAAAGAACACTCTTATTAGAGGTTTTTTCATTTCATATAATATTAAAGTGGTGTTTGATATTTTTAAAGGGGTTTTAGTTTTTTAAGGGGGGTTTTTGATAATTATGGGGGAAATAAAATAAACCCTTTCATTCTATTGTATTTTTAATTTCAAGATTAGAATTGCTGAAGATTCAGTAGAATTGAACCCATTTGGCCACCCACCATGTGTTTGTTAATTTGCTTATTTTTTGTTTATTTCATGGGGCAATTGAAAGGGAGTGTGGTGGGATAAAAAGGCTAAAGAGCCTAACCAAGCCTAATCTTGTTGGACTGAAAATCAACATCTCATCTGAATCAAAGCTTAAAGGTAAAAGCAATAGACTTTTAAACTAGCTTTTTGACAGGTAAGGTACAAATGACAGCAATACCAGCAAATAATGAACAAAATATCTGTGTTTCGAGCTTCAATGAGCAAAATTAGTGCCATTTGTTATATAACCCAATCTCTTATTTAGATACTAAATGCATTAAATCACGAAATAGTACAACACATGCTAGTTTCTACACCGCAAGTATGGGAGACGTAATCCTTAAAGGCCATGATTCAGTACTTTCATACAAGTTGCTTAGTCAATTAGGATAAGAATCACAGCAAAAATCATCTCTTTGACGTTTTTCTTCTCTTTTTCTTTCTGAAACCATTAAAATACATGTTTCATCGTCTTGACTGAAATTATGATAAGCTAAATATGGACATTACATGTTAGTTTCACTAAATAACAGCTCAACCATCACTTTCTCTAAAAGACTTCTTATACTATTTCTACCTTCCTTCTTTTTTTGGACTGAGTTAGGTATGGTCAAGCGAATAGCAGCTTATCCAAAGCATGTTTAATTATATAAATTGCCAGTTTGATGAAAAACAAAGCTATCAAAAGTACTAAATTACCATTTCGCAGCTGAAAAAGTCATTGCAGGTGAGGGCCTATCTGATTGGTACTGAGCTTTGTCTAATGAGATAATAATAAGCCATGGAAACTCCAGCAAGCCAAGGTGTAGCGGGTTGCAAACCGTTAACAACATTCGTGCAAACAGACTCCAATGCTTTCAGAGATGTCGTGCAGCGCTTAACAGGTCTGTCAAGAGTGAAGCAGGTACAAAAGAGGAGCAGCTCAAAGATAGCAGGCACAAAGCGGCAGACTTCTAAACTCCATGAGAGAAGGCACTACACAAGGCCCAAGCTTGAAATAGTCAAACCTCCAATCAATTTCAGACCTGGTTCATCTCCATCAAGATCAGGAAACTCCAGTCTTCTTCCAAGTCCTGTGGTACCCCATCTACCATTTTGTCAAAGCTGTCCATAGAGAAAGGAAACAAAAGAAGAACAAGCAAAGAGTGAATTGAATAGCCACGAAGAGAGAAAGCCATCAAAGAGAGGAGGTTTTATTTGCACCCTTCACCACGGTCTAAACCAGGATACACTGAACCAGAATTGCTTACCTTGTTCCCTCTAACATCTCCCAGGACAAGTGAGAGACCTTGATTTTGATAGAGCATCGCCTCCTATTACAACTTCATTTCCAGTAAAATACATATATAGGGTATATAGGAAAAGCAAGTTGATTTGTAACAAACCTCATTTGCTTTTCGTAATTGATTATCTTGTACCAGATATATACAATTTAGCAGCAGTTTGTGATGATGTATATTTTTTCCTCACCGCTGACATTATAGATGATGTATGTGAATATAACAAAAGGAAGGACAGAGCAAGGTTGCTTAAAACGACACAAGGAGAAAAAGTCTAGTGCTCAAATGGAGAATTTTGAGGCATCTATCTCGCTGTAGATCAATTCATCAATGTATGCTCAATTGTAGATATTTAGAATTTTTTTTTATGACCGGGGTGTCCGAACCAACTTGCGTTCTAATACGACCCCTATTAGAGAACTATCGATTGGGTAAGAGTTTCAAGGATCAAACCTACTGGGTATAGGAACTCGAACTCGGAGATCATGTTGATCCATATTCCAACTCAGAACCATATTGATTATTTTCGTGCTCTTTTGTCATCAAAGAGACTCGAACTTGGAAGACCATATTAGATCATCTTTTTAATTTTACCTCAGACCACTCAGTGGTGGTTCATATATCCTTCTTCTAAGGCTCAAGTCTTTGTATTTCTCATAAATCTACACTCAATATGTTATCCGACCAAAGTTTACCATAATATGCATAAATCCGTTTTTATCTCGCTGTTCCTCTACTGGAGATCATACTGGTAATGGTTTACAGAATATGCTTGGTTTTTATCATAATACTATTTGTTATGCACGGGAAAATAAAGAGCTGACTGGAAGGAGTCGCGTCGGGAGTAACCTGCCCCCGTCAGGACAATGTGCGCACGTCAGACCTGCGAATAAACATGGAGCTTACACGCGTCCGTCTCTCTGCAGCAAGTCATGCAAAGTCAGCTTGGAAAAAGGGAAACGGGACGTGAAGATGGATGACGTGCTGACAATCACACCAACCCTAGATTTATGATGATTACACGCTTCCATTCGATATAAATGTAGAAAACCTCACCATTAGGGGGTTGGTTCATTCATTATCCAGAGAAAACTCTCTCTCTTGTAAGAAGTAAGAGCAAAGTACTTTTATTAACTCTCTTGTACGTCGTCCGCTTAGCGACTGACCCACACCAACATCAATACAATCAGTGGACGTAGGATTTGCTACTTAGCATCCGAACCACTTAAAAAGCCTCTTTTCATTTATTTCTGTGAAAGGCATCCATTGTCACGAGCATAAAATTCATAAATAGTGTCACCCACGTGACAATTGGTTGGTGCGCAAGTCGAGCATCAACAATATATTTCTGGCTAATTAGATTATGTATATATAGAGTCGTATTTTTTCATTCTAAATAATTGATTTAATGTTGTGTTCGATTGCATATATGGAGCACTGGAGCTTTGACTTCTTCGCAAATACCATTTTACCCTCAATTGTCTCATACTTAATATATGAGTGTCGGAATATTATTATACAATAAAAAAGAAAGTAAGGAATATATACTATATATAAATTAATTCAACAAATCAAATAGATCTTATATACTTAGGTGTGTTTATTGGTCCAAATGGCGAATAACTTGAGAGACTCATCTACATTCGCATCTTGACAATGCAGTAATTAATTTTCAAACTTGTACCAAAGTATTTATCTTCTGCAAATTATACACTTTGGTTTTCATTTTCAGCCAAATGTATTTAATCCTGTAACTAGTTTGGCTCTTGAGTTTACGGTTTCATAATTGCAGTAAAGAGTGAAACAATGAGTGGTTCATCATCGCAAGCATCCAAGTGAAACTGTTTATGTTGCCGTGGGAAGGATGTTAATAAATGCAATCGACTCTGTTATGGGCATTACAAAATTTTCATGGGCACAAGTTTTGCATTCTTCATGTTCATCAGCTTGTCAGAGTTATCACTTTGAGTAAGTCCAGCAGCTCAATATATCTAAATGCTTAAGAGTTTTTTTTTTTTTTTTGTTTTTCTTAATACATTTGAAGATTCAGAACGAGTTAAGTATGTTTGGTTTTCCCTGTTTGATTTAGTCCGTGGAATTCTTCAGGGAGCAGGCTTGAGGAACATGGAACCAGGAACTTGAAAGGGAAACTGTGAAAAAGTTCCTGGATGATTACATTAATATATGTCACCATGCTGAGGTAACTCCATTATCTACTGGAGCCCCTTGAGTTACCATTTTACTATTTAATAAAAAATTATATGCATAGAGTCCTTGGTTTGAGGATTCCGTTTTCTGATAGGAGTTTTTCGAAAGAAATTTTAAATATTTCCTCTCATTTGACTTTAATTATATGTAATCTAAAAGATTGTTTTTTTTTTTTTTTACATTCCTTTAGGTGTACGCTGAAAAACTATATGTTGATGGTGATACTGGGAAGGAATCATTGAACTTGTCCATCAGCCTCTATCAAGAAGCTTGTTATGGGAGCAGCAGCGGACAAACCCTATGCGAGTAACAATTACTAGGACATTTATATTATTGTTTCTTGGCCTGTGTATGTGTCTATCTTTATTAAAATCTGGAGTTTTGATGGTGTTTTTATTTATATTTTATAAATTCAAGATATGGAGGTTTCTTGTGCTATAAAGATTCTTTGTGAAATGTCAACTACCTGGGCAAAGCATTTTATCATCAAGTAGAAAGAATTGGTTTGGTTAAGTTTCTTCAACTTAATATTTTTTTATCTCAAGATGTGAGCTGAACTATATGAGCCAAGTCAACTGAACGGCAATGTATTTCCTCTTATACACAGAGGATGTACATACATGATCCAACTGCCTTAACATTGCAGGGGTATGACATCCATCAAGTCTAGGAAAGCTATGTATGTGCACGAACACTTGCCTCTTTCCTGTCAATTTTGGTTTATCTGCGGCGGCCACCTCATACAATCAGGGTATGCTTGAAAATAAGTCCCTTTATGTTTTCCTGATTTTTGTGTCCTTAATTGAATGATAAGATCTTTATTTTTTAATGGAGTTCTATATCGGTATGGTGATAAAAGTGTTTCTGTAATTTTCCAGAGACGCTGAACATTTGTACTGCTGAACGATATAGTCCCTTTAAAATCTTGATATACAGTGCCGCTTGATTGTCGCTATTGTGATTGCTAATTGGGTTATCATATTTATAGGAGAGGCGGTGTGGTTGATATTTTTGGCAAAGAATATGCAACTTCAATCTCTGAAACTGGACTATCGAACCCAAGAAGTCGTTCAAGTTCATCTGATTTCACAGGCTCTTGTAGTGGAGAGGAAGGAGGTTTATCTTTTGATCCTCTTGCAATAATGGATATAAATCTCTGGGACCTGTCTCGATCTGATATGTTCAATGAGGCTACTGGGGTGCCGGTACATATCTTATGAACTAATACAGAGAAGCAATGTGCAAAAATTAATTTTTTATTTATACATTCATCTTTTATTAATTAAGTTGATTGGTGAATTGAAACTTGATCTGTTAACCATGTTGTCAAGGCTCATGATTTATGGTTTTTGACAGGAAGAAACAAGTGATAGTGAACTATTAGAGAAGCTTGGAAAGTCCCAGCCAGAGGTTGAAAAATTAAAAAGAGAAGTACATGAAGAGTCACGCAGGCGTGTTAAAGCTGAGAAAGCTACCATTGAAGCTAATCGCAAGGTAAAGTTTCTTGTTATCTAATGTAAAAATTAAGGCTATAAACCTCCCTACTTCTCGTCTTTCTCGTCCTCAACTGGGCCATTTTTCATAAATCTAAATTAATTCAATCTTAATAACTTAAAAATGAAATATCCTTGAAAGTCTTAATGAAAGTGGATGTAAGAGGCATCAATCTGTCCTGTTATTTCAGTAACTTGTCCTATTTGATTTCTAATCACGGCACACAATTTCAGGCCAAAGCATTAGAGATTTCGTACAATGAGTTGAGACGCAGGAAAGAAATCGAGGAAGTACTAGCAAATGAAAAACAAGAGTTTCAAAATATGAAGAAGCAATGGAATGAAGAGCGTTTAACTGCCGTGGATCAGAGAGTTTCACTAGAAAACCAGGTTGCGACCTTTAATTATATGATTAAGAAATTGGAAGAAGAAAAACTATCTGCCGTGGAAATGTCACAAGTTTACAAGAGGGAACAAGATGAGTTGCTGGTGGAGCGCAACGATGCACTCAAAGTAGCTGAGGAGCTTCTGGGACAACAGGCAGAGCCCTTCTCTGTTTTTTCCTTAGCAGAAATCCATGAAGCAAGTTGCAATTTTGATCCATCCTTGAAGATTGGGGAACAAGGATACTGGAACATATATAAAGGTTTACTTCATTCCACCACAGTGGCTATAAAAGTGCTGAACACAGACAGCTCGCAAGCTCACTCCGAATTTCAACAGGAGGTAAAATGGTCTTTAGATTGAGGATCAATTTATATTTGTTGCACCACTAATGAAAAACATTTACCATTCAAGTATTATTAGAATCATAAAAATTGCATTTCCAAAGTAATGTTGATAATATGGATTTGATAAAATATGGTCAGGTTGAAGTTATGAGTAAGATCAGACATCCGAACCTCATCACTCTAATTGGAGCTTGTCCTGAAGCTTGTGCCCTCATTTATGAATATCTTCCGAATGGAAGCCTTCAAGATCGACTCAGTTGTAAGGAAAACTCTCCGCCATTGTCATGGCAAACTAGGATACGCATAGCAACTGATATTTGCTCTGTCCTGATATTTCTTCATTCCACAAAGCCTCGCAGCCTGGTATATGGAGACTTGAAAGCTGAAAATATTCTTCTTGATGATAATTTAGTATGCAAACTCAGTGACTTTAGAATCCCGCACCGTCCTCGGGTTCTTGAAATGGAAGAAGTATCTCCCAAGTCGGATATCTACTTGTTTGGAGTTATACTTTTACAATTGTTGACTGGGAAATCCCCTTTGAATATAGCAAATGAAGTACAAGATGTTGTGGTGGAAGGAAATCTGGTAGCCTTTTTAGATTTCTCAGCTGGGGACTGGCCATTTGTGCAAGCCACACAATTAGCACACTTGGCTTTGAGGTGCTGCGACATTGACCCAAACAAACGACCAGACCTTGCAGCAGAGGTCTGGATGGCGCTTCTACCAATCAGAGCTTCTTGTGGAGTCTCATCATCATCGTGGCTGGGTTCTCAAGGGCATAGTCAACCTCCATCATACTTCATCTGTCCCATCTTACAGGCAAGAACATAGCTATTTTCTTCATTATTATTATTAATTCAAGTCTCCTAATTTTCTTCATAGTCATTGCCCACCCACACTTTGCACTTATTCTGCTGTCTCTAAATGTCTCATTCTTTCTTTTCTTCTTCCATTAATTTGCTACAAAATTCTTTTACTTTCTTCCAACTTATCCAAACAAAATACGGAAAGAATAATTACTATCTTTGTAAGTTGCAAACAGATAATTACACCACTGATTTTCGAGCAATTGCCAGCCAATCCATTCGAATTTCCCTAAAGTCGTATATATGTACTGATTTGCCGCAAACCAAGTTTCATTCAATACATTATATCAGTTTGTTTGGTTATATTTACAGGAAGTGATGCAAGATCCTCATGTAGCAGCAGATGGTTTTACTTATGAAAAAGAGGCTCTGATGGGATGGTTGCAGAGTGGTCATGATACTTCACCTATGACAAATCTCAGGCTTGCAAATCTCAATCTTGTCCCCAACCATGCCCTTCGTTCTGTAATCCGAGAGTGGCTTCAACATCGTTGAAATGCATATGCACTCATTTCTTATTTAATCAATACTGAAGCTGGAACTTTTACTCGACTAATTAAAACCTTATCTCATCAAGGCATTAATTGATGGTTGTGATATTAATGTTTCAAATAAAACTTGGTCAATCCCTATGACTGCTTGAAGAAACTATACATAATGGTAGTTAAATATAATTGTTTAGATGTTTGTTCCAACAGTTTTAGATATCTATCCAATAATTCTCCACCTATGCCGTCAGTCTAACATATTATATAATATTTTCTACCAACTTTTACCTTTGACTTTGGCTATCTTTTTCAATATAGATTTATTATGATAATGTATTCCGGTATATTATACATTGTACATAGTAAAATAGGTTGGATTTCTACGTTAGATATTATAGTATACTGCTCTTATAGATCTGTTAGACCATTGCATCGTGCAGACAACAAATTAATAGCAAGTAAAATAATTCACTCTTTCATCATACATAATTGAAAAGGTCATCACACAGCACAGTCAGCTAACTTCAGATTTAATTATAATGCTTGATAGTTGACTTTGATAATCTGAAAATGAGCTAGACCCCATTTGATCATATCAACACAAGTGTATTTATAATTTTATATATCCTCCCACGTGTAATACCCACCATTAACTCATGTATGGATGCATGTGTGGACACCTTCTAAAAAGTTGCATCCATGTGAGGGCCCCCCCTCCTTTGTTGCTTCCCTGACTTTTGATTTAAGAAAGTTTTTTGCTTATATGGACTTGACCTCACCTGAGCTTTAAAACATGTCATTAATCTATTCGCGGGTTTCTTGTAAAGTCAATATCTCATCCTTACCCATTGACACTTTCACGCGTTTTGGTCCTCAACTGAGCCTGAACACACTTGATAATATTTATTGTGCCGCCCTTATCTGTACGGCCAATGCGGAACTTAATACCAGTTTAGAGAGTTACCGGTAACCTTTGAACAAATATGGATGGCATAAACAATTGTGTCACGCGCTTTCGCCTTTCGCTGTATGCAACAACTCCGTGGCAGCTGGTAAGAGGGTGAGCTGGCACTTTGGTTGTTATTTATTAATTTATAAATATATTTATATCTGCTTCCACACCATCTGATTTAATGTAAACTGGCTATCTACCACACCACTTATCTTTATTGTGAGATTATTTCTTTTGTATCAACTTATCAATCATATCTTATCATCATCAATGCAACGCATAAAGATTTGGTTTTAAAAGAAAATTTATATACAAAGATTACTGTTAACATGTTACAGATAGTACATGATAAGTACAGAAAAAAGACATTTTTTTACTGGAAATAAAATTTTTAAATATTAAAATTATATATTTTTAATACTTTATAAACAACAAAAGTTTGTCTCCTTGTAACAATTTTTTTTTTTTTAACAAAAGTTGTTTGGATCAATTTATATGGACCTTAGTTAATTCTCAAATGTCTAACTTCAATTATTACTCTTATTAATATCTGACGAAACTTAAACTCAAAGACTTATAAAACCTTTTTTTATTCTTTTATTATTAGCCACCTAATAATAATTAAAATTAATGTACATTATCCTCTTCTATTTGTAAATTAAGAAAAAAATAATATAACAAACCTATTTTAATATGTTTTTTCTCGGTAACTATATACAAGTATCTCTAAAGAAATTTTTATATGATTCAAACTCTTTATTATAAAGAGTTTATCCATAAAACAAGAGTCAACAGACTCTTTATTTTTTAAATATAAATTAAAGAGTGAGATTGACCCTCAACATTTAGAGAGTCAAATTTCACTTTCTATACTAATTTTAAATAATAAATTACAAGTTTCTATATATTTTATTTATAATTTATCTCTTCTATTAAGTTTCTTTTTTGAAAAACCATACATTCTCTCATAAAATTTAAAGAGTTTATTGGATTTAAATAAAAATTTTGTTCTTTATATTTAAAAATTAATTAAAATACTTTTTATTTATATGAAATATGTTCTTTAAAATAAAGAGCACTATTGGAGATGCTCTAATATTATACAATTTAATAATGTAAATTTATAATTTCATTAAAGACAAAAAAAAATTAATTGTAATTATTTTAATATATAGAAATTATTTTGTAATATGTATAAACTGTTACTTTTAAGAGCAATTAAAAATCCCAATTTCGAAATGGATGTATTGATAATATATTTGGGTAGATGTTTTTAAAAAGGGAGAACGACATTTTCCCACCCAAGATTTGATAAAACGACGTTATCCACCCATCAAGTTTTAAAATGACACTTTCCCACCCTTCGTCAGGTTTTGTTAATGTTTTTAGTTAATATTTGACTAAAAAAATGAAAATACCCTCAAATCGTTTATTTCTTAATTAGTTTATTATAAATTAAAATTTAGTTAAGTCAAAGTCTGTATTCTCGATTATTTATTAGTTCAAGTGTAAATATTTTTTTTTCTTTTGTTTATTTAATTAATTAAGAATATTGATTTTATATGTTAATTAGTAAAAACGAAAGACATTATATTATAAAAAACATTATAAATTTAGTAGGTTATTAAATAATAGTGATGAGATATTAATGATATTATAAATAAATAAATATTAAGATTTTTAACTTTAAACAATTTCATAACATTACTCATAACTTTTTAGGTAGGGTTATTATTTATTTTTCAATATTTGACCTTTTTAATTAATTAAAAAATAATAAAAAATTTATAAAATTAAATATTTAAAAATACTTTCATCTTTTTAGTAATATATTAATGAAAAATATAACAAAACATAATTAATGGTGAAAAAGTGCCATTTTAAAACTTTGAAGGGTGGGAATGTTCGTTTCGTCATACCTTGGGTGGGAAAATGTCGTTCTCCCTTTTAAAAGTTACTCCGACCTAATGTAAATGTCTTTGCCAGTCATTAAAATATAAACCGTTAATATTAAATAACAAAGATTTGCAAGTCCAGTGTCCACGTCACATTCCCGCCAATGAAACCGTGTAACACACGCCCCGAGCATGAGCGTTGAAAAGAGTACAATGAAAACAAGTCAACAAACGCTAACAGACGGCGTGTTTTTCATGTCCGGGAGGCAGCCTAAAAACGACAAGCCAAGAAAAAGCAACTCTCACGATATTTTTTTCTAGTTTCCTTGGCGATTTTCTCTTTCAAATTTCTTCTCTCTTCTCTAAACTCTATATTTCTCTCACAAAAAACAAGAAAACCCTAGCTTATCGTTCTGTGTAATTTTAAATGGATATACAGAGAGCTATACATATACTAATCATAGTGTTGTCGCTGAGTCCGTGTTTGGGGTCAGCCGGTGACATAGTTCACCGAGACGACAACACTCCCAAGAGGCCTGGTTGCGAGAACAACTTCGTTTTGGTAAGTTTAATCTGGTTTTGGTTTTTTATTTTTTATTTTACCTGAATTGATTTATAATTTTATTTTGATGTTTCTTTTGCGTTTCGTTGCTGAGAAAACGGAGGAAATAAAAAAGATAGTGGAAAATTAGTGGTCGATGAAATTAAGAGATTCACTCTATTTTAACTGAGTAGAGTGTAGTAGTGTTTGTTATGCTTTAACCTCAGTAGAGTTTTCCTGTTCGGTTTTCTTTTTTTGAATAAATAAAAAAATTATATCGTTGTTTGTTTGATTGCTGAAAAAAAAATTACGGAAAAAAAAAGTAGTAGTCAAGAAGAGAAAGGAAAACGGGAGGATAAATTTGCGCTTTAATGTCGATGTGGCTTTGGACTCAAGAAATTATGAAGCGGACATCGTTTTAGAGGAAATATCTTTCTTCACTCTTCTTTATTCCTTCTTATTTAGCGCTGAGAAAATGTAGCGTGGTGAGATTATAATAGTAAACTGAATTTGAGTTAACATAAGTGTCTGTTTTAGGCCAGTTGAATGGATATTTTATCTTTAATTGTTTTTTCTTGGGGCGTTGAATAGAGAATCTAATGATTATGGTTACTCTTTTTTTTTCTTTCACACGCTTTTATGTATCAGCTTTGATCTGATTTGAAGTTTTGTAGGTTAAAGTTCCAACTTGGGTTGATCGTGTACCAGATATTGAATATGTTGGTGTTGGTGCTCGTTTTGGCACTACTTTGGAGTCCAAGGAAAAACATGCCAATGAAACGAGACTTGTACTGGCAGACCCTCCTGATTGTTGTAGCAAACCAAAGAATAAGGTTTTCAGTTTGACATATATATTATTGATACTTGAAACGCGCTTTCTTTCAAGCTTGTTGTATCTTATGTTCTGTTGATTTTATCCATAAGTGTGGGATGCCTTGCCTTTCTGTAGCTTAATCATGAAGTACTTCTAGTGCATAGAGGTGGTTGCAGTTTTACAACTAAGGCGAATTTTGCTGAAGAGGTAAATGCTTCAGCCATCCTCATAATAAACTACAAAACAGGTATTTGCATTTACTTCCTCCATTTCTTGAGGCTTTCTCAGGAGTGTTTCTGTTTTGTAAACTATAGACCTTTTTATGCTGCAGAACTTTTCAAGATGGTTTGTGAAGCCAATGAGACTGATGTAGATATACAAATACCTGCTGTGATGCTTCCCCAAGATGCTGGTGCAAGCTTGGAAAATCATATAAAGAACAACTCTTTGGGTATGCTTCCCCTTATCCTGCATGTTTTAATGGCTATTACTGTGATGTTATTGCTAATAGACATTTTCAGGATTAGTTCCTGGCCTGTTAGTATGTGATCCAGCATTTTCATACAATGTGTTTTTGACCTTTTGTATGTTTGGGTGTCAATTCCCTTTCTTCAGTCTTTGTGCAGCTGTACTCTCCAAAGCGTCCGCTGGTTGATGTTGCAGAAGTTTTCTTATGGCTTATGGCTGTTGGCACTATTTTATGTTCATCTTACTGGTCTGCTTGGACTGCCAGAGAAACAGCCATTGAACAGGACAAGCTGTTAAAGGTCATTTGCTGCATTTTAGCAGCTAATATTTGTATTTCTTGAAGGAATATTCTTCCAGTGTTTTGGCAATATAGTTATGAGTTCCTCATTTTGATTCGTGAACTCATGTTGCACTGCAGGATGCTTCAGAGGAACTTTTAAACTCGGAAAATGTTAGTTCCAGTGGTTTTTTGGACATCAACACAACATCAGCAGTTCTCTTTGTTGTGGTTGCTTCGTGTTTCTTGGTTATGCTCTACAAACTGATGTCACTCTGGTTTCTTGAGGTTCTAGTGGTTCTATTTTGCATTGGTGGGGTAGAGGTGCGTTTTTCATTTTGTTATGCATGCTTTATTTAATTTGATTTAGTTTTCGCATCTCTCTTACAGAACATTTTACTGGTTATTATAAATAATAAACTCTTTAATGAAGCATAGCTTTCTTAACCTTTCATACTATCCATCTTGATTTCTGATGATTTTATTCTTTCTTACATCTATATGTTTCTCCCCTTCTTAAGCTAGAACTTTTTCTTTTCTAGATCTTACCTTTTATCCATATTGAGCACTTCACTTCCATAGATCTGTATCCTCAATTCATAGATGGTAAAAATTTTACATTTACATACCTGGTTAATCAAAAGATTTGATACACCTGGTATGCTCAAGATACTGTTAAATAAAGAGGGAAAGAAAACCATTATACACTGACCGTATGTGTGGAAAGAATATGCGTATCATCTAAGTGTGCTGATTAATATGGGATATGGATAGGCCAACCATCCTGGATACATCTGTCTCCAGAGATAAGGAGTTACTAAATATCTAAATTATAGGTGATACCCATTTTGTTTCTGTATGAGTTGAATGCTTCTAGCATATGATAAAGACTTCTTGACTTCAGATTGCATCATTTTCAACATTTTTTTGAGATGGATGCTGAATCTTGTAATCTCTTCCTGCTCACAGGGTCTGCAAACTTGCTTGGTAGCATTATTATCATGGTATGCTATTACTCCTTTTCAGGGCCTTATATTGATTGGATTTTTGAGTTGGACTGCTGGTTAACCATCATTGTATATATTCTTTTTGTTAATAAAATTTATTTCATCTTTCCTATCGAAACTAAATAAATAATTGTATATTTCTCCTTTCATGTATGCTTTCCCCACCTATAACTGATATGATAATATAATGTTGCTGAAGTTCCACTAACTATTTGAGAAGATTGTGAAAAAATGGATGTGAACCTTTATATGTCTGAGCGTAGTGACAAATACAGTACAGCGATGAAACAAATCACCTGATTTTGATGGCTCAGTTCTCAAAATGCTGCCTTATGTTTTCAGAGCATTGTTTCTGCTTGTACTAGTTTTCTACTATTGGGAAAAAATATGGATCTAATTTTATTTTGAACACATATTACCATACATTTGAGAATACAAGAATAATGGATATCAGGGTTTTAATCATGCTAAATATTACCATACATAAAATGTCATACATGCTTTTTATCAGTACTGATACTATATTGTTTGTGTTATTAATGGATATACAAATTATATGCAATTTTGGGATTATAGAATATTTGAGCATTGTTAGTATGTTAAAGAGAATGCAAGTTTGTTAAATTTCATGTCTACTGTTTTATATTCTTTTGTTCAAGTTTTCTACCCACGGGTTTAAAGTTATGGAACTGACAACTAAACAAATATAGTTTCAGATGGTTTCAACATGCTGGAGAATCGTTTGTTAAAGTACCCTTATTTGGAGCTGTCTCATATCTGACGTTGGCAGTTTGTCCGTTCTGCATAGCATTTTCTGTTATATGGGCTGTTTTTCGTCGCATATCCTTTGCTTGGATAGGTCAAGACATCCTTGTAAGAGAGATTTTTCACAACCTACCTTTACAATCTATGTTGGTTTACTTCATTTTGTGTAACATCCCTGCTTTCATAGCTAATATCATTTTTGCTCCTGAACCCCTTGCCACTCCTTATTCATGTGCCATTTGATATTGCGACTCCCTACGAGACCAATTTGGCTTTCCACAATGTTTGCATCATCCTTGTAATGTATTTAGAAATACATTCCCAACAAGAACAAATCCTTATTTTATAAAGTATGACATTTATTAACGTTAGTTGAATTAAATTTAGTCAAAGGTTTGGTCGGGCTGACAGTGGGTTTAGTTGGTTGGGTAAAATCAGGTTATGTTTTTGGTTTGAACATTTCGTATCAAAAAATTTTGTTTCATGTTGAGCATGTTGCTGATACTGGACTCTACTCGTTTTCTGTATGTCACAATGGCGTATTTATGATAAAATGGTTTGAGGTCCACTCTTACCTATTAGGAAAGAATCCATTACACATGTTAGATAGATAAAGATAATGGAGATGTTGTCATTTATCTGCTTATCTTTTAATTGATATTTTTAAACTTGTAATGTAGCTGCCAGCTAATGATATTTTAACTTCCCCTTCCAAATTTTGGCCTCTTGATTCAGGGTATTGCACTGATGATCACAGTTCTTCAGATTGTTCGTGTACCAAACCTCAAGGTGATGATTCAGACTTAGTTGACTTTAGTGGTTACTGATTAGAGATGTGTGCATGTATGCCCTTGCATAAATCTGCTTTATTGCTTTCTTGATAGAATTTGTGCAAGCATGATAACATTCTGACATTTGTAGACATTTTGTGTTGTAAAAAATCATGGAGACTTCAATTCTTATTCTATACACCATGAAATTCTGTGGTTCTACATTTTGTTTATTTATCTAGCTTCAAATCTTTGGAGTTGCATTCCAGTATTTTGATTATTAACTTTTTCATCCATTTCATAAATAAAAATTTCAAAAAAAGATGGAGAAGAAAAGTTGCATGCCAATAAATCAGGCAAATTGAAAGTCCAGAATCAGACAAAAAATAATTATATGGCTGATATATATCATGAGACTTGCCATATGATAGGCGAAATAATGTTGATAAATGTTTCTTTATATATCTTTCTGTGTCATAAATATGATGCAATCAGGTTGGAACTGTTCTGCTCAGTTGTGCCTTCTTGTACGATATCTTCTGGGTATTCGTTTCTAAATGGGTGTTCCATGAGAGTGTAATGATAGTGGTAAGTAGTTGTAATGATATTTGGTCCTGAAGGCTTGTTGCACTAATTGAGGGAGAGTTCTAAGTTTCTCTGATTTCCTGTCTTTCAGGTAGCTCGTGGTGATAGGAGTGGAGAGGACAGTATCCCCATGTTATTGAAAATCCCACGGATGTTTGATCCTTGGGGTGGCTACAGTGTTATTGGTTTTGGTGACATTATCTTACCGGGACTGCTTGTGGCATTTTCACTGAGGTTTGAGCTTTGCCTAATATAAAAACGTTGTCAGGAGTTATCATGTTTGATCCCACTTCATAAGACTTACTTTGCTAAATGATAAATCATTGGACTCGTGAGTGACATCATTAATAAAATTCTTCTGTTTATTATCAAGAAACAGAGGGAATAGAGAATATTGGAACTATTAGTGCACTATACAGAAACTTAACTCTGGGCTGAAATCAACTTGGAGCTGCCAGAAGGAACATTTTTAATATTCTATTATATCATTATTTGATGATTTATGACTATGAGCGTAGTTTTCTATTCATGGACTATCCATAAATTAAATTATTGTCTGATTCCTTTTGCAGGTATGATTGGTTGTCAAAGAAGAATCTTCGTACAGGATACTTTGTGTGGGCGATGACTGCTTATGGTCTTGGTATGAGAAATGCTACTGTAATTGTTGTTAAGATGAGAAATCTATATTATGGAATTGGATTGTTGCCCATATCCATGAGAAAATGAGTAACATAACTTTTAAAAGCCTAGGCTAAAACCAACAGTTTTAGTTTGAGCGCACACGTCCATGTATATGTCGCTTCATGTTATGATTAAGAAGTTTCATTATCCTAGCAATAGAAATTGACATAATAATTTATGCTCCACTGCAAAGAGAATCATTTAAAGTAAAGTTCAGAAAAGAGAGCATTCACACTTCTTTTTCAACCGGATATTGATCACATTGCATATAATAATAACGGGAAGGAAAAGGGTAATGATGGCCCTTGGATGTCCTCTGTTTAAAAGAATTATGTTGTAACTATTAATAATGACTATTTTCTCATGTACGAATGATGCTTGCACTGCAGGTCTCCTGATTACATATGTGGCTCTGAATCTGATGGATGGACATGGCCAACCGGCTTTGCTTTATATTGTTCCATTCACCCTTGGTAAGTTGCAATAGCTTGAGAAAGGTGCACTTCATGCATATATGTAAGACATGCCAAAAATTATATTTTCTTGGGGATAGTGCACCCGCAGCACTCAAACTTACGTCTCCAGAAATTTGTTTCAGAGCTTTTTGTCTTCGAGTTTTTCTTCCAAAATCAAGCTTGCGAATTAGTGATGTTATACCCGTTAATTTATTTCATGGATGCAGGCACCTTTTTGACATTGGGAAAGAGAAGAGGTGAACTTAAAACTCTGTGGACAAGAGGAGAACCAGAGAAGCCCTGCCCCCATATCCAATTTCAACCTTCATGATTATGTTAAAGATATGGATGATATCTCAATGTAGTTTTATAGGTTTTTAGCACGAAGACCTCAAATACTACTTTACCTACCCAAAATTGTAGGAGAGCATCTTGACATATATAGTGTTAATTACATCTTCGAGTTCAGATATTGACCATTGACCAAGAGTTAGATGCACTTAATTAAAACCCGCTTGACTAATGCCTTAAAAGATTACGACCGTTGGTTCGGTGAGCATAATATCCCATTCCCAACCCCACTATTATTTCTTCAAATATTCTTGAATTGGTGTCCAATCACGGTGAAGTCCATTATACTTATGCGAGCATAAACTTATCATAGGCTTCGTGAATCTTGACAATCTTGTGCTGAATATGATCGACAGTTTAGCATGACGGTCTCTAGTCGGTTGTGATTCAACGTAGTACACACAACCAGTTTAGTAATGTATCAGTTGTTGGGCAGGATCCTCAAAACCTTATTTTCATTTCCTTAGCATTGATTGTCAGTCATAACATCATATTGGACATATAAATACTTTAATAAGAACATAAAACGCTTCTGTCAACAGTTTCTCTACCTTAACTTGAAGTCAACTATGTGTGCTCATCCACAATGGCACTAGATAAGTGGTAAAGCCACCTATTTCACATTCACAATCACATGACAGATGAATTTTTCTATTAGACTCTCATTATCCGGAAATGAGAACTTGACTAATTATGGCAATTCATAATGCAAAAGGCTATCATATCATCTCAATTTTGATGAAGAATCTTCATTGTCCGTATATTCCAGACACAAGATTTAAGAAAAAACAATGTTCTGTCAGACACCTTTCGATACAATTAAATTATCACTCTCAATATAGCTCAAAAAGTAACTAAAGTTGGGAAACACCAATTAAGACTCACAGACTTCTACGTCTTTCCTCTTGCCGTCTTAGTAAATTTGGCCACATCATAGGAAAGCCAGAAAATACTGTGAACAGCAGGTAAAAAGTTCCGCCATTGCACTGACAAAGCAGCCCCGTGATTTAAATAATCCTCAAGGATCCATTGTTTCCATCAGCAGTCTGTAACATATCACTAAATTTATAAAGCTCTTCTCTACACACTAAACAAAGTGCATCCTAAAATCATGAAGAGATCACTCTACTTGTGCACATACTGCAAAATTATAATGAAATGTAACTTCTGAAAACTAACCAAGTATACTACAAAAAGAAGAAATGAAACTCTTGTAACAAAAGGACGCAGTGTGGACAGTGTTCTCCTTTTCCCAGTATCTTAGTATTGACAGGTAATTACTGGGCAATCTGAGCTCATACATGCTTGTGATATTCAAAGACAAAGTAACTTGCAGAAACACAGTTTCTTTATTAGTTGTTTTCCATTAAAATACAAAGAGGTTGCCCTTTCAATCAAAATTGCGTTTTGGCCAAGCACAACCAAGAAAACAAATTAAAAAATTGAATTGAAAAACTTACATGTAAACATTAATGACAAAACCAACTCCTTAGACGCCACTAAACCACCTGCATAAGCATCTGATCAAAATTGTTCCAGCCATGCGGCCAATCTGGGGTAATATCATTTCTGCTCCCGATCTGGTTCTCTCCATGCAAAGAAATTACTTTGTGAGTAATGTAGAATATTAAGATCATGGCTCAAATGGACTGTGGTATTAAAGGATATTAAAATATGGTGGGTCGAGCAGATCAGTCAATAAGCAATTATCATATTGATAAAAGTAGCTTTTTCTGACAGTTGTGTTCTAAAGTCAAGGGGTGAATAGAGCCTAGCAGATTTTGAATCAGGGAAAGAATTTTCAAGAGCAACTCAACAAACACTACATTTACAACAACAAATTCCACTCTTAATTTGAGAGAAATCTGCAGACAATCTCATACTTCCAAGGGAAACGCAAAATATAATATAATATTTATCACATAAAGGTAGTGTGACACTGTAATGAAAAAGGAAAAAAAAGGAACAGTTAACATACTTGCATTTCTTCTACCATTGCCATTAACAGAATAATGTAGTGGCCTTATTTCTTGACCCAAAGATAGAATCTCTTGCATCCTTTCAGGCCAGTCAGAATTCAGTCTCCGGGCAAAATCCTCCACCTCCCTGCATCACATGATATCATACCAGAGCTTAAGATTTCGTTTCATAAGCCAATAGGCAACATATAAAAAATTTTGACATTTCAACTTCATGTGCATATTACTTTTCTCTACTATTGCTGCATATTTGATGATCTATTGAAATATCAAATGAATAAGTGAAAGAATTTTCTACTTTCTATGACAAGACTTCTAAAGGTGCTTAATATGATACATAGCTCCTGGTCACATGACAGAAATTTAAATGTCTAAAAGTCCTTAGCATTGTCATTTGCCAGATTTTAAGCAATAATTTTCTAATTCATCTATGGTTACAGATGAGCAGAACATATTCATCTATGCTTAAAGATGAGCAGAACATAAATTACGATTATAGATGCGCTTGAA
The DNA here is from genome assembly GCF_008641045.1 of Pistacia vera. Classification (NCBI taxonomy): domain Eukaryota; kingdom Viridiplantae; phylum Streptophyta; class Magnoliopsida; order Sapindales; family Anacardiaceae; genus Pistacia; species Pistacia vera. The sequence continues at coordinate 83,482 of NW_022196095.1, forward strand.
CATAACTGGGTGTAATGAGTTCACTATTTCACATACAGTATATCCGCAATTTAAACATCGTTTATCTGAAAGGGCATTTTTTGACAACATTGAGCAGGTCACTATGAAAACAGTAAAAGAAAATATTTAACACCAACAGAGAAAGTAGCTACATAGAGGCAATGAAGTACTACCCTGATTGGACAACTTCATGCTGCTCACAGTTTACTGAGCTCATGTAATATCAAGAACATTTGCAGTACTCAATAAAGCATAAACAAAACTCCCCTCCCCCTCTCTTCTTCAAAAAATTTCTAAAACTCCAGCAGAGGTTCTATAAAGCCAAACCATTTCTAAAGGTGTCTTTGAGGAAGCAGATTTAAGAATCTTATAAAAAATTAAGACAACTATGTTGTTTGGGGCCTATCAATGTAACAAATTCTTCCACCATACTTGGCTCACACGCAGACACAGAAACCCATGTTCAACTCTTTATGCAGCATTCCCAACAGTGGAAGCACAAAACCAAATAAAATCAGATATCATACATTGTTAATAACTGTACACAACTTCTAATCGGCATTAGAATTAGGCCAAGATGTTTCAAACACACACAAATACATATATGTTTATCATTAGAACTTCAAGAAACAACTTAATATTTCCTTAAGATCTATGTCACAAAATACCAACAAACTCAGATCCCCATTAAGTGACATAACAGTTGATATTTGATAAAAAGAAAAAAACAGAGTTCCTCAGTCCTCAAGCATTCTCAAACAAAGACCTATCCATGTGTGCATGTGTGTGCGCATGCGTAACAGCACAAGTCAGTAAGTATATTCAATAATCCAAGAACATAGCCTCACCTATCTATTTTTTCCTTCAATGCTGGATCAATCTCGTCATCTACATCACCGTCATCAAACTCAGACTTCCGAGCAAAAATATCATCCTCAACATCTTGCATATTTGATGTCTCTCCTTGATCAGGCCTAAACTCGTTCCCAGCCTCAGCACAAGGGCATAAAGAATTAAGCCCGTTTGACTCCTACAACACATGTAAAGAATCAATACCTTTACAATTTATGCATGAGTTAAGATTTAGAGACTATCTTAAAAGGAAGATACAAAAAATAGCTACACAGTCCTTCAGACCTGCTTATGGGTTTTAATGGTTTCATTAGCAGAGGCACTCTTCTGTTGATCTTTTTTTCTTCGATGCTTCTTCTTATTCTTGGAAGTTCTAACCCCTTTAGAATCTGTCAAAAAGAATTGTATAACCTCCAATGAGGCCCTAAAGAGGAAGTAGAGTGGAATAAACAGGGATAAGAGGCAATAATACATGTCCATTGAATATATTAAGTTTCTAATGTCAATTAAGAAATTATGAAAATATTAACAGAAAACATTCAAGTGTATAAGTGTATATGTGCAAAGATCTATGGTCACCAAATCCCCTCCATATTATTACTCAAATAAGTATGCTAAACTAAAAATTTACATATCACCATAATCAAGTTGGTATTGCTATAGACAACAACTGGAGAAGCAAAATGTAGATCAAATAGTAAGCTAATTAAGATCCAAATGTGATGAGCGCTTCCACCAATTTAAGCCAGTCAGCATAATAATAACTATTCATGAAGCACTAATAATTTTTATACAATCAGAAAAAAGATAGAGCAGCAAGAATTCAAGAGTAGAGGACAGAAGAACCAACACCCGATGATACCTCCTTCTCCTCCATTTATAAAGGACAAAAGGTCATCAACTGAACGGTCATCCACACGGTCTTCTTCAACCTCAACAATCTGAAAAAATGACCATCATTGTCAATATGCAGATCCCATAAGTATAAACACATAATTGCATTTGGTTTGCAATGAATATTCAGGTCAAAATGCACACTGCAGAACCAAGAACTCAAACTGCAAACGAGGAAAATATAGAAGATGAAGGTAAAACGGGGAAAGAAAAAACCAAGTCACCTTTAATTTCTCCTTTTCCTTCAGTTCTTTCCTCTTCTTTGCATATAGACGGTTTAGAAGTCGAATCCGTGGATCATCAGTTGTATTTTTCAAAGGCTCCAATTTCTCTTCCTAAACAAAGGATCTATGTTAGAACAATAAGAAGATGAAAAGGACATACTAAGCAAACACAGTTCCCACAAGCACCAGACACCTCAGTAAGATCATCAGGCAAATGAAATATCTCACGTATCTCTTCGGGACTTCTCCCTTCAATAATTCGTGCAAGTGCACGACTAGTAAGATCAACCAAAGGCTTCAATTGGAGGCTGTCAGCAGCAGATGTCAACTCACATAGCCTCTTTGTATCCATTCGAATGAACTTTTCATCAAAAGACTTGCGCTCCTATACACCCAACAAAAAGAGATGAAAATCAAATTCTAGTTATACTTTGCAGAGTTCTGCCTTCCCAAACTTCATTGCACCTAAATGATGTCAAACAGGAAATAAAAGGGGTGCATTCCTAAACTTCATCATACCTTAAAAAAGGTCAAAATTAAATGAAAAGGGCCTAAATGCTCTAAAGATAGCTTATAATCTGCCCCAACTTCTATGGTTTTACAGAAAATGTCAAGTACCCACTTGGAATAACAAAGAAGGATATCAACTGAACAAAAGGTAAATGATGATTCATAAACATATAAAACCTTGTTAGAACGGCCTGGCACTTGATGAAACCTGCAATAATCAAGAATCAAGCTCAATGAGGCAGGATTGACTCGTTGCGGAACAGATATTGCATAGCTCTTGGATGATCCCATGCCCTTTTGTATTACTTCATGACATATCATGGGACAAAACATGGCAACCTCTTGTTCCACTTGTTGGATTGAACCATCAGCTGTCTGGAGCCAGATGTAGGACTTCATCATCTGGAAAAAGCATATCAATGCATCAGAAGTAGTTAGAACATTCAACTACAGATTGACATCATACTACTAAATTAAATTGCACACAAACATGGTCCACAATACAACAATTTGATCTAGCGACCATACATTTGCTCATAACTCATAGATCACATGGGACCAAAAATATGTTCCAATCTTAGAAACATATTGACCACCTTCAATATAATAAATTGATTTAAGAATAAACTGTCACTAATTAGCCTTATACTGCCTTTAAATGTTGCATTTTTTTTTTTTTAATTTATTTATTGAAATGAACGATTCAAAACCATATAAGATATTATACCTCAGGTTTAATGACTGCCATATCAACTTCTGACATTTGACAATATTTGAACCAACAATAGAAGCACTTATAGAGATCCTTTGCAGAGTAAGTTGTATAATTCCCTCTTTGAACGTCAGAAGCTTAGATTCACCAGATCAACTGAGAGTTTTACCCTTGTCAAGTAATAAAGATTCTCAAATTTATAATAAGTTTTCCACAAAGCTAACTGAAATGGAAAAATACCGAATTCCATGAACCTTGCTATCAGCAGCAGTTTTCATGAACTTTCTTAAGCTGCATCATCAAACTGGTATAGTTATCAGAATAAAAAACCCCACACCATCCAGCTGACAAAACTTAACTTTCAGCTTAAGATACAAGTATTTGAATGAAAAAGAAAATAAATGTATCAATTAAAAGCCAAACATAACACAGACACACACATGCTACTCATGCTATTAAGTTTCTCAAATTTTTGTTTCAGCCAATTTATCATTTAAATAGATATGGTCTATATGTGTGTCATTCTGTTTTCCTGCATGCATCCTTGGAAAATCTCATACTCGTTAAGCTAATATTTCTCAGACTGCTATTACAATCAATATGTATAACATGAAGTTCTATTCAAGTATAAGTAATTCTTCCAATTTGATCACTTAATTTGAACATTTCATAACACACCATTCTAAAATTTAACAAATAAAAAAATATACATACAATAAAAACTGAACTATTAAGATATATTTGAGCTAAGCTATATAGCTCAACAAAACAAATCTTTTAGCATGTTTTGGATTTTCCTGCATCTTAACCACTAGTAATCCACAGTTCAAGAATTAAGTTCCATTCTTTCTTTACACTTTATATAGAATATAAAATTTACCTATCGAATATTAACATATAAACAATTAACTGAAAAGAAAGCAAAGAAAAGAATAAAAATATTTATACATAAAACGAATTCAAGAAATAAATATACACACGCAAAGCCATAACCCTACCTATAAGAACAAAGCAGCGATTAAAGCCTTGTATACTACAAAGAAAAACACTAAAACTAGGTTAACAATACACATTTCTACTCCCTGAATCTCTCTATCGTCAAACAAACAAACAAAGAATCAAAGAAGAAAGAAAGTGTAAACTTCTATCGTATACCTTCGAGAAGAGAGAGTAATAATTGGAATTGCAGAGAGAGTCCGCTTTGAATTGCAGAGATTTGGCGGTTTTCGGCGACCTCAGAATGGATAAATGAGAGAGAAAATAAAATTAAAAGGTTTAAATAAATATATTTATATATATATATATATATATGTATGTAACCGGAAAACTATGTTCTGTGTTTAAAGATTTTCTCTGTGAATGTGGTGCGCCTCGCGTCGCTGTCTCGAGCGAGCGAGGGTCCGATAAGACATCAAAACGCCCGCCACACGTGAACCCTATTTACTATTAGCGTTGGTTAGGCTGGGTCCCTTTAGAATTTTAATTTTTCTCTTTTTAAATCAACAGTTATAGCCTTATAGGTATAGAAAGGTAAATAATGGAAGTAATTCTCCTCCCCTCCATTTCTGGACTGAACGAGAGAATGAGAAGAATTAGAAACCGTTTTTCTTTTGCACTTTAACCCTTATAATAATAATTTTAAAAAAATCAGTTTGGGCCAAGCGGAGTCAATTGTTTTAGAAGCCCATCTGTCGTAACGTACTCTTGTGAACTTTAGTTGAATTCGGTATGGGTCACAATCAGTTAACTGACCCCGTTTTTGAAGGCCCATGTTCAAATCCATGTCAGAAATCTGAAGAACCAACACGCATTTGCCACTCATTCAGCTATTTTATTTCAATATATAACAATGCCGCAACCACGTGCCATATGTCTTCAATCAAACATTCTGTTCATATCATTCCGTTGAATTCCATCCTGTTCTGTCCCCCAAAAAAATTTGTCTGTTTGCAAGCTTTCAAAATTAATATCAAATACATGTAAATTCTCTTAAGATGAAAGAGTTGAGTGTCTGAACGCGCTCAATAACAGTATTTTTTTTTTTTCATAAAAATATCATGAATTAGATCAAGCATAGTGGGATTTGATGAAAGAGGAAAGGAATTTAAGAAGATTGTATAAACAATTGGATTATGCAAAGTTATGATGGTTGAAAATTTGAAGTTTTCAGTGATGATCATGATTGAAATGGGGCCAAACCAAACCAAGGTCCCATCATTACAAGTGAGTAGAGGATAACATCAGGAGAGCACAACCTAACGTCAGTTGTTGCGGACGACAAGTAAAACTCTTATCACGAAACAATGTTGTTTGAGGAGAATGGAGCTCACCTGGTATCGTAATTCTCATCAAAGGCCTTGGCCCTGCAACAATACCACTCCCAGCTGATAATAAAATAATGTATTACTGGATAGAATTTGAGGTGAGTTTGATTCCTTATTTAATAAGACTTTGTTAAATGAGAAAATTACCCTATCTTATAAATCAATAGGTTTGAGTGTGTCTAGTCGGTATGTGACTCCAACACTCTCCCTTATAGTTAAGCTCATATGTTGGGTTATGTCTGTTAATGGAGGTAGTTGTTGGCTCACAGTCCTCACCCGCTAGTCAAGCACTTAGCTCAATTGAACATAGGCTCTGATACCATGATAAAATTTAAGGTGGGTCTGACTCCTCACTCAGTAAGGTTGGAGTCTCACATTGACTAGGCACACTCAAGCCTACTGGTTTATAAGAAGGTGTAATTCTCTCGTTCAACAAAGTCTTATTGGATGAGGAGTTAGGTCCACCTCAAATTCTATTATGGTATCAGAGCCTAGGTTTAGTTGAGTTGAGTACTTGACTAGCAAGTGAGGAGTTAGAGCCAACAACTACCTCCATCAACAGACATGACTCAATATATGGGTTTGACTGTGAGGGGGAGTGCTGGAGTCTCACACTGACTAGGCACGCTCAAGCCTACTGGTTTATAAGAGGGGGTAATCCTCCCATTCAATAAGACCTTATTGGGTGAGGAGTCATGCCCACCTCAAATTCTATCATGGTATCAGAGTTCAAGCTCAGTTAAGTTAAGTACTTGACCAATAGGTGAGGAGTTAGAGCTGACAGCTACCTCTAATAACAGGCATGACTCAACAAATGGGCTTAACTGTGAGGGGGAGCGTTGGAGTCCCATATCGACTAGGCACGCTCAAGCCTACTAGTTTATAAGAGGGGGTAATCCTCCCATTCAACAAGGCTTTTTTGGGCGAGGAGTTAGGCCTACCTTGATTACCCCCTCTTATAACCCAGTAGGCTTGAGTGTGCCTAGTCGGTGTGGGACTCCAACACTCTCCCTCACGGTCAAGCTCATATGTTGAGTCATGCCTGTTATTGGAGGTAGTTGTCGGCTCTAACTTTTCACTCGTTGGTCAAACACTCAACTCAACTGAACTTGGGTTCTGATACCTTAATTATGTTTTGAACAATTTTTATTCTTAATACCATATTTATGTTTATGAATTTGTGCAAGAGTTTAGGTTTAATGCTTTATGAATGTTAGATTGATTCAATTACCTTGATGATGTTTCGAATAGAGAAGTTTGGGTTTATTGCTTAATTCATATTCATAATTGTTTTATGGAATAACATTGCAGAGCATATTAAAACTAGAAGTAATTGAATAGAGATTCTAGGATTAATTTGTGATCTATCTAATTCATAACCAAATATGGTGAATTAGTCGTACGGGATTGATGAATTTATGCTTCTTAATTTCAGGGTAACCGAATAGGGATCTGTATTAGGTTGAATGTTATGCCTAAATAAAGATAATTGGCTTTAGAGGAATCTTACCAATTCATAGCATAAACGGGTATTAAGAGAAATTGTTAAGCATAATTAGGGGAAAATATGTACCCTAACTTCATTAATATTGTAAAGTTCTTCACATTATTTATTTGTTTAATTTAGTTATTTTTAATCCATTAACTTTACACTGTAAAATTTCATTTTCTAAAATAACGTGTAAATAATTTTAGATAATTACGAATATTTGTTTTGATCTCTGTCAGATGATACTCAAACTTAATCACTTTATTACTTGAACATTGATTTAGTCAATCACCTTGGGAAGTCAACTAATGATACATTACCAAACTTGTTCATTCCGTCGTGAAGTCCAACTAGCTAGTAGCTTGATCAGTTTAACCAGGACTGAGGTTTAACTAAAGTTTTTTCCTGAATAATTAAGTTCGTCCTACATCGGCAATAACAAGATGTCCTATATATGAATTCGATCCAAGCCTTTGAATGTACTTCATTATATGAAACTTAAGCAAAGCCCAGTTTCATGCTTAAAATCTGCCCGCTATGATTATTGGTTACTCAGGCAACTGATACCACCCTAGCTACTTCGGCTCGGGGGATAATTTCTCAATCGAGTTCGAGTTCAATGTTCTGCAATAGTTCAAGTGTTTGGTGCCTCTCCTTAGGTAGTGTTGGTAAGTTGATTTTAATTTATATCGCCTTCGTACGTTGAGCGTCACGGATCGGGAACTGGGTAATTGGGTCAAGGCGTTTTTTTTTTTTTTAATAACTACTTTAACGAGCTTGAAATGAGGTGCAGCTACACTCCTGAAGTACGAGTGTTGCCATTATTTCACATTGTAACAACTAACAGACGGCATTAATTGGATCCGATGTAGTAGCAAAAACCAAAAAGAAAATAAAAAATGTTCAATGGCGACATAAACTTTCAACTGTGTCAGATCGATACATGTAAATATGAGTTGTAGCTAGGCGGCCATCCATTAAAATCTGTTATCTGTATTCAAAGAATATATAATAGTAGAAGGCTACAGTGCTCTTTTTAATTTTTTTGTTCCTTGTGATTTTATATATAGAGAATTTCTGGTCACATTATACACACACACAGTTTTCTTTCAATTAAATCACCGACAGTTTTTTAAAATCAATTACATTAATATTATAATTCCTAATTGGTGTTAACCTATATTATATTAAATTATTTTATTTATGCTATTATTATATTTAATGGTTTAAAAGTATTTATAGTAAAAATCTTTTGATTGGCAAATTATATGATTAATTTAGTTCTTATATATAATTAAATTCATTTGATAAAATTTCTGAATATTCGTCTCTGTTATTAGTTTGGGAAACATTTTTCTCAATGAACCGATAATGATCAATAACCTTTACAACTCTTATTCACAAAATACTCGTAGTCCTGGGCTCCCTTGCAAGCATCATAACTCCAATGCAAATTATTGGTGAGGTTGGTGAATGGTGAACGTTACATCCACCGAACCTAAAAGCTTCTATCAATTATTCAATGTGTAGATAGATATAGATTCCCCATTTTAACTGTTAACAAATCTCGTTAGATCTAAAAATTCTCTCTTCTCCCTGTGTAAAATTGCTGGATTCACCAGTCACCATATATAAGATTATAAGGCTTATAGTCAAGGTGATGCAGGTGAGATTGCAAGTAATATAAAATAAAAGAGATCCTTTGGTCTTAGGCCTATGATAATTAATTCTTTGGAAGGTGTTGGAAGGAAAATTAGTTGCTGGGAATTAAGAGACGGCCAGCATCTAAACAACCTCGATCAAACAGTGACAGTTGGGCCACTGACATTTGAAATCTCTTGTCGTTAATCAAAGAAATCTATATAATTCTACCGGCCTCAATCAATTTTTTGACCAAAAATTGCAGCTTCTAATGAAAATTGATTACCTTATCGAGAATTGAGTGAGACTTGTACTTTAAAGGATAATGCCAGAGAATTCAAGGTGTAGAGAAACAGGCATTTAAACAAATAAGGACTTTAACATGTGAGGACGGCTGATATCACCTAATAAAAAAGAGAGTAACCGACATATTCCCACCCAAAGTTTGACGAAAACCTAAGTTGATACCCTAAGTTCTATTTATTTCAGATTCTCACCCTTAAAATAACAGAAAATGGTTAGATATAACAGTTTAGGGGTAAATTGGTCATTTCACAGAAGAGGTGCACATTAGCAAATCGCCGCCCCAAATAAAGCTCCGGCGCATGTTAGCCAACATCATTGTCGACGTTTTTTGCCTTTTTCCGATGATTCTTCCACAAAAAATCACCTTTGTCACCACCATTCGAACCCTTATTCTCCCCTCTACAAAACCTTACCTTTCACAACCCCTCATCACTCGCCAATTGCCAGCCACGACAGCTGCCACATACGACTAGTTTTTGTCGCCCTTGTCGACACATGTTAGCCAACATAATTGTCGACGTTTTTTGCCTTTTTTCGACGATTCTTCCACAAAAAATCACCCTTGTCACCACCATTCGAACCCTCATTCTCCCCTCTACAAAACCTTACCTTTCACAACCCCTCATCACTCACCGATTGCCAGCCACGACAGCTGCCACATGCGACTAGTTTTTGTCGGTCTCCACCGGCGAATGGCCACTAAACGATTGCTGGGGACATAAGGATTTTGTAGATTTGGAGACGCTGGTTGCAGTGGAGATGTCCAATTGGATTTTCGTCGTCGGAATCAATCAGAATCCAGCGAAGAACGACGGAAACCTAAGCCTAACAGCGTCGACGATTAGAGGGCCCAATGAGTCGGGAACCAGAGGGGTTTTGGACAACGGACGATGGGGAAGGTGATAGAGGTGTCCAGGGGGTTCGCCGCCATCGGAAACATCCCAGATCCGGTGAAAACCGAGACGATGCGCAGTCATTGAGGGTGTAATTGAAGTAATTTCAAAATAAGATGATTAATTATAATTTTAGTAATTTAGGGGTTAAAACATAATTTATTAATGTAGGTTAAGGGCATTATGATAATTGCATCCTCACTACCTTAAAAATTGTTAACAGTATTATTTTAAGAGTGGAAATCTAGAATAAATGGAACTTGAGGTACCAATTTAAGATTTCGTTAAACCTTACATGGGAATATGTCGTTTACTCTAAAAAAAAAAAAAAAATTGAAGAGTTCACATCCATAATTAATCTGGTTTTCATATATTCGGTATCATTTTCAATATATACAACATTAAAAATTTCTCATATCAGAAGAGGTATGAACAAGTATCTCAACTACTTAGACTGTGGTAAATTATAGCCCTGAAATTAGGAATATTTAGCTAGCCAAACCTATACTGGAATGCAAGAATCCCACACGTAACCACGCGTCAACAATTGGCAGGAAATAGACCCTAAACCAAGAAAATAAGGCCACCAATAAAAGCAGACAACGCATCAATCTGAAGCTCTTCAAGACTTCAACTACTCCAACTAACCAAAACATTTTATTATTAAAAAAATGTTATTACGCCGATCGTCTATCCAGTATTCAACACCCAAAGGCCAAAACAACAAAAATGTTCTTAGGCTTCGGGCATTTAAGACATATATAATTACGGATCGTTTCTTGTATTGACGATACACTACACCACTCCAGAGAACGAAAATGGACATTTCGGTGTGAAAAAGAAAATAATTATGTGATTAAGATCTTAACGGTCTAGATTTATTTCTAAGAGAGTTAAGTCAAAGTTTCGCAGCAGAAGTAAATGCACGAACTGTCATCACCGACGTACAGTCATTCATGCCATGCCACCGGCTAAGAGATCGCCCCATTATCACAATCAAACTCATTAACCTGTAATGTCATGTTATAGGTACTATGAATTACACAGTTTTAAATGACGTGAACAAATTCACACATAAATGATATTTTAATGATGTTATACTCATAAAAGTGAAAAATATCATTAAAAGAAGTGCATTGACCCCCACATATAATTTTTTTTTATTTTGTTGTTACGTTAATTTATAAGCATAGCGATGAGGAAGTATACATATTAAAAAAAGTATTTTTATCATGCATGAATTATGATTGTGATATAATATAATGTTTCATTTTAATATTTCGGGTACAGTAGTATTATCATTTTATTATGAATATTTGTCACATTTCAATATTTATAAATGAATTTAAGGTAAGCTATAAAAATGTCAGACGACCAGAAGGTCAAACTAGGCGATATAATAATATAATCGTTAAGTCGCTTAACTGTTCATTCTAATTTCTACCCTTTCGGAAAAAACCTATTCACGTAATTTCACCCTTCAACGCCCACATTTAAAACCTGGCGCTACCTCTTCATCATTCCATCCTCCCAGTTTCACCTCCACTCAGAAAGAGAGAGACAATAGAATTCATTATATGAAACTTAGCAAAGTCCGTTTTCATGCTTAAATCTGCCGCTATGATTATTGTTACCACTCTAGCTACTTTAGCTCAGGGGATAATTTCTGAGTTCGAGTTCAATGTTCTGCAATAGTTCTTCAAGTGTTTGGTGCCTCTCCTTAGGTATGTTGGTAAGTTGATTTTAATTTATATCGCCTTCGTACGTTGAGCGTCACGGATCGGGACTGGGTAATTGGGTCCAGGCGTTTTTTTTTTTTTTTATAACTACTTTAACGAGCTTGAAATGAGGTGCAGCTACACTCCTGAAGTACGAGTGTTGCCATTATTTCACATTGTAACACTAACAGACGTGCATTAATTGGATCCGATGTAGTAGCAAAAACCAAAGAAAATAAAAAATGTTCAATGGCGACATAAACTTTCAACTGTGTCAGATCGATACATGTAAATATGAGTTGTAGCTAGGCGGCCATCCATTAAAATCTGTTATCTGTATTCAAAGATATATAATATAAAGGCTACAGTGCTCTTTTTAATTTTTTTTGTTCCTTTGATTTTATATAGAGAATTTCTGGTCACATTATACACACACACAGTTTTCTTTCATTAAATCACCGACAGTTTTTTAAAATCAATTACATTAATATTAAATTCCTAATTGGTGTAACCTATATTATATTAAATTAATTATTTATGATATATTATATTTAATGGTTTAAAATGTATTATAGTAAAATCTTTTGATTGGCAAATTATATGATTAATTTAGTTCTTATATATAATTAAATTCATTTGTAAAATTTCTGAATATTCGTCTCTGTTATTAGTTTGGAAACATTTTTCTCAATGAATCGATAATCATCAATAACCTTTACAACTCTTATTCACAAAATCCTCCTGTCCTGGGTTCCACTTTTGCAAGCACCATAACTCCAATGCAAATTATTGGTGAGGTTGGTGAATGGTGAACGTTACATCCACCTAACCTAAAAGCTTCTATCAATTATTCAATGTTAGATATAATATATTCCCCATTTTAACTGTTAACAGATCTCGTTAGATCTAAAAATTCTCTCTTTCCCTGTGTAAAATTGCTGATTCACCAGTCACCATAATAAGATTATAAGGCTTATAGTCAGGTGATGCAGGTGATTGCAAGTATATAATAAAAGAGATCCTTGGTCTTAGGCCTATGATTTATTTCTTTGGAAGGTGTTGGCAGGAAAATTGTTGCTGGGAATTAAGGAGACGGCCAGCATCTAAACAATCTCGATCAAGCAGTGACAGTTGGGCCACTGACATTTAAAGTAACCGGCCTCAATCATTTTTTAACCAAAAATTGCAGCTTCTAATGAAAATTGATTACCTGCTGAGAATTGAGTGAGACTTGTACTTCAAAGGATAATGCCAGAGAATTCAAGGTGTAGCGAAACAGATATTTAAACAGATAAGGACGACTGATATCGCCTAAGACCATCTCCAACCGTTTTGCACCAAATTTGCAGTTAAAATACTATTATACCTCCGATCCATTATATCAAATATTACATAAAAAAAAATTTTTAAAATATATATTTTTTTTACTATAATAATCAACAATTAATCTATTTTACTTATTAATTATATATATATTAATTAAATATTAAGATAATATTTTTATTAATATTATTATTTTAAAAATTATACTAATTTAAAAATTAAGTATTTATTTAATCAAAAACATTAATTTAATATAGAAAAACATTACATCTAATATAAATGATACAAAACAAAAATAATAATATACACACAAAGGTAAAATTCCATATTGATAGTAATTTAATTTTCCCGAATTAGTGGTCTTCCTACAAATGATCAATTAATGCATTTCGAAGGCATGGTGAGCTTCTGTATCCTTGATTTGTTTATGTCGAGTAAGAAAATTTCGAAATCAGACTTTTCATCTACGACAATTTCAATTTCGGGAGTTGACGCTTCCATCTGATTCTCATCGATGCACAACATTACGATCATCCTTGATTATCAATGTTGTGCATAATAATACACTCAGTCATTATATCATGTAATACATTTTTATCCCAAAACATGTCGGTCCTGCCACAATTGCAAATCGCGATTGAGAACTCCAAACGCACGTTCCACATCTTTTCTACATCCCTCTTGTTTCATTGCAAATAATTTTTTTTGGGACCACGTGGATCGTGAATAGTTTGTACGAGAGTATACCACTCTGGGTATATTATATCATTATTAGAATTTATTATTAATAATAATAATCAAATTAAATTAAATACAATAACAATTTGCTGTGAACTTTCGTATAAAATTAATACTCAATTAACTTAAAACAAAAAAAAAAAAAAAGTAATGTACTATAGTAATTTTGCGCAGCACTGTAGCACCATACCAAATGGCGTGACGCTTAACGTTAGGTTAGATGCCTAATTTAAAAACAATACATGTAAATTCTCTTAAGATGAAAGAGTTGAGTGTCTGAAGGCGCTCAATAACAGTATTTTTTTTTTTTTTTTCATAAAAATATCATGAATTAGATCAAGCATAGTGGGATTTGATGAAAGAGGAAAGGAATTTAAGAAGATTGTATAAACAATTGGATTATGCAAAGTTATGGTGGTTGAAAATTTGAAGTTTTCAGTGATGATCATGATTGAAATGGGGCCAAACCAAACCAAGGTCCCATCATTACAAGTGAGTCGAGGAAAACATCAGGAGAGCACAACCTAACTTCAGTTGTTGCGGATGACAAGTAAACTCTTATCACGAAACAATGTTGTTTGAGGAAAATGGAGCTCACCTGGTATCGTAATTCCCTGCAACAATACCACTCACAGCTGATAATAAAATAAGAATAATATTGTACATACTAACGGATTTTACTAACCAGTATACTAACATTTGTTAAAATCACATATAGTATCCATACTATGCGTATGGTACCCGTACTATCCTTTAAGTTAGTACACTAGTTAGTAAAATTCGTTAGTACCCATAGCATTACCCTTTGTTAAACGAGAGAACTACCCCTTCTTATAAACCAATAGGTTTGAGTGTGCCTAGTCAGTGTAGGACTCCAACACTCTTTTTCACGGTCAAGCCCATATGTTGGGTCATATTTGTTAATGGAGGTAGTTGTTGGCTCAAAATCCTCACCCGCTGGTCAAACACTTAGCTCAACTGAACCTGGGCTCTAATATCATAATAGAATTTGAGGTGAGCCTAACTCCTCACCCAATAAGGTTGGAGTCCCACACCGACTAGGCACACTCAAGCATATTGGTTTATAAGAGGGGGTAATCCCCCCATTCAACAAGGCCTTAGTGGATGAGAAGTCAGATCCATATCAAATTCTATCATGGTATCAGAGCCTAGGTTTAGTTTAGTTGAGTACTTGACCAGCGGGTGAGGAGTTAGAGCTAGCAACTACCTCCATTGACAGACATGACCCAACATATGAGCTTGACCGTGAGGGGGAGTGCTAGAGTCCCACACCGATTAGGCACGCTCAAGCCTACTGATTTAAAAGAGGGGGTAATCATCCCATTCAATAAGGGCTTATTGGATAAGGAGTCAGGCCCAACTCAAATTGTATCATGGTATCAGAGCCCATGTTCAGTTAAGTTGAGTGCTTGACCAATAGGTGAGGAGTTAGAGCCGACAACTACCTCCAATAACAGTCATGACCCAACATATGAGCTTGACCGTGAGAGGGAGTGTTGGAATCCCACACCGACTAGGCATGCTCAAGCCTACTAGTTTATAAGAGGGGGTAATCCTTCCATTCAACAAGGCTTTTTTGGGTGAGGAGTGAGGCCCACCTTGATTACCCCCTCTTTTCACCTAGTAGGCTTAAGCGTGCCTAGTCGGTGTGAGTTCCAATATTCCTCCTCTGGGTCAAGCCCATATATTGGGTCATGCTTGTATTAGAGATAGTTATCGACTCTAACTTCTCATCTGTTTGTCAAACACTCAACTCAACTGAACTTTGGCTCTGATATCCTAATTATGTTTTGAACAATTTTTATTCTTAATACCATATTTATGTTTATGAATTTGTGCAAGAGTTTAAGTTTAATGTTTTATGAATGTTAGATTGATTCAATTACCTTGATGATGTTTCGAATAGAGAAGTTAGGGTCTTTTGCTTAATTCATATTCATAATTGTTTTATTGGAATAACATTGCACAGCGTATTAAAACTAGAAGTAATCGAATAGAGATTTTAGGATTAATTTGTGGTCCATCTAATTCATAACCGAATAAGGCGAATTAGTCATAAGAGATTGATGAATTTATGCTTATTAATTTCAGAGTAACCAAATATGGATCTGTATTAAGTTGAATGTTATACCTGAATAAAGATAATTGGCTTTAGAGGAATCCTACCAATTCATAGCACAAACGAGTATTAAGAGTAGTTGTCAAGCATAATTATGGGGAAATTTGTACCATAACTTCATTAATATTGTAAAGTTCTTCATATTATTTATTTGTTTAATTTAGTTATTTTTAATCCATTAGCTTTACAATCTAAAATTTTATTTTCTCAAATAACGTGTAAATATTTTTAGGTAATTACGAATATTTATTTTGATACTTAAACTCATTATTTTATTACTTGAACACGATTAATGCACTAATTAGAGTTGATTTAGTCACGTCACCTTTCTTAATCTGATCATTGGGAAGTCAACTAATGATATATTACCAAACTTTATCATTCCAGTCATGAAGTCCAACTAGCTAGTAGCTTGATCAGTTTAACCAAGACTGAGGTTTAAGTTTTTTCCTGAATAATTAAGTTCGTCCTACATGGGCAATAACAAGATGTCCTATATATGAATTCGATCCAAGCCTTCGAATGTACTTCATTATATGAAACTTAGGCAAAGTCCAGTTTCATGCTTAAAATCTGCCCGCTATGATTATTGGTTACTCAGGCAACTGATACCACCCTAGCTACTTCGGCTCGGGGGATAATTTCTCAATCGAGTTCGAGTTCAATGTTCTGCAATAGTTCAAGTGTTTGGTGCCTCTCCTTAGGTAGTGTTGGTAAGTTGATTTTAATTTCTATCGCCTTCGTACGTTGAGCGTCATGGATCAGGAACTGGGTAATTGGGTCAAGGCGATTTTTTTTTTTTTCTTTTATAACTACTTTAACGAATTTGAAATGAGGTTGCAGCTACACACCTGAAGTATGAGTGTTGCCGTGATTTCACATTGTAACAACTAACAGACGGCATTAATTGGATCCGATGTAGTAGCAAAAACCAAAAAGAAAATAAAAAATGTTCAATGGCGACATAAACTTTCAACTGTGTCAGATCGATACATGTAAATATGAGTTGTAGGCTTGTAGCTAGGCAGCCATCCATTAAAATCTGCTATCTGTATTCAATGAATATATAATAGTAGAAGGCTACAGTGCTCTTTTTAATTTTTTTGTTCCTTGTGATTTTATATATAGAGAATTTCTGGTCACATTATACACACACACAGTTTTCTTTCAATTAAATCACCGACAGTTTTTTAAAATCAATTACATCAATATTATAATTCCTAATTGGTGTTAACCTATATTATATTAAATTATTTTATTTATGCTATTATTATATTTAATGGTTTAAAAGTATTTATAGTAAAAATCTTTTGATTGGCAAATTATATGATTAATTTAGTTCTTATATATAATTAAATTCATTTGATAAAATTTCTGAATATTCGTCTCTGTTATTAGTTTGGGAAACATTTTTCTCAATGAACCGATAATGATCAATAACCTTTACAACTCTTATTCACAAAATACTCGTAGTCCTGGGCTCCCTTGCAAGCATCATAACTCCAATGCAAATTATTGGTGAGGTTGGTGAATGGTGAACGTTACATCCACCTAACCTAAAAGCTTCTATCAATTATTCAATGTGTAGATAGATATATATTCCCCATTTTAACTGTTAACAGATCTCGTTAGATCTAAAAATTCTCTCTTTTCCCTGTGTAAAATTGCTGGATTCACCAGTCACCATATATAAGATTATAAGGCTTATAGTCAAGGTGATGCAGGTGAGATGGCAAGTAATATAAGATAAAAGAGATCCTTTGGTCTTAGGCCTATGATAATTAATTCTTTGGAAGGTGTTGGCAGGAAAATTGGTTGCTGGGAATTAAGAGACGGCCAGCATCTAAACAATCTCGATCAAGCAGTGACAGTTGGGCCACTGACATTTAAAGTAACCGGCCTCAATCAATTTTTTAACCAAAAATTGCAGCTTCTAATGAAAATTGATTACCTGACTGAGAATTGAGTGAGACTTGTACTTCAAAGGATAATGCCAGAGAATTCAAGGTGTAGCGAAACAGATATTTAAACAGATAAGGACGACTGATATCGCCTAAGACCATCTCCAACCGTTTTGCACCAAATTTGCAGTGTAAAATACTATTATACCTCCGATCCATTATATCAAATATTACATAAAAAAAAAAATTTTAAAATATATATTTTTTTTACTATAATAATCAACAATTAATCTATTTTACTTATTAATTATATATATATTAATTAAATATTAAGAATAATATTTTTATTAAATAATTATTATTTTAAAAATTATACTAATTTAATAAAATTAAGTATTTATTTAATCAAATAAACATTATATTTAATATAGAAAAACATTACATCTAATATAAAATGATACAAAAAAAAAATAATAATAATAACAACACAAAGGTAAAATTCCATATTGATAGTAATTTAATTTTCCGAATTAGTATGTTCTTCCTACAAATGATCAATTAATGCATTTCGAAGAGCATGGTGAGCTTCTGTATCCTTGATTTGTTTATGTCGAGTAAGAAAATTTCGAAATCAGACATTTTCATCTACGACAATTTCAATTTCGGGAGTTGACGCTTCCATCTGATTCTCAATCGATGCACAACATTACGATCATCCTTGATTATCATGTTGTGCATAATAATACACGCAGTCATTATATCATGTAATACATTTTTATCCCAAAAACATGTCGGTCCTGCCACAATTGCAAATCGCGATTGGAGAACTCCAAACGCACGTTCCACATCTTTTCTACATCCCTCTTGTTTCATTGCAAATAATTTTTTTTGGGACCACGTGGATCGTGAATAGTTTGTACGAGAGTATACCACTCTGGGTATATTATATCATTATTATGAATTTATTATTAATAATAATAATCAAATTAAATTAAATACAAATAAACAAATTTGCTGTGAACTTTCGTATAAAATTTAATACTCAAATTAACTTAACAAAAAAAAAAAAAAAAAGTAATGTACTATAGTAATTTTGCGCAGCACTGTAGCACCATACCAAAATGGCGTGACGCTTAACGTTAGGTTGGAGATGCCTAATTTAAAAAAAAAAAAAAAAAATCAAGAGTTCACATCCATAATTAATCTGGTTTTCATATATTAGTTATCATTTTCAATATATACAACATAAAAAATTTCTCACTAAATTCTTATGTCAGAAGAGGTATGAACAAGTATCTCAACTACGTCGACTGTGGTAAATTATAGTCCTGAGATTAGGAATATTTAGCTAGCCAAACCCATACTGGAATGCAAGAATCCCACACGTAACCACGCGTCAACAATTGGCAGGAAATAGACCCTAAACCAAGAAAATAAGGCCACCAATAAAAGCAGACAACCCATCAATCTGAAGCTCTTCAAGACTTCAACTACTCCAACTAACCAAAACATTTTATTATTAAAAAAATGTTATTACGCCGATCGTCTATCCAGTACTCATCACCCAAAGGCCAAAACAACAAAAATGTTCTTAGGCTTCGTGCATTTAAGACATATATAATTACGGATCTTTTCTTGTATTGACGATACACTACACCACTCCAGAGAACGAAAATGGACATTTCAGTGTGAAAAAGAAAATAATTATGTGATTAAGATCTTAACGGTCTAGATTTATTTCTAAGAGAGTTAAGTCAAAGTTTCGCAGCAGAAGTAAATGCACGAACTGTCATCACCGACGTACAGTCATTCATGCCATGCCACCGGCTAAGAGATCGCCCCATTATCACAATCAAACTCATTAACCTGTAATGTCATGTTATAGGTACTATGAATTACACAGTTTTAAATGACGTGAACAAATTCACACATAAATGATATTTTAATGATGTTATACTCATAAAAGTGAAAAATATCATTAAAAAAAATGCATTGACCCCCACATATAATTTTTTTTTATTTTGTTGTTACGTTAATTTATAAGCATAGCGATGAGGAAGTATACATATTAAAAAAAGTATTTTTATCATGCATGAATTATGATTGTGATATAATATAATGTTTCATTTTAATATTTCGGGTACAGTAGTATTATCATTTTATTATGAATATTTGTCACATTTCAATATTTATAAATGAATTTAAGGTAAGCTATAAAAATGTCAGACGACCAGAAGGTCAAACTAGGCGATATAATAATATAATCGTTAAGTCGCTTAACTGTTCATTCTAATTTCTACCCTTTCGGAAAAAACCTATTCACGTAATTTCACCCTTCAACGCCCACATTTAAAACCTGGCGCTACCTCTTCATCATTCCATCCTCCCAGTTTCACCTCCACTCAGAAAGAGAGAGACAATAGAAAGAAACAAATTTCTAGAGAAAAAGGCTTACAGAAGTTTCTGCAAAGAGAGATACAACCGTTACATATCTTATTGGGCCGGAAAAATGTCTGCTAAACAGACCCGAAAGTTTCCCTCGATTACGGAATGTAGAGGCTCAACTTACGGCTCAATTGCTGCCGATCTTGATGGCACACTACTAGTTTCTAGAAGCTCCTTCCCTTACTTTATGCTGGTGGCCATGGAAGCCGGTAGTCTACTTCGCGGTCTCGTCCTTCTTCTCTCTCTCCCTATCGTCATTGTTGCTTACCTCTTCATATCAGAAGCTATTGGTATTCAAATCCTCATTTTCATTTCATTCGCTGGCCTCAAGATCCGAGATATTGAACTAGCTTCTCGTGCTGTCTTGCCAAGGTAAGATAAAAGGAACCAAATACCAATGAATGAATCAATAGTAATACTAGTATAATCTTTCGTGACTTCGATAAATAAACCCTAGCCAGTTAACCTAAGTGGCTTTATTAGTTTAATCACCATAGTTACCAGCTTAGTGTTTTAATTGATTTGTCCTTATATACATGGCTTATTCCCCTTGATCTGCAGATGTTTGATTGGAGGGAAAACTTTCCAGTCAACTTCATAGTTTAGGAGATCGATGCTAGGAGAAAAAACTTTGAGTATTATTAGATTAATTCTATGCTAAGTTATTTATATGTATTTTGATAGGTTTTATGCAGCTGATGTGAGACAGGAGAGTTATGAAGTTTTTGACAAGTGCAAGAGGAAGGTGGTGGTGACGGCGAATCCAACTCTGATGGTGGAGCCTTTTGTGAAGGATTTCCTTGGTGGTGACAAGGTTTTGGGCACGGAGATCGAAGTGAACCCGAAGACCAAGAGAGCCACCGGGTTTGTGAAGAAGCCCGGGGTTTTGGTTGGGAAATGGAAGAGGTTAGCCATTTTGAAGGAGTTTGGGGAGGAAGCCCCGGATCTTGGAATTGGTGACCGAGAGTCGGATCATGATTTCATGGCGATTTGCAAGGTTTGTGTTTTACTACATTTCTTTTCCAAATTATTTCTGTTGATAATACGTTTTAAGCGGTAAGGACTAAGGAACTCTATATAATAGGTTTAATTAATATTAAAACATGTTCCATAAGAAGAGTTGTTTCACAAAAATTTAAGATAATGTCTAAAAATATTTTCAATATATAATCTATATGATCTAAATTTCTCTTTGAGGTTTTTCTAACTCTGGTTGTTGAGAGTTAAACGTATTAATGTCATGATATATATCTTATCTTATTATATTATCTTTCTTGCGTATCTTTATTACCATTAATTGTTTAATTTGTTGATGGCCACGTAAAACGAAAAACAGTGAATCTATGAACTAATTGTTGACTTAAGAAGAGAGAAGCAGCATAGACCAGAGGTCATTGATATGTGGTAGGTTAAAGCTTTTAACCCAACAGGACCCACTGACCCACAGTCTTAAGTCTTAACTATCCTCAACTGCCTGTGTAAAGATTAGGTGGTCCATTCAAAGACTTTTATTGTTGAGCTACGGTGCACTGGTAACCAGCTGCCAGCCTCTCGCTTCTCAAATTACGGCTGCAAGTTGTCATCACCACAATTTCCATTCAAAATTTTTTCCTTTTTCATAAACATGGATAACCGATAATCAAGTACTTTTTAAACAAACATTTGGAATTATGATTGCATTGGTATGAAACGTTACTGATTATTTGGTTAATTTGGTCATTTTGTGGCTATCATCGTGGGTGATTTCTCCTGTGCAGATGTGGTAGAAAAAACGTGGTTTTTTTTTATTTTCTTCTTCGTACTCTTAGTTATTTAAGTTAGATTAATGTGATAAATTTATTGATACTATGTGGTAAACAGGAGGGCTTCATGGTGCATCCTAGGAAATCAACAAAACCTGTAGCACTAGATCGACTTAAAAGCCGAATCATCTTCCATGATGGTCGTTTAGTTCAGCGGCTGACCCCATTGAATGCTTTGATCACCTATATTTGGCTGCCCTTTGGGTTTATCCTCAGCATCATTCGTGTATACTTTAATCTTCCTCTTCCTGAGCGTATCGTACGGTACACATACGAAATGCTTGGTATCCATCTCGTGATTCGCGGAAATCCACCTCCTGCACCATCTTCTGGGTCCCCTGGCAACCTCTACGTGTGTAATCACCGCACAGCCCTTGATCCAATCATAATTGCCATTGCACTTGGACGCAAAGTTTCGTGTGTTACATATAGCGTGAGTCGCCTCTCAAGATTTCTGTCACCGATCCCAGCCATTGCTTTGACACGTGATCGCGCAGCTGACGCAGCTCGTATATCAGAACTTCTTCAAAAGGGTGATCTAGTGGTTTGTCCAGAAGGGACTACTTGTCGTGAAAACTTCTTGCTGCGATTCAGTGCTTTGTTCGCAGAAATGAGCGATAGAATTGTACCAGTGGCAATGAATTGTAAGCAAAGTATGTTTTATGGGACGACCGTACGTGGGGTTAAATTTTGGGACCCTTATTTCTTTTTCATGAATCCTAGGCCCACATATGAGGTGACATTCCTTGATCGTTTGCCAGTAGAGATGACGTGTAAGGCTGGAGGGAAATCATCAATTGAGGTGGCGAATTACGTGCAGAAGGTGTTGGGTGATGTTCTGGGATTAGAACGCACTTCATTAACTAGGAAGGACAAGTATTTGTTGCTGGGAGGGAATGATGGCAAGGTGGAGTCGATGTACAACGCCAAAAAGTAAGAAGGTATTGCGAACAATTTAATTGTCTTTTTCAAGTCATTGTTGGAGGGACAAATTAATACAGTGAACTGGTTTTCCAAATTGTTTTCAAAGGGTTTATAATGATTTGTTTAAACTGTAGAATTTTCGGGCTTTTATGATCTTGTATTTCTTAAGTATGTGGAAATTTTCTTGTTACTTGGACAAATTGAAGTAGCAGCATTCGTTTGCACTACGAGATTAACTATACGGTTTTTAGAGTTCAGAACTCAGAAGTAAAATAGGGGCATGTAGTATGTTACTTTAGGCATATGCATGATGCAGGAACTAATAGTCTCAGCAACTATTTTTAATTTGGAAGACTTTTATGTATTTGGCAGTATTTGAGTTTGGAATCAGAAAGTTCTTATTATTGATCACACTTCTAAATACTTGCAATTAAAGTTATCTTTCTCAATCCCAAGGCATTAGTTTGTTTCTTTTTTTAGTTCTGGGATCAAACCTTGGGGTCATCTACTACAATAATATTGTGATTTACCTAATCATTTAGATTTGTAGATTGTTTTATGGATCTCGTGAACTAGTTGAGGTGTACGTAAGCTGGTTCAGACATCCCGGTTATAAAAAAAAAAAAAAAATTATCTTTATCATTCAAGAGAGTTCCAATTTGCAATCAAAAATTTAATTAATGGTGTACATCACAATAGTTTAAATTCGTAAAATATTAAGATGATATGCTATTTGTACATAGGTCATTATATGTATAACAAGTTATTTTATTTAATAATTACTGATCACGTTTAAATGTAAAATAAAGAAAACTATCATTTTTATGGAAGACTATGTTGTGCTTCTAACAGTGTTGTAAAAATTTCAAATGATGGACTTTACCATCAATATCGGCTTTCGTAGTTACGGGAGCTTCGTAGATATATTTCATTCGTTTTTATGTGAAAGTGAGATTTATTTTATAAGAATAATACTATATTTTCTAAAATTGTATTATAAATTTACATTTTAAATAGTTTCAATCTAAGATATTTTGTGATAAAAAAAAAAAAAAAATCTAAGAGAAACGAAATGTATCATCTCTAAGAATTTTTCCACCTATAAATATGGCACACTGTTTAAGAAATTATGAGTTGTAAATTTACCGGATAGAATTCTGGCGTAACCCAACTCTGAGGTGTCACGATGCGAATATTCCACGCAGGCAATATAACCAAAGACCAAAAATAATCAAAATTCTGGTTCTATTATCCCTTTTTGGGCCCTTTTCAGGTGGGTCTTTGTCTGAATACAACTTTTGCGATGATGAAAGCCTCCTCGGTAAGCACGGCTCAGATTGCCTCAACTTTATTCTCCAAACTACCCATCTCTGACTCATCATTTTACCATTGCCTCGCACTAAAATAAACGTTATTTCTCTTTGCATGGAGGGGTATTTGTATAAATTTGTCCGTTACTTCCTTCACAAAGATGATGATGCCACGTGTCGTCCTCTCCACCCTCTTTTACTTGGAATATTATAAACCACTGAGATACTTCCCGCTTTTTAAAATCTCCTTGGGGAAAAAAAAAAAAAAAGAACCACTCCGTTTATCCTCTCTCTGAGCTAAGAGACCAGAGCTGCACATAGACGGGAGCTTAAAAACAGTGACGTCTACTAGAATCTCCCTTTAGTTGTTGAATTCTGTAATGTTATAGATTAGCTCTCAGCTTAGTCTTCAAAACTTGTATTAAACCAATGGCTATCGGCAGTTTCATTTCTAGCCGGGATTTCGGTTCTTTTATCGGTTCAGGTATGAACTTCAATATGTGGTTTAGATTAATTTTCACTGACATAAAAAAAAAAAAAATAGCTCCGTTGTTGTATACGTGTCTTTCACTGTAATTTTTTTTTCTGCTTCGGATATGGAGCTCAACGGCTGCATTTCGATAATTTTATATTCTTCTTGGAGGATTTATCTCAATTTTTTATGTAATGGACGGTGGCATTTTGTTTTGATAATTCTATATCTTTTATTGAATTGAATTTTATTTTAAAGTAGATGGGAGAAGTGTTGGATTATCTGGAATTATTATGTTGTTTACAAATATATAAAATTTTGCTAACAGTTAACTGGATACCATTTATTGTTGTTATTAATAGTTTCTTCTACTCTATGCAATTTCATCTCCTTCAATTCATTGACCGGAGAAGATGTATCTCGGCATCCAGCGAGTAATTGATAGTTTCAAATTGGGACTGAGACTTTTTATCTATAGGTGGCTGTTCTTTTAATCTGATTGTAGCAACTTTTGCTTAATCGGAACAGAGCTAATGCTGCATGCAGTTATTTTGATAGTTTATTAACTATTGTTTAGACTCCGATAAATTTGAGGTTTGTCTAGAACAAAAAGGTTCTTGATTATTTTCTGAGGAGAAACTTTGGAAAGTCCGCCTAGTCGGTAACGCCCATAACTCTGTGTGAAACGTGTCCATTAAAGTATGTAAGCTTTATGAGAAGTGGCACGACATTTTCAATAAATAAATGTAAAATTTGGGATAAAGAAACAGAGTAAGCAATCTGTATATTGCTGATTTGTCTCTCTACAACTATTATAATATTATTACCTCTGTAACTGCTAATATCATTTGTTAATATTTTAGAAAGGTCTTAAAGCTGCTGCACTTAAATTTATGATGATTGTTTTGTAGTTTATGGTCAAGACTTTTTTAGAGGGTGAGGATCTATGTTACATTTGGACTGGTCATTCGGAAAGTTTGTGTGATTGAGTGTTACGTGGTTTTGGTGAACCTCTCTAAAGTGCTTCTTGATGTTGGGCAGGGAAAATATGTGAAAAGGATCAAACTA
The DNA here is from genome assembly GCF_008641045.1 of Pistacia vera. Classification (NCBI taxonomy): domain Eukaryota; kingdom Viridiplantae; phylum Streptophyta; class Magnoliopsida; order Sapindales; family Anacardiaceae; genus Pistacia; species Pistacia vera. Next base: position 109,168 of record NW_022196095.1, read on the forward strand.
TTTCACATCTCAGGAGAGAACGAGCAGGCGTTGCTGTGGCCCGGAATGTACAAGGAAGCATGTTCTACCAAAAGTTGCGTAGTCAAATGGCCAATGGCTTAATATCTGGATACACACATTGTCACCTCTGGAAGGGACATCCTTTGTCCATAAGATGTAATGAAAAGTTTCACAGAATTTATCTTCGACAAAGATGTAGTGTAAGATGTGAATGTCATCTTTCCTCAGAACATTCACTTGGTAGTTGGCTTCAACCAAGAGCAGTAGATAGGATTGAAACTGGCCATTGGAAATCCTTGCAATCCAAGCATGCTAAGGTGAACAGAATTCGTGCTTTCTACAAATCTGAGGAGTATGACAAAACAGAAGCAAAGGTGGACTCTTTGACATCAGCAGAAGTGCAAGGCGTTCTACTGGAAGGAAATGTGCATGAAACATCTTCTTGGTTGGAACAATTTCCTAAACGCTGGGTGATTGTACTGCTCTGTTTTATGGCATTTCTATTGTGCAACATGGATCGTGTGAGTATTTTGTTTTTCTCTAATTGTGTATTTACTGAGACATTTCTTGTTCAAAGTTTTCTTTATTCAACAAAATTCCTTGACATGTCAAATTTAATTATTTTCAAGTTGGTGTTAGGTGCCTTCTCTAGCTATATCTAACAACCAATGTCATATTGAATTGGCAACTGAATGTTTCATTTTGATAAACATGAGAATTGAACACTTCCAACAAGTTTGTTGAACCCAGCTGTTTATTTTATGTCTTGTTCTTTACAAGTGGGCTAATTCAAATGTTTTATGTAGGTGAACATGAGCATTGCAATACTTCCCATGTCACAAGAATTCAACTGGAACAGTGCAACAGTGGGTTTAATTCAGTCCTCCTTTTTCTGGGGCTATCTACTCACTCAGGTGCAGTTCAAATTACCTTGTATACCTTAGAGATACACAAAATCGGATTTAAGAATTTATAGTTAATCCCTCTATAAAAGCACCAGCAAGCAGCTGAGTACTTTCTATGATTGACTTGTTTTGTCCTGAAGGATGTACTTTAATCTTTATGACTTGGCACTGCAAAAGTTCTGTATCAACCAATTAATGATCTTTGAATATCCTCCTGCAATCTTTTAATTTAACAAAACTTTTCTTACTTTTGTGGCACGTAGATTGTTGGAGGCATATGGGCAGATAAAATTGGTGGCAAGCTAGTATTGGGTTTTGGAGTGGTCTGGTGGTCAATAGCAACTGTTTTGACACCTATTGCTGCAAAAATCGGACTTCCTTTTTTGCTTATCATGCGTGCTTTTATGGGGATTGGAGAGGTTGGCATCTTCTTATTCTTTGACTTTGTTATTCTTTACTAGTCCATAGTGAATAAGTTTATCATTTGCTTGTTGAAGTTCCTTCTCTTGTTCTGAATCATTTGCTTAAATGGTAGGAAGGATAGGTACAACTTAACGGTTAGAAGATGAGGAGGACAGATGAAATAAATTGACCTTATGAATATTAGAAAAATTAAAATTTCAATGTCTAGTCTTGGTGGTTAGACTTTGATGCTACAATTGTTACAACTTTTTATTTGGCATGTGGTCTTTGTGGCTCATAGTGTCTTACTTTGTATTTAACTGTTTTGAAATTATAAAATGACGTAAATATACACCATTATATACTTTGAATGATGTAGTATCAGTGCTTCCTGCTTCCTAGATGTAGGATTTGACCTTTAATAACGGACCAAAGTGTTCTTATTGGTGAGAATCTCTTTACAGGGTGTTGCTATGCCTGCAATGAATAACATATTATCTAGGTGGATTCCAGTGTCGGAGAGAAGCAGATCGCTTGCCCTAGTGTATAGCGGAATGTATCTTGGTTCTGTTACTGGGTTGGCCATCTCTCCTATTCTAATCCACAAATTTGGGTGGCCGTCTGTCTTCTATTCATTTGGCTCCCTGGGAAGCATCTGGTTTGCATTGTGGCTGAAAAAAGTAAGTAGATGATTCTCCTAATTGTTCTGCTGATGATACATCTAATTCACCTATCTCAAGAAAGCAATTTTCATTTTTACGTGTTAGGTTGCAATATCTAGTGGTACTGTTTTGACAATATGTTGAATTATTAAAATAAAAACAAACCGAGCCTACTTTTTTTCTCATGCAGTAACTGTGTAATGGCTGGACACCAGAAATTGTTGCTTCCCTTAGATTAGACAATATTTGAATGGTAGTCATTTGTTAAATGTAAATCTGAAGTAACATTTTCCTTATTTATTGTTTTCTTCCCAGGCGTACAGCTCTCCTAAAGAAGACCCAGAACTTAGAGCTGAAGAAAAGAAATTTATATTGGGTGGCAACGTGTCAAAGGAACCTGTTTCAGTGATTCCCTGGAAATTAATATTATCAAAAGCACCTGTCTGGGCTCTCATAATTTCTCACTTCTGCCACAATTGGGGCACGTTTATACTGTTGACATGGATGCCTACATACTATAATCAGGTATCTTCATTATGAGATTAGTAATATTAGTTTCTGTATGTGATTTAAGTTACCTGACAGTGGGGATGCAAATGTTAGATGTGACAATGAACCTTTTTGCTTTATAGTAGTGTTTTATCCAAGTTTTCTTGGACATTGCTTATCCTTTAGTTTTAGAAACCTCTTGAAATTCTGAGTTTTCAGTGGCCACGGTCCAGGTACAAAATTCTCTTCAGCTCTCTCCCTTTTTACTTTTGGTGTAGGGTCATCTCTGTTAGAACCATGTTTCATGGCCAGTTTCTCACCAGTGCTCTCGCCAGCATACACTTCCCATATTATTATACTTAGCTATGCAGGTCATAAACCTTATAAAGTGATCTGGTTGGTAGACATAAATTAGTGTCTTTCTTTCTTTCATTTCATGGTTTTTCTAAGCAATGCAGTTGATTGGGCCAAGGGCTTTATAATGACATAATTATAATGATCATAACGAAGCTTATAAAACTATTTTGTTTTCTCAGGTCTTGAAGTTCAACCTCACTGAATCCGGACTCCTCTGTGTCTTGCCCTGGTTGACAATGGCAGCTTTTGCAAATCTTGGAGGCTGGATTGCGGACACACTTGTGAGCAAAGGTTTTTCCATAACTGCAGTTCGTAAGGTAAGACATTAACACTGTGGTTGATTCTTACGGTAATTTCTTAGGAACATTTGCAGCTGAATATGGATGTTATCACATATCATTCTAATTTATATAGATCTTATCCATATGGATAGTGCCACAAGGGTACAACCAAGCAACCATACCGTGGTTTATAAATGGTATTCAACCAATTGGAAATAATTTTTTTCCATCCTTTTCAATTTTGCAGATCATGCAATCAATTGGGTTTCTGGGCCCAGCTTTCTTTCTCACACAGCTGAGCAAAGTCAGGACTCCTGCAATGGCAGTGCTATGCATGGCATGCAGTCAGGTTTGATCTCTTTTTATGTCAGTTTCACCTAAGTCGATTTATTTAATCATCTTCAATTATATGTTATTAAAGCTCTGCTGTCAGTTGCTAAGTATTGTGTACATCACACTAGAAGTAAGATGTGTAGAAAATATTGATTTTTACAGTGAAATCCTCAACAATTGGCAGTTATAATTGTACCGAAAATTATAGATACTGAAAGCTAATAACATTGTCACCATCTGGGGCAGCTCCTTCAGATATTTAGGTTTAAATAATATAAGTGCAGTGAGCATAGTCCAAATAATGTTTGTCTGTCAGAAACAAACTAGAAGAAGCTACTTGTTACCTGCTCAACAATTCAACAGATTGATCTTAAAAGGCCATAAAAGCAGTATCTGGCATGGGAAGGAAAAGGAGGCATACTGTTCCACTTCACTGAACAAGAGCCAATGCAACTAACTATTTTATAAAAAGGGGATATAACTCATCTTTAATGAAAATCAGAAGTTGCTGTTTATATTATAGTTTTTCTGTTATGATGACCATACCCTTCCTATGCTGTATTTAAATAGTCACAGTAATCATATACAATCAATGCACACAAGATAGTGTATGCTGATTTAGTGTAGTTTAGATACAACTGTCTATCTTGTTATAAACCTGATGAATTATTCATACCTTCTTGTTTACAGGGCTCAGATGCATTCTCACAATCTGGTCTTTATTCCAATCACCAAGACATTGGGCCACGCTATGCTGTGAGTTATTGCTATCTTCCATAGTTCAACATAACTATAGATTTCAAGGACTAAAGGATATGGCGCTTGCAATTGTCCAACTCTGAAATGATTTTGCCCATAACACATTAATGAATATTTAGAAACTATTAGACAACACATATCCGTATATTTTTAAGCTCATTGGTTAACTGCTACTTTTAGTTCCACAATAGTAAACAGAGATTTTGTACTTGGAATTCAAACCCAGTTGAGGAGTTATTAGTTTAATTATGTGTGATCTTCCAGCAGAGAACTGATTTTCATTGTTTTGTTTAAATAATTTGCTTGATTAACTTAAAATCTCTTTCTTGTATCAATGACAGGGAGTTCTGTTAGGGCTATCAAACACAGCAGGAGTGCTAGCGGGTGTTTTTGGTACCGCTGCAACTGGTTACATACTCCAAAGAGGTATAGCAGTCCTAGTCTATTGTGGACATTTTAATTTTTTATTTATTGTCTATCTTTCATCTCTGGGGCTCTATCTTTGCAGGTACTTGGGATGACGTATTCAAGGTAGCTGTTGCATTATACCTCATCGGCACATTAGTTTGGAACTTATTTGCAACTGGAGAGAAAATTCTGGATTAGACAAAGTAGTGCAAGAATGAGAGGAAGATGGAGGGTATAAATTAATAACTGAAGAAAAAGGAGCCAAGTTATAAAGAAATGACAGGAAAATCATAAGGCTTGAGATATCTATACACACATGCTGGGGTGAAAATTGAAACCCTCATGAAGAAGTCTTAAAGATGCTATTATGATTTATGAAAGTTTTTCGTCAACTTTTGAGGCCCTTGAATTGACTTCTGACAACTTTTGAGTTGACTTGAGACCTTAATACAGTCAATGCTACAACTTTTTATTTGGCATGTGGTCTTTGTGGCTCATAGTGTCTTACTTTGTATTTAATGTTTTGAAATTATAAAATGACGTAAATATACACCATTATATACTTTGAATGATGTAGTATCAGTGCTTCCCGTTCCTAGATGTAGGATTTGACCTTTAATAAGGACCAAAGTGTTTTATTGGTGAGAATTCTTTACAGGGTGTTGCTATGCCTGCAATGAATAACATATTACTAGTGGATTCCAGTGGCGGAGAGAAGCAGACGCTGCCCTAGTGTATAGCGGAAGTATCTTGTTCTGTTACTGGGTTGGCCATCTCCTATTCTAATCACAAAATTGGGGGGGCCGTCTGTCTTCTATTCATTGGCTCCCTGGGAAGATCTGGTTTGCATTGTGGCTGAAAAAAGTAAGTAGTGATTCTCCTAATTGTTCTGCGATGATACATCTAATTCACCATCTCAAGAAAGCAATTTTCATTTTACGTGTTAGGTTGCAATATCTAGTGGTACTGTTTTGACAATATGTTGAATTATTAAAATAAAAACAAAACCGAGCTACTTTTTCTTCATGCAGTAACTGTAATGGCTGGACACAGAAATTGTTGCTTCCCTTAGATAGACATATTTGAATGGTAGTCATTTGTTAAATGTAAATCTGAAGTAACATTTTCCTATATTATTGTTTTCTTCCCAGGCGTACAGCTCTCCAAAGAAGACCCAGAACTTAGAGCTGAAGAAAAGAAATTTATATTGGGTGGCAACGTGTCAAAGGAACCTTTCAGTGATTCCCGGAAATTAATTTACAAAAGCACCTGTCTGGGCTCTCATAATTTCTCATTTGCCACAATGGGGCACGTTTTATACTGTTGACATGGATGCCTACATACTATAATCAGGTATCTTCATTATGAGATTAGTAATATTAGTTTCGTTGTGATTTAAGTTACCTGTTATCTGGAATTATTATGTTGTTTACAAATATATAAAATTTTGCTAACAGTTAACTGGTTACCATTTATTGTTGTTATTAATAGTTTCTTCTACTCTATGCAATTTCATCTCCTTCAATTCATTGACCGGAGAAGATGTATCTCGGCATCCAGTGAGTAATTGATAGGTTCAAATTGGGACTGAGACTTTTTATCTATATGTGGCTGTTCTTTTAATCTGATTGCAACAACTTTTGCTTAATCGGAACAGAGCTAATACTGCATGCAGTTATTTTGATAGTTTATTAACTATTGTTTAGACTTCGATAAATTTGAGGTTTGTCTAGAAGAAAAAGGTTCTTGATTATTTTCTGAGGAGAAACTTTGGAAAGTCCGCCTAGTCGGTAACGCCCATAACTCTGTGTGAAACGTGTCCATTAAAGTATGTAAGCTTTATGAGAAGTGGCCCCACATTTTCAATAAATAAATGTAAAATTTGGGATAAAGAAATAGAGTAAGCAATCTGTATACAGTAATGCTAGGCTTACCGACCCAGGACCGATTTGACATACTCACTCTGGGTTAAATTTTGAGATTTGGGTTGTTGGGTAGTGAGTCGGTATATAAAAATCGGTATTTGGGTCGGTAAATATAGTATTACTGATCTGTATATTGCTGATTTGTCTCTCTACAACTATTATAATATTATTACCTCTGTAACTGCTAATATCATTTGTTGATATTTTAGAAAGGTCTTAAAGCTGCTGCACTTAAATTTATGATGATTGTTTTGTAGTTTATTGTCAGACTTTTTTAGAGGGTGAGGATCTATGTCACATTTGGACTGGTCATTCGGAAAGTTTGTGTGATTGAGTGTTACGTGGTTTTGGTGAACCTCTCTAAAGTGCTTCTTGATGTTGGGCAGGGAAAATATGTGAAAAGGATCAAACTATTTCACATCTCAGGAGAGAACGAGCAGGCGTTGCTGTGGCCCGGAATGTACAAGGAAGCATGTTCTACCAAAAGTTGCGTAGTCAAATGGCCAATGGCTTAATATCTGGATACACACATTGTCACCTCTGGAAGGGACATCCTTTGTCCATAAGATGTAATGAAAAGTTTCACAGAATTTATCTTCGACAAAGATGTAGTGTAAGATGTGAATGTCATCTTTCCTCAGAACATTCACTTGGTAGTTGGCTTCAACCAAGAGCAGTAGATAGGATTGAAACTGGCCATTGGAAATCCTTGCAATCCAAGCATGCTAAGGTGAACAGAATTCGTGCTTTCTACAAATCTGAGGAGTATGACAAAACAGAAGCAAAGGTGGACTCTTTGACATCAGCAGAAGTGCAAGGCGTTCTACTGGAAGGAAATGTGCATGAAACATCTTCTTGGTTGGAACAATTTCCTAAACGCTGGGTGATTGTACTGCTCTGTTTTATGGCATTTCTATTGTGCAACATGGATCGTGTGAGTATTTTGTTTTTCTCTAATTGTGTATTTACTGAGACATTTCTTGTTCAAAGTTTTCTTTATTCAACAAAATTCCTTGACATGTCAAATTTAATTATTTTCAAGTTGGTGTTAGGTGCCTTCTCTAGCTATATCTAACAACCAATGTCATATTGAATTGGCAACTGAATGTTTCATTTTGATAAACATGAGAATTGAACACTTCCAACAAGTTTGTTGAACCCAGCTGTTTATTTTATGTCTTGTTCTTTACAAGTGGGCTAATTCAAATGTTTTATGTAGGTGAACATGAGCATTGCAATACTTCCCATGTCACAAGAATTCAACTGGAACAGTGCAACAGTGGGTTTAATTCAGTCCTCCTTTTTCTGGGGCTATCTACTCACTCAGGTGCAGTTCAAATTACCTTGTATACCTTAGAGATACACAAAATCGGATTTAAGAATTTATAGTTAATCCCTCTATAAAAGCACCAGCAAGCAGCTGAGTACTTTCTATGATTGACTTGTTTTGTCCTGAAGGATGTACTTTAATCTTTATGACTTGGCACTGCAAAAGTTCTGTATCAACCAATTAATGATCTTTGAATATCCTCCTGCAATCTTTTAATTTAACAAAACTTTTCTTACTTTTGTGGCACGTAGATTGTTGGAGGCATATGGGCAGATAAAATTGGTGGCAAGCTAGTATTGGGTTTTGGAGTGGTCTGGTGGTCAATAGCAACTGTTTTGACACCTATTGCTGCAAAAATCGGACTTCCTTTTTTGCTTATCATGCGTGCTTTTATGGGGATTGGAGAGGTTGGCATCTTCTTATTCTTTGACTTTGTTATTCTTTACTAGTCCATAGTGAATAAGTTTATCATTTGCTTGTTGAAGTTCCTTCTCTTGTTCTGAATCATTTGCTTAAATGGTAGGAAGGATAGGTACAACTTAACGGTTAGAAGATGAGGAGGACAGATGAAATAAATTGACCTTATGAATATTAGAAAAATTAAAATTTCAATGTCTAGTCTTGGTGGTTAGACTTTGATGCTACAATTGTTACAACTTTTTATTTGGCATGTGGTCTTTGTGGCTCATAGTGTCTTACTTTGTATTTAACTGTTTTGAAATTATAAAATGACGTAAATATACACCATTATATACTTTGAATGATGTAGTATCAGTGCTTCCTGCTTCCTAGATGTAGGATTTGACCTTTAATAACGGACCAAAGTGTTCTTATTGGTGAGAATCTCTTTACAGGGTGTTGCTATGCCTGCAATGAATAACATATTATCTAGGTGGATTCCAGTGTCGGAGAGAAGCAGATCGCTTGCCCTAGTGTATAGCGGAATGTATCTTGGTTCTGTTACTGGGTTGGCCATCTCTCCTATTCTAATCCACAAATTTGGGTGGCCGTCTGTCTTCTATTCATTTGGCTCCCTGGGAAGCATCTGGTTTGCATTGTGGCTGAAAAAAGTAAGTAGATGATTCTCCTAATTGTTCTGCTGATGATACATCTAATTCACCTATCTCAAGAAAGCAATTTTCATTTTTACGTGTTAGGTTGCAATATCTAGTGGTACTGTTTTGACAATATGTTGAATTATTAAAATAAAAACAAACCGAGCCTACTTTTTTTCTCATGCAGTAACTGTGTAATGGCTGGACACCAGAAATTGTTGCTTCCCTTAGATTAGACAATATTTGAATGGTAGTCATTTGTTAAATGTAAATCTGAAGTAACATTTTCCTTATTTATTGTTTTCTTCCCAGGCGTACAGCTCTCCTAAAGAAGACCCAGAGCTTAGAGCTGAAGAAAAGAAATTTATATTGGGTGGCAGCGTGTCAAAGGAACCTGTTTCAGTGATTCCCTGGAAATTAATATTATCAAAAGCACCTGTCTGGGCTCTCATAATTTCTCACTTCTGCCACAATTGGGGCACTTTTATACTGTTGACATGGATGCCTACATACTATAATCAGGTATCTTCATTATGAGATTGGTAATATTAGTTTCTGTATGTGATTTAAGTTACCTGACAGTGGGGATGCAAATGTTAGATGTGACAATGAACCTTTTTGCTTTATAGTAGTGTTTTATCCAAGTTTTCTTGGACATTGCTTATCCTTTAGTTTTAGAAACCTCTTGAAATTCTGAGTTTTCAGTGGCCACGGTCCAGGTACAAAATTCTCTTCAGCTCTCTCCCTTTTTACTTTTGGTGTAGGGTCATCTCTGTTAGAACCATGTTTCATGGCCAGTTTCTCACCAGTGCTCTCGCCAGCATACACTTCCCATATTATTATACTTAGCTATGCAGGTCATAAACCTTATAAAGTGACCTGGTTGGTAGACATAAATTAGTGTCTTGTTTTCTTTCATTTCATGGTTTTTCTAAGCAATGCAGTTGATTGGGCCAAGTGCTTTATAATGACATAATTATAATGATCATAACGAAGCTTATAAAACTATTTTGTTTTCTCAGGTCTTGAAGTTCAACCTCACTGAATCCGGACTCCTCTGTGTCTTGCCCTGGTTGACAATGGCAGCTTTTGCAAATCTTGGAGGCTGGATTGCGGACACACTTGTGAGCAAAGGTCTTTCCATAACTGCAGTTCGTAAGGTAAGACATTAACACTGTGGTTGATTCTTACGGTAATTTCTTAGGAACATTTGCAGCTGAATATGGATGTTATCACATATCATTCTAATTTATATCGATCTTATCCATATGGATAGTGCCACAAGGGTACAACCAAGCAACCATACCGTGGTTTATAAATGGTATTCAACCAATTGGAAATAATTTTTTTCCATCCTTTTCAATTTTGCAGATCATGCAATCAATTGGGTTTCTGGGCCCAGCTTTCTTTCTCACACAGCTGAGCAAAGTCAGGACTCCTGCAATGGCAGTGCTATGCATGGCATGCAGTCAGGTTTGATCTCTTTTTATGTCAGTTTCACCTAAGTCGATTTATTTAATCATCTTCAATTATATGTTATTAAAGCTCTGCTGTCAGTTGCTAAGTATTGCGTACATCACACTAGAAGTAAGATGTGTAGAAAATATTGATTTTTACAGTGAAATCCTCAACAATTGGCAGTTATAATTGTACCGAAAATTATAGATACTGAAAGCTAATAACATTGTCACCATCTGGGGCAGCTCCTTCAGATATTTAGGTTTAAATAATATAAGTGCAGTGAGCATAGTCCAAATAATGTTTGTCTGTCAGAAACAAACTAGAAGAAGCTACTTGTTACCTGCTCAACAATTCAACAGATTGATCTTAAAAGGCCATAAAAGCAGTATCTGGCATGGGAAGGAAAAGGAGGCATACTGTTCCACTTCACTGAACAAGAGCCAATGCAACTAACTATTTTATAAAAAGGGGATATAACTCATCTTTAATGAAAATCAGAAGTTGCTGTTTATATTATAGTTTTTCTGTTATGATGACCATACCCTTCCTATGCTGTATTTAAATAGTCACAGTAATCATATACAATCAATGCACACAAGATAGTGTATGCTGATTTAGTGTAGTTTAGATACAACTGTCTATCTTGTTATAAACCTGATGAATTATTCATACCTTCTTGTTTACAGGGCTCAGATGCATTCTCACAATCTGGTCTTTATTCCAATCACCAAGACATTGGGCCACGCTATGCTGTGAGTTATTGCTATCTTCCATAGTTCAACATAACTATAGATTTCAAGGACTACAGGATATGGCACTTGCAATTGTCCAACTCTGAAATGATTTTGCCCATAACACATTAATGAATATTTAGAAACTCTTAGACAACATATATCAATATATTTTTAAGCTCATTGGTTAACTGCTACTTTTAGTTCCACAATGGTAAACAGAGATTTTGTACTTGGAATTCAAACCCAGTTGAGGAGTTATTAGTTTAATTATGTGTGATCTTCCAGCAGAGAACTGATTTTCATTGTTTTGTTTAAATAATTTGCTTGATTAACTTAAAATCTCTTTCTTGTATCAATGACAGGGAGTTCTGTTAGGGCTATCAAACACAGCAGGAGTGCTAGCGGGTGTTTTTGGTACCGCTGCAACTGGTTACATACTCCAAAGAGGTATAGCAGTCCTAGTCTATTGTGGACATTTTAATTTTTTATTTATTGTCTATCTTTCATCTCTGGGGCTCTATCTTTGCAGGTACTTGGGATGACGTATTCAAGGTAGCTGTTGCATTATACCTCATCGGCACATTAGTTTGGAACTTATTTGCAACTGGAGAGAAAATTCTGGATTAGACAAAGTAGTGCAAGAATGAGAGGAAGATGGAGGGTATAAATTAATAACTGAAGAAAAAGGAGCCAAGTTATAAAGAAATGACAGGAAAATCATAAGGCTTGAGATATCTATACACACATGCTGGGGTGAAAATTGAAACCCTCATGAAGAAGTCTTAAAGATGCTATTATGATTTATGAAAGTTTTTCGTCAACTTTTGAGGCCCTTGAATTGACTTCTGACAACTTTTGAGTTGACTTGAGACCTTAATACAGGTTGATGGCTTTTTTTTTTTTTTTTTTTTTTTTTTTCATTTACATGTTTCTGACACTGCTTGGGTAATTTGCAGTTTTGCACCCAAGAACCTTCTCCATTGCCCATATAATGCTTTGAAGTTTAAAGTACGCCTCATCTGCTGTTTGCCTGAATAAATAAACTATCAGAATGCACCTACATTCCTTTGCAGTGATCTGTGACAGTTTGACAGATCTTGTGTCAGTTGTAGGGGTTTTCTTGAGCCCATTGGGCCCGGGGTTTTCTTGAGCCCATTGGGCCTGAGGTTTACCTATAGTCCATACTAAAAAGCGTAATCGCAGGAACTAAATTGAATGGGCTTTTCACTGTCTCTTGTCCCAAGAATTTAGGTCGGGTGGACGCATAAAATGTAACACATGATTTTGAGAGAGTGTTGTCATTCAATTTGTGTGCTGTCTTGCCGATGGTATTTTTCCCCATTTTCTCTCTTAAAGATTAGTCGTATCCAAATCTTGTCCTCATAACTAGAAAATATATACATATATTCTAAGAATTAGTCATGACCAAGTTGCAGAAACAATCGATCAGAAATATAGTTAAGTGACATAAAGAATCTTACGATTATTCCTATTAAAAAGAAAAGGAATCATCAAATCCTCGGACTGAGGAGTACTCCTATTTCGAAGAAAGTATCTCCAATAATTTATTTCAATGAAGAACATTTTATTGACATTAATTTATAATAAACAAAAAAAACTATAACTTAATGATCAACCTGTAATATCCAGTTAAACAAAAAGAAAATAAAGAATTTTATAGACTAACGAAACATCTTCCTGCAAGAAAAATAAATTAAAGTAAGGAATTTATAATGGTTATCTTTCTCTCGTGAGAATATTGATGGAATTGAAAGCAGAGATCTATATCATGATACTACTATGATCTATGTAGAAGCTCCGTCCTCTTTAATTTTTTTCTGCTGACAACCCGTGGGAAACATAAACACAATGTTGCACATGACATGAAATTGATCCACCGTAACTTGAACAGCTTCGTAGCCATTGTCCGTCCCCTCGCCTTAAATATACTACTTCCATGAAACCACCAACACTCCAAATTAAAAACCACCTTAAACAACACCACCTACCATTTCGTCAACCCTTACCCCACCATTACCACTACATTTATTACTCTCATCATGTAATTGCAATAATTCTCCCTCCTTTTTCTCCTTAATTCTTCCTACAATCCCCTCTAATTCTCTTTTATGCACATTTACCTTCAGCCCATATTTCATAAACAAAGTCAATGACATCTTTTGCTCTACCTTGTGTCCCGCCACCACCGTCAGTCGATGCCGCAGTAACGCCGCTGCTGCCACCGACTTCATTTGCAAGTAAGCCAAATCCTTCCCCAAACATATTCTCGGCCCTGCATTAAATGCAACAAATTTATAGGAATCATGCATCACAAATTTCTTCCCGTCAGACGACAACCATCTCTCTGGACGAAACTCTAGGCAATCATCTCCCCACGTCGACCTCATTCTCCCTGTTGCATATATCGAATACGTAACTGATGAACCTGCTGGCACGAATGTTCCGTCCGGTAATACGTCGTCGGAGATCACGTGCTTTGAGTCCTCTGGTACCGAAGGGTACAGCCTTAGGGTTTCTGATAATGCTGCTTTTAAGTATATCAAACGGTCAACTTCTTCAAACCCTAACGGCTCCTCAAACCACTTTGACGTGTCATCACCACGTGTTTCAATTAAGACACCGCATAATTCAAATAAGATTTTCTCTTCGATTGATGGATTTTGTATGACCAACCAAAAGAACCAGCTCAACGCTACTGATGACGTGTCACGTCCAGCTAGGATAAAGTTAAGTGCCACGTGTTTGAGAAATTCATCCGAGTATGATTCTTTTTTCTTCATAAACCTTGAGAGCAAGTCATCGTGTGGGTTCCCATCTTTTTGCTGATTCAGCAACTCCAGCTTACGTGCATTGATTACCTCGGATAAATACTTATCGATGTGGACTAGGCTCCGGCTCAAGCTCACTTCCATGCCCATCCTCAGCCATTTCTTCAGCTTCCACAAGATTTCCGGCAAAATAAAACGTTGAAGCGAAGCTTCAGTGGCTCTGTCGAAAGCCCATGCGAAGCTGTTTTCGGGAAGGCCAGACGCGCAGGTTTGCGGATCCTTCCCAAACGCCAAGCCACAAATGTTATCAAACGTGAGGCGAAGCAATAAGTCTTGTAGATCAACCGGCTGAGCGGCGAGCTGAGCAGACTCAAGAATCGGACAGAACCTAAGCTTAATGGCTCGGCTAACCCAGCGAGTCATGGCTTGGCGCAGAGTCCTGGTGGTGAATTCCAATGCGGCAGTCTTTCTCTGGAACAGCCACGTGTCACCATCAGAATTGAAGATCCCTTCACCAAGTAGATCATGGAACACGGCTTGCCAAGTGGGTCCCTTGGGGTAATTTTCGAAGCGGGTCTTTAATATGTGCTCTACATTTTTAGGATCGCACGTGACAGTCACAAGACCTTGCTTTCTGGCGAGGAATGGAATTGCACAGATGCAGGTCTGGTACGTGCCACCACACGCGCGAAGATTGTCGCAGATCCAGTCATGCATACGATCACAGTTTTCAATCAAACCCGGGAGACTGCCGAATAGAGGCCAAACACGTGGACCTTTCAAGGTGCGTGAGATGAATGTGAGCCACAGTAGATAAGCCGTGACAGCCGAAAACAGAAGCAAAGCAGTAGCTATATCCATATATAGTCGGTGATGGGGAAGAAAAACAATGTGACCGATATTATAGAGAATTATTTTTCTCCGGGAAAATAGAAAAGAAGTTACCTTAACAATGCAAGAAACTTGGGTGAAGATAATAAAGTGAAAGGCTGTGTTTTTGATATAAGCTTTATTTGTAAAGAAAATGAAGGTTGAAAGAGATCTAAAAGAGCAAAACAAGTAAAACGCAGAGAGAAAGAGAAGGAAATAGGAGTGTGATAGATAGATAGAACAAAATGAGAGTTTTAGAGACGTATTTTATAGGTGAAACTACATTCAAAAGCAATTATTAAGGCCAGACTGTTCTTTTGAATTGCACCATCTTACTCTTTCTCTCTCTGCAACCATCAGATGAACCATCATAAATACCCTAGAAGAAGTTCGTTGAAACTTTTATAAGCTAAAAACTCTTATCTAATATCAACCCAAAGAAAACGCATGCACACAGTTAATCCTTACAACCTCATCAAAATTTGACTAGATCTCTCTCTTCTCTTTTCTACACCTAATTTTGCAGGAAAGAAAAGAGTCTTTAATTCAATGCATTCAATGAAGAGAATTTAATGTGGTTGGTTGAGGAGCCAGAGCACCTAGCTGATACCATAGAAGAAAAAAAAAACACAAAACGATGAACTGAATATAAAAAATAAAAAGGGTCACAAAAGACACACTGTTTCTAGGTTGGTGTAATGTATGACCATATTGTAACTCTGATTTATATTAGTTTTCTCTGGATAAAAATACTTGAATGAAAATGCATGGGTTCGTCATGCGGACTTTGGTTAGGGTTCGGTGAGCAACTCGCCAACAATCTTATAAACTTTGCCTCTCTGCCATGCATATACTAATAATATTACTGTTCATCTTTTATATGTTTCCGATTAAAACAAATTCTCGAGACTCATCTAACGGTTGACCTTGGTCTTTTAATGCTTGTATGATAAGAAAATGCGTGCCCAGTGCGTCTGATATCTATTAAAAAAAGCAAAGTCAAATGTAGATTAAGCGCACCAGAAGGCAGATGGCTTACTCCGATCGGCACTCCTAATTTTCATGCTTCATTGATATTTTTGTTTTCTTCTTTTCTCCATTGATTTCTATTTCTACAAAATTATTATTTAATTAGTTGACTGTTGGCAGCTGATTACTATTACAAAATATTTATGATGTTGTAAACTCCCGTAATTTCTGTAGGTGGATAAAGTCAACAAATATTTAAGAATCATTGACCCCAAAATATATATCATCCAATAGCTAATAACTTGTGAAAAAAAAAAAAGAGACTCCTGAAAACCTAATATTTAATGAAAATTTATTAGATCGATCAAATTACAATATGGTCTTTCTTGCCTCCATTAATTCACTTCCAGTTCCAGCTGCCACATTAATTAAATAAAAGTATTTGAAGCTTGGTGTGCAAAACCCTGTTAGGTAATCATCAACCAAACTTATTTTGTAAGTAATTAATATTTATTGTTTGTGTTATCCATTTTAATAGTCGGGTCAAAACTCCTTTAAGCAACTTGACTATTACTTTTGGGGGGGGGGGGGGGGGGGGGTGGGGGGAAAGCAATATATTACAATGGGTGGCTTGGCTAATATTAGTTGGACTGATGCATCTAGATAGGCAATTAAGATTGGTCAGCTTCTAATTGAGGTCTTTCTTATGCCGTGCAAGAAACTGTTTGATCATCGAAATTAAAATGTTTCTTTAAAAGCTTTTAATTGAAAAAAAAAAAAAAAAAAAAAACATTGGTCTTATGAAATTATTAATGGAGATTACTATTAATGATACAATCGGTTGAGAACTTGCCGTCCTAGAATTAATTGAGTTCGCATATTCTAACGCGCCAAAAATTAATTCTATCCACTTTAAAACTTCGGTTCGTTTCCTCAAATTAATTGAGAAAAGGGTTTCGATACCGTGCCACCGCACAACTATTTATGAGTCACTTTCACTTTCTCTTTCTTTTTTCTTTTTAATAAAGAGGAAACAACATGCACCTATCCAAGGTTGGGAGAAACGATAATTGATACCCAAGAGGTTTCAAAAAGACGAACAGGTACCTTCCATTAGGAAAAAGACTATAATGCCCTTGAGAAATATTAGTCTATTTTTTTAATTACATTTAGTCTCCTTAAGTTTATTAATTCCATTAAATATTCCCAGAAAAAAATTTAAAAATTAACAAAAACACCCCCACTCACCCATACTTGTCAGATTCCAGCGGCCACCACTGAAAATGGCCGATAGTTCACCGATCTGGCCTTTTTCGGCCAGATCTAACGTGAGAAGGCCAGATCTGGCTGGAAAGTGATGGCCAAATTTTGGCCATCGTTGACAGACAACGACGGCCACATCTTTGGCTGTCACTTTCTAGCCAGATCTGGCCTTTTCCAGCCAGATCGGTGAACTACCGACCATTTTCGGTGATAGCGTAGACTGTTGTGACAGATTCCGGCTACCACCGTCGGTGGCCTCCGGAATCTGGCAAGTATGGGTGGGTGGGGGTGTTTTTGTTAATTTTTAAACTTTTTTCTGGGGGGTATTTGATGAAATTAATAAACTTAAGGGGTCTAAAAGTAATTCAAAAAATAGACTAATATTTCTCAAAGGGCATTATAGTCTTTTCCCTAACGAAAGGTACATGTTTGTCTTTTTTAAACCTTTTGGGTACCAATCTGTTGTTTCTCCATACCTTGGGTAGGTGTAAGTCATTCTACCTTTAATAAATAAACGAACGAGCCATTATGGGGCCGTATTTGCCCAAATTTCCTTTATTAGTTATGTTAAATATAGACTTTTGGGTGTAGCGATAGAGACTTTTAAGTATATTACTCAAGAGGTTTTGATTTTGATTTTGATTTCTCTCGGTTGTTAAAAGAAATGGCTACTAGATGCTTTATCCGGTCTTTAACTTCAGGGTTTCAAAGGATTTGTCAAGGTGCACGCAAACTAATTCGAACACCCTTAATCACAAAAAAATATATACAGTAAAAGCTTTCTATGATAATACTCTATGTAAAAATAAACTCTATATAGATATAAAAAATTATATTTCCAATTTGGGATAGTTATAAATAAGAATAAACTCCACATTATAATAAGTTATAATTTTTTTAATTCCCGTCTTAAGAAAAGTTGTTTCTACATAGTAATAATTATCTATATATTGCAAAATATATATATATATACCTTACATTAAAGGTTTAAGATGAAATAAAATGTTTATTTAAAGTTGTTTGAGAGAATAATTTATGTTTTAGAGTTGTTACCACATCTTTTAACTTGCAGGTACTATACTTGCTAGCATGAACATCTTCTTGTTGAAATCAAAATATTTTTAACTTCTCAAGTATGTTTAAAGCTTATTGGCATGGAACTTTTTATATTTCCGTATTATCATCCTTTTGATTATTTTATTTCTCTTATTGTCTAATTGTTGCAGTGATTTCTTCTTCATTTAAAACATACATGACTTGTTGCTCATTTGGATGATTGAGAAAGATATTAATATCTATTCGATTAGTGTAATAAAGTTATCAAATCTGATCACTCAATTTTACAATGACTCTTTGGTTTTCCTCATCCACTTTATTTGTAACTTGTAATTCATCGACATTGGAGATTCTAATTTTGTAATGCTTAAAACAATTGGCAATTGTATATGGCTTCACATTAACTTGACCATATAACAACTACATTTATAATTCCATTAAGGACACTTA
This sequence comes from Pistacia vera, assembly GCF_008641045.1. Classification (NCBI taxonomy): domain Eukaryota; kingdom Viridiplantae; phylum Streptophyta; class Magnoliopsida; order Sapindales; family Anacardiaceae; genus Pistacia; species Pistacia vera. The sequence continues at coordinate 127,666 of NW_022196095.1, forward strand.
TCCTTGCTGGTTCCAAGACATAATCTTCTATCTGTTTCAAAAGTAGACAATTAAAGTGCTGAATTGAAATTTAATACTATTAAAACATGAATTAGAATCCTAACTAATACTGTACTACTAAAACATGAAATATAAAATTAATAAGAAATTTTTGTAACTATACCTCTTATTAAGTTACAACATCCTCATAATAATAAAATTAGTTAGTCTCACCATTATGACTATAAAGAAATTGTAATATATATATTGACTTTCGAAATGAGAACAGTGCCACCGAAATAAATTTTATGAATCCTCCTAATGTAGTAGTATATAATTATACCTGTTAATTATTTTAAGGTACAAAAATCCCTAAACAAATATTTTCAAAATTGAGAAAAGTCTTTATTTTATTTTTTGCCCAAGTTAATGATAGTTTCTACCATTGTTTTAAATCCTGGATCGGAGGGCTACCTGTTTTGTTACCTAGGTCACGGGTCAACCGGTCCAACCGGTTGGACTGGTGACATAGCAATAATTTTATTTTTTTTAAAATTATATATTAATCCCTTAAATTTTAGTATATTATAAAATTACCCCTAAAAAATTTAAAGTAGTCCCAAAATTTTTTATTTATTTTAAAAATACCCCAAAAAATTACCAATTAATCCCTAAACTTTTGACATATCTCCAAAAAACCCCTAGAAAGTTCAATTAGTTCCTATAAATTTGAAATACTATAAAAAAAAACCTCTACAACCTGAATCGAACCGGAGAAGCTATCAGGTCCTGGTCGAACCAGTCCGATCTGGGTTTTAAAACAGAGGTTTCTACCCTATTTTTGAAACACGTATGGTTCAAAGGAACAGAGAGTTATAAAATTTCATAAAATTGGATGAGGTTGCGGTCAATCTCAAACGCCAACTAAAGTCTTTGTATTAATTTAGGTCACCAACTGCACCACTAGTTTTATTAATTTCCTTATTGCTTTCATACAAACTTGATGGTCAATTAAGACATCAATTACTCCAACTATTTTTTTGTGCTTTTGTCACACATCAACAATGGTTGTTTCCCTTTGGAAAACCTAAACAGAAATACACGTATTTCCCGTATTTAAGAATTAAGACAACTGATCCAAACAAACATGCATCTATCAAGTGCAACTGTACCCACTGAACATTTTTCTTTTGAGTTTGTCAATGACATTTTGTTCAATTGTCCTGGCATGGCATGATGTTTGAAAAAGTTAAAGACCTATTTCACTCCTCATGCTTAGGCCTATAAGGTGTCAACAGGTCCGGTTGTGGGTGGCCCTTACAGAACAGTCCTCATAACAGACCTTTTAGAAGTGGTAGCATAAGCTAACCCTTTCTTCAGAATTTTACAAATTCCTGCCGATACTATCTGCTGTTGCCTCTTTTCAAATAAAGCTTACATGTTTGAATTCTAAGAATGAAAAATAAACATATACAGATCTAAAAAAATAAAATAAAACAGAGCAACTAGGTTGCATCAAGTCCCTAATCCATTACACGCGCAAGATAGTCATTGACTATCCAGAAACCAGTATTTTGATCAAACCATATATAGATTTCTTTAACAGTTCCTATCAAAAACTGATCTCATCTACTTGATGCCCATAATCACTCCCTTAATATGTACCAGGAGTGTGTTAATCAACTTGCCATGCACAAACCATGGGAATCTGAAATTATGGGCCATATGATTTGTCTCTGAGATTTCTCTTCACTGGAACGGATAAAAGGCCATGATACAAGTTTCTCTTCACATCACTGACTATCTTCTGAACAAGTACTTTGACAAAGGGAACTTAAGGCTCCTTGCAACCTACATTGATCAAAGTATGTAACTGAATAATTTACAATATCATTGAGAGAATTAAATTGCATTACACAGATCATCATCATGCAAATAACAGTAATAAATGTAAAAATTGTAGAATTTTTACCTTCAGAGCCAAATCTTCAGATACTGTAGAACGATATCGAGTTGAACCCTCTAAAGGACAGCTTCCTCCTTTGACAATAAAATTAACATTGCAGAGACTGGATAGTTGCAAGAGAACATCAGACATGAGTCCATTACTCTCTCCTTCAACTGTTACACCATCAGCTCCTCCCTCTTCACCGAATGAATCTTCTCCTACTGATGTGATACACTGGAATATGGCTAATAATCTCTCCAAAGAGAAAGTTCCAGGCCCTTTCATAAATAACTCCTCTTCTTCTGCTTCCCTCCTTTCCACTGATTTTTCAGAGACCCTAAGCAGGAAGTAGTTAATCTAGAGAATTAAAATGTTGACAAGTAAAAGATGCAATAGAGCAACATCATATTATCAATGTCTAGTACCTAACAAATGCTGATGATATACTATCTATTCAAAAAAATAAAGATCAACAAACTGATGAAAATACCAAGAGGTTGCAACTAAAATTTTGACTCAAAGTCCATTTGATACAGAGGAAAGATAATAAGTTGAGTATACATTCATCATTTTGGAAAAAAACATGGGGAATGTTGTTCAATTTGCAGAATTAACCTCACAATTAATACAATGACAAAATAGCTCTAGAAGTAAAAGTGAAAGTATTTGTACATCCTACTACATAGTACCATGGTTTTCAAGTAATACTAAAATTAAAATAAATTAAAAGACCAGATTGCCAATAAACTTACTTCCTCTTTCTTTTGCGACTGTTAGAACCCCCAGTTGAATCAAAAAGTGATGCATCAAGAGTGGCGGGATTTCTTGAAGCAAGGAATGCTGAAATAAGGAGATACTTAGCAGAAGTAGACATATGGAAGTCTATCTCATCAAAATCTCTGGAACCCACTGATTTCTTAGCACTTCCTTTCTTCCTGGTCTCCTGATTGGCTTCAGATTCAACAGAAGGTTGAGATGCAACACTAAATATCTCATTCAAAGAATGAGCAATGTGTGGCTGAATATGACTAAACAATCTTCTCTTCATATCTTCATTTGGTACAACTCCCAAATCACTTAAAGGTTCACAATATTTTTTAAATAATGTTGAAAATGCTGTAGATAGTTCATCCAAACGTCTGGAAACTCTGCAGAATGGTCTCAGCACAACACTGTTTGATAAGAAAAAAAACAACTCCATGAATTGTATGAGCAAACCATCAAAGGAGAATCAATGAAAACATAAATTCTGTATTCTATTGAAAAAATAAGTTCTGTATTCTTACTCTAGAAAGGAGGAATAGAGCTTCTGATTTGCTTGGTTTCTCAAGAAAATTTGACGGAGATCATCTTCTGTGTATTCAGGAAAATAAACAAGAATAGGTTCCATGTAACCAGTATTTGAGTAATAAGTATCAGGAGAGCTATTGCTGATAAATATAAAACCCACTTCAGGCATCTTCAAGATATCACAGAGACCAAACAGTAAAGGTAATATACTAGAACTCTTATCCCACTCTCGAACAAGGTCAAAATTATCAAAAATCAAGTAAATCATCCTTCCATTAACTTGTCCCTTCAACTTACTTGAGCTCATTTTCTTTGAGTTCTCCTTGAGACTGTCTATAACATTTATCAATGCCTCACGTATAAAATTAACAAAATCAGATGGCTTTTCACATTTCTTCACACTTGAATAACCATTAACTGCATCCTTTTTATGAAACAACAACTGGTTCAGGATAGACTCAAACAAGATCCGAGGACTGTAACATGAAAGACAGCTTATATAAACAAAAGGGCCTCTGAGATGGCGGAATACTTGGAGAATAATACTAGTTTTTCCAGTAGAAGCACTCCCGTATATAAACATAGGAGGCATTGAAGACTTTATGGTACCCAAAAGATGCAGTATCTCGAGAATTTGAACACGCCTCCCTGGGAAACAAGATAACAAATCATCTAAGCCAATGGGTTCTTGTCCAAATACTAAGTTATCAAGTGTTAGTGTTTGGGAATTAAATGATTTTGCTGCTTCAATATCATTGGTTGAATTAGCAGTAGACAAGGACAATCTTGTAGCTCTCCTACTCACTTGTGTGGCTTCCTCTTTGTCCTTGGCCATCAATACAATTTCTGGCCAATAAAGGGGGAAAAAATATATAACATCCATCAGTAAACTAGCATCAAGAGCATCATACGACAATAAAATCAAAAAATTAAAACAATATAACAGTAACCAATTAGGGACTTCAATTAATATCTTTTTCAAGAACCCATTAATCAAAATCCAAACAGAGTAAAAAGCAGTTATGTAAATTAACAAATGATTGATAAATTAGGGAAAGTAATTTCAGCAACAGTAACTCGAGGATAGTGATTATACAAAACCGGAGAAAGCGAAAATATTTCTAGTTGAACATTAAACCTTTTGAAATTAAATTTTCCTGCGTTTCCTTTTCGACCAATCAAAGATGAAGACGAGAAAGAGGAAAACAAACTTAAGCTAAAGAGACATACCTGACAGAAACGTAGCCGTTCAAGTGAGAATCAGAGATTCTTGCAATCAGAAAACCCTAATGGAGTGAGAGTTGCTGAGATTTGAGAAAAGAATATCTGAGAAAATTGTTCCCGCCAAAAAGGTTAAATTAGGTGCGGCGAAGTTCACGATAATCATAGGTAATGTATTGCATACCTGGACCCGGCCCAGTTGTTAGAATGATAGAGCCGGACCCGGAAATCTACAGTTCTCTTAATGGACCCTGACTCGGGTACTATCGTAGCAGGCCCGAGTTGAATAACACCTGGATCCACCCGGATCCCGACCAGGCTAATTTTTTTTTTGTCACTTCTGGTATAAAATTATTTTCTTAATTGAAAAAAACTAATTTAAGTCATACTAATACTATACCAACAATCATTTCTGATAAATTTTCTCTCATAATCTTGATATAGCAGTTTATAATTAATTAATTCATAATTAATTATGAGATCTATATAAGAACTATTATAAACCAACTAATTACGAAACTTGTTCCATAAAAGGGGTGGAAGGAGGTTGTTAGTGTAGTTTTAATATTAATATTGTTATAGTATGGTCCAACACTCTTCCTACTAAGCAATATGTGGCCTAATTTGATTGGTAAGCAAAAAAGCCTACCTGCTTCATGGCGTCTCTAAATGAAGAACAGTGTAATCAGGGTTGGGTGGCGGGGACGATACAATCATTTATCTTTTGAAAAAAAGAAAGAAAAATAAAGTAGAAGGAGAAATGGGAGATTTGTATGCCTTGGACTTTGATGGAGTTCTCTGTGACAGTTGTGGAGAGAGCTCTCTCTCTGCTGTCAAGGTCCTCTCTCAACCTTTCCTGTTGCCGTTGGTTTCATATTGCAAATTACAATTTTATTTTAATTTTGTTTCTTTTTGGGTCACTTGTGTACGATAGGCTGCCAAAGTGAGATGGCCGGGTTTATTCGATGGCGCGGATTCTGCCATGGAGGATTGGATTGTCGATCAAATGTACAAAGTAAGCTCTCCACAGTTTCTTTAATTGTATCTCTTTTTAGCTGGTTGTCTCACGTCTCTGAAATTCTAGTCAATTCAAATTTCATTCACACTCTAAAAGCCCAGATATAGATAAATTCAATAATTTGTTATTTATATGTTTAGGATTTCCATTCTGTTGAAATGTTGATTAGAGTTTATACTGCACAATTAGACAGTGGAAAATAGGATTTAGAGCGGTTCTCACTTCTCAACTCTTGTGCCACTAAAAGATTCAATGAATGTTGAAGCTACCTCTTAGCTATGAAAACGTATTATATATAAGAAGATAAGACTTTTTGTTTTGGTCGATATTGCCTATGTTTGAGAGTGGAATTGTGTGGAAAAAAGGTTATTTTGAAGATGATTAATGCCTTATACTATGGCAGGTGAGACCTGTGGTCGAAACTGGATATGAAAATCTGTTGCTTGTGAGGTTGCTGCTGGAGACGAGACTACCTTCCATTCGGAAATCCTCGGTGGGTAGAGAACACACACTCTCCATTCTGGGTTGAAATTATCTGATGGATGTTAAATGGCTAAACAAATGTTTAGTTTCAAATTTGTTCTTGACAAGAATAGTGATAATCAGAGACAAGAATAGTGATAATCAGAGATTCTTTTATTTGCATTTTAAAGAATTGGTGGATCTGATGACTATCATTCAATTTGCAAGGTTGCAGAGGGACTCACAGTAGAGGGGATATTGGAGAACTGGTCTAAGCTTAAACCTGTCATTATGGAAGAATGGGGCGAAAACAGTAGAGATGATCTAATAGATCTTTTTGGGAAGGTCAGAGACGAATGGATGGATACAGACTTGGAAACTTGGATTGGTGCAAATAGGTATTGTGAACGAGTTTATTGAGAGTGACCATATGTGATACTCCTAGTTTGCATGATGAAAAAATGTGGTGCTTTTTTTGTGATCATTTTTCAAGACTAGCCTAATTTTATTCAGTTGCTTCTCATGTCAACCAAATTCTTGTGACTTCCTATATAAGTTTACTATTGACATATTGTAACTGAACTTTGTTGAAAAGAACTGCAAATAGGACCAGGAAAATTTTCAGATTTAAAGGTGTTTCTTCTGCAGATTCTATCCAGGTGTTCCTGATGCTCTGAAATTTGCAAGCTCAAGGATATATATAGTTACCACAAAACAGGTGCAGTCTCTTCTTCTTTGCTCTCAGCCACGTCAATACTCAGCTTGTGCACATAAATAAACTAAAGAAGGGACTCATTTAAAAGAAATACTCTTAAATATTCTATTTCTCACCAGTAAATGACCTTCCCTTTTCTCCCAATTCAGAGCCGATTTGCAGATGCTTTGTTGCAAAAGCTTGCAGGAGTTACAATACCACCTGAGAGAATTTATGGCCTTGGAACTGGGTTAGTATGTTCACATATGCAATTAAGACTAGTAAATTATTGGGGTTGATTCTCTTACACTGTTGCTTGTGGTTACTCTCGTAAAAAATATTTTGATCTCCTTACAGTCCTAAGGTGGAAGTGCTGAAGCAACTTCAGAAGAAACCAGAACACCAGGGGCTGACACTACAGTAGGTTACTTTTTTTTCCACTATCATTAAACATCAAATAATGTAGTCCATGTTTCTTAATTGATGGGTTTTGATAATTGATAGTTATCATTTTACAGCACTGCTGTTGCCCATCAATCTTTTACTACTATCGTGTTTCTGAATTGATAGGTTGTTAACTAAGGTTGAATGAAACTGACTATATCACCTCTGATTCTGGACTAGCTTTGTGGAAGATCGACTTGCAACTCTGAAGAATGTGATTAAAGAGCCTGAATTAAATGCATGGAATTTGTATCTCGGTAATACGTTTTCTGGGTTTTTCTTGTAATTTCTGTAACCATCTTTTCGTCTTCTCTGCCTCCAAAGTCTCTTTTGGCTTTTTATGTTATATTTATACTGGCATGTAGTTTTAGTTGCTAACGTGGATCAATTGGAACAGGTAAATGGGGGTACAACACTGAGAAAGAGAGAGAGGAAGCAGCAAGCATTCCCAGGGTTCAAGTTCTCGAACTCTCGGACTTTAGTCGGAAGCTGAAATAATGATTGATTTCACTGTACTGTTAATTATTCATAGATTACTCATTTCACTTATAAATAAAAACGGCATAATTTCTCGTTTCATGAAAATCATGGAGATGAGTTATTTGAATGTCCAGCATTGCCTTCTAATAAAGAAGCCATGTATTTCCGAGCTATTGATGGTATCACAAAGACAAACAGATAATTACTTGTGGATTTCAATTGTAATAATTTGTTTGATACCCTGATTCCTAGTAATAATGAATAAATTTCAATTATCAAGTCATACGGTAATAAATCCTCGATCTTTGCAGCAGTTTCAGTTCAGTACTTCAGTTCTTCAGTTATAAGTTAAATACAGTTTTGTAAGTGAAGACGGTACAGATTCATGGAGAAATGAAAAATATAAGCAGGATGTAAATTGAAGAGAAAATCAATTCTTAGATGTGGGTGATGGAGATAGCAAAGTTGGAAATCAATTCTTAGTCTAGATCTAGGTGTACGTAAGGTTTGATCCCTAATCTAATATAGAAAATTATTGTCAACTAGAGTTCTTGTTTTGGTGCAGTGGCATCATCAACTTCTTTGTTTTCTTCATTTTCAAGGTTCTCCTTAATAACTTGGTCTAAAGGAGGATCTCCAGGTCTTCGAAAAACTTGATCCCCTATCTTAACTTCATAAGCTTCTGGTTGATTCAGTAAAAACTCTTTCAACTGGATTGATACAAAAATTAAATCAGATCACAAACACATGCATTTGATGTAAGCACAGATTGAAATTGAAGATATAGATTAGTAGAAATGAACCTACAAAAATTGAAATTGAAGATACAGACTTGTAGAAATTAACCTACCTCCAAGTTGTCTAGGCCTCTTTGCAGGGTGAACATGACGGTGACTAGATCAACACCCATGAAATTCACTTCAATACCTCCAGTTTTTAGAACTTTTGTCCACTTCTTAGTAATTTCAGTCACCGTTTCCTAAAAAGAAAGAATGAAAGCCATTTAATACCCAGATCCAAAATAAAACATCAACTAGAAAACCCAAAGCGAAAATAAAAGAGAAATTGATTACCCGAGTCCGGCGAGTTCCTAATCGGAGTTTGACAAAGCCGTAAACAGGGCCATACTGGCGGCTCATGATCTCGTGCTGGATCTCAGACAAGCTCATCTTGTCATGATCAATTTTTGGTGGATCGAATTCGTCAGGAACGGATGGCTTTTTCTTGCCCCATTCCTTCCAAGCCTCATCTTCTTCATCGTCAACGACGTCGTCAAGATCATCCGTTATGTGGACTTTCGCCTTTCCTGCCTCACTCCATCCCACCACCAAGAGGAGAAGGATTAATGGTAACAAAGGAAATGGATTTTTCATTTTCATTGTTCAATGGGCGTTTGGTAGACAATAGCTTATATGTAGGAGTGCACATTTCATTCTCTCCTTGCATGTGCGATGTTCTCTATTCTTGTTTTATTTTGGATTTATAAATTTTAAATTTCAAATTAAAAAAAAAAAAAAAAAAAACTTATATTTTAATAATAATTATAAACGTAATACAATTCATGAAATTTGTCAACGATTTATTACTTATAACAATAGTAATAAGGCCTTGCTAATTGACTCGAACATTAACCCACCCAAATGGCTGGCTAGTGATTGCTTTTGTTTTAGGTATGACTGCAATCTGGGTTACCTTATTGATCTCAAAATTTTAAATCAGTACATGAATTGCCTCTGCATCTTTCAATTTGTTTACAAATTAATGCGTACAAAATACAGAAGATGTGAAGATTGATTCCTTTGTATTCCAACCTAATTCTATGATTCAACACTAAATAATTTGCAACTGTAACTGTACAACACAAAATATATCCACAAGAGAAGAATGCCGTGAGGGTATTCTTCTTCATTACTTGGGTACAAGATATGAAGTGTCAGGAGTTCTGTATCTGTGATCATAAAGCATAAATGAAGATGAATGTGGATGGTGCATGTCAAGATCCATTACCTACAGAAACATACCAGAAGCACATTAAATAAGTACGGAAAGGCTAAATCGGCATCTAAATACAAAAACTATTAGCCAAATTTATTTCTCCGCTTCTGCTTACCTGCCTCAGGTGAGTGTTGTTCGAGACAGACTCATGATATGTGTTACGTATCAAAGGTTCCTGTATGGTAATATCTCCGTAAATCATTCATAATAATATTTCAAATTAATCGTTGTGTAAATGCTGAGGTTATTATTTATACCTGGAGCAACGGAGTTTGGCCAGGAGGGTTGTCTTGGTCAGAGTAGAAATTTGGTTGTTGATACATGTCAGTATTGGGTTGTTGGTCTATGAGCAGATCAGGCTGTTGGTACATACACTGAACCACCTGAGTAGCTTCAAAATTGTACAAGCTCTGCCAATACATACTTTACGAATTATAAGATTTTTAAAATCACTGAAAGTAGGACAAAGAGATAATGATAATTTTCTGGAATAACAGCAATAAAGTAAACGGCGTATCACCTGCATAACAGGATTGTTTGTTGAAGGCTGAGGTGAAACATAAGCCGATGGGGGGCTTGAAATGCATGTAAGATTATTTGGTGATTGTACTTGTACATTCTGGTCTCTTTTTGTTTTGGAGCTTCTCACATTTATATTCTTCAGTTTGCGCCTATCAGCAGAACAAATCTCTTTTTCCCTTGTTCCCTGTGCTTTGTCATCCACCTCCTGATCCGCAGTTGTATTTCCATCCAAAAAAATCTCCGCATTTTCACTTTCAGAAGCATTTGCTCCAGTGCTACTAGAGGTGATACCTTGAGCTTCATCGGCTTTTAATGTCAAGATTTTTTCAACTCCTTCAATTACTTCCTCCAATCGTCTTGATGCAAACTGAAATGCATCCTCAGAATCAGCTGCCCTGGCTGATATATTTAGTATGCGACAACACAAATCTTTGTAACGTCTTGCTACAACCAACTTGACGTTTCCAGATTCTATGAAGTCAGTGTTATTCCCCAAGCTACCAATCCTTGCATCTCTAGTCCATCGCTTTAAGATATATTGGGATGGGACCACCTTTATATTCCTATGATCGAGCACTTTTAGTGCATGACTACAAAGAAACCCAACATACTCAAACTTCATGCAGTTACAGGCAACTATGTTGTCAGAAGAATTGAATGTAACACGGTATTCTCGAGATTGACCAAAGGTGTTCACTTCGTATTCAGACAATAATCCTTTCTGACTGGACTGGTTAACAACAACATTTAAACATTTCTCATATTCTCGCTGAAATACCTCAAATGCCTTTGGCGTGTAAACCTCACTTGCGTGCTTTAACAAAATCACATTCGCCATTAACCTTGGCATGCACCTATACATTTCCTCATTAGCTTTAATTTCTTTGTAACGCTGTTCATCTACCACTCTTTCAAAATGCTTAAAAAATTGAAGCATACCTTGATCAGAGCTAAGATAATTATTGAAGTTATTAGATAAACTCTCAACCAGATGTCTACATTTCAAGTCAAGAAAAAAGCCGTTTCTGCCATATACCACAGCCCATTTCTCTCTTTCTCTAAACATCCATTTCAGCCAGTCATTTTGCTGAAGACCATAATTCTCAAGTAGAGCTGCCCATGATTGAATAAAACCTTGCTCATCTTTCTGGTCATAAATGCAACTTCTAAAATCAGAGGTAAAAGATTGAGTATCCTTCAATACAAGGCTCAGGTGCTTAAGAGCATTTTGGTACATCTGCCATAGACATATACGATGATCTATTTCTGGTAAGACTGAATTAATTGCCTCAACAACAGCTGCATCTTGATCTGTGAGAATGATCTTTGGCTTCTTCCCAGACATAGCCTCTAAGAATGTATGAAGTAGCCACTTGAGTGATTCAGCAGTGTCATCAAATAGAAAAGCAGCAGCAAGTATCACAACTTGATTGTGATGATTCACTCCGATAAACGGCACAAATGGCAAAGAATCTTTGTTTGTTCGGTGGGTTGTGTCCAAACAAACCACATCACCAAAATGATCATAGTCCACAACCATATTATCATCAGCCCAAAATATGTTGCATACTTTATCATCAGCATCAATCTGTATCGCATAGAAGAAAGATGGATTTTCAAAGTGCTGCCTCTGAAAATGGCGCAACAGACGTCCTGCTTCTCCTTTTTTCATATCTCTCGCTCTTTCAGATAGAAGGATATCATCATAATCCATGGCAAGAAAATCAAGAGAATCTCGTACTTCAGATCTCCTACTCATAAGTTCATATTCGGTATTTGACTGGGACTCCAAATCGTTCATCAAGTCAGCTTCAGAAAATTGAGTAACGCAAAGCTCTTTCTGCAGTTGTAATATTTGAGCATTATTGGGGTTTATATTATCATGATTGTGATTTGCTTCAAAATGAGTAACCCTGTATTTACCATCAGGTTGACGAGTGATGATCATATGTGCCAAGCAACCAGTTCTGGTTTCCTTTCGATGCTTCTTCACATTAATGTCTCTTTTGTCCTTCCGCCGATATCCTTCTCTGGAACATGTAAACTTTCTAGACACCACCTGACCGTGTATCTTACTCCTATTTACCCAATCTTTTCTCACACTGAAACCAAGCAATCTCGCATATCTGTTGTAAAATCTGTGAGCATGTTCATCTGATTCAAACTCAGTACCAATTTTAAGTACCCCATCTGTACTGGCTTCTTCTTTTGAGGAAAGATTGGCTGGAGTCACACAGATGCCTTTTGGGATGCGGCTTTCATGCTCTAAATTCAAGTCCAGCTCATCTGCTGTTTGTAGTCTAATATCCATGTCCTCATCAAGAGGACTACCCAAGTCGTCGTCATTCCTGTTCATTGACCTTCAATCAACAAGCAATTCATTAAACATCAGATCATATTAAAGAAAGAAGGAAAATATGTTTATTTCCTAGGACTTCCCTTCTTATTTTCTCTTATAACAGTAAGGTAAGTTATAATTGGTTTGACGAAATAACCACTTCGACACAAATATGCCATATAGAAAATCTAGTGATACCATCAATAAAGACAGAAACAGAGTGATCTCATAAACAGTGGTGCGGTGAATCATAACTCTAATGTAACGATTAAAGAATCCCATACCAGCAATTGTGTTTCTTATTGTGTCTTTGTCCCAATGCAAAACCAAGATCAGGGCTTAAAAACGCATTTCGACAATCTAGCAAAACTGAAAATGTAAGCATACTGTGCATTAAAAATACACATCCTCTTTATAACTATAATTACCAATATATGCATCAATTAACTGCACTTCAACCCTAAAATTTAATCTTGTAGTGGCTGAGCAAAAATGCTTGTAGCTAAATTTCACCTACCGAAATGCTAAACATAAATTGCGGCGATGAACTACCCAAAATAAAATAAGTATCATTTCCAGTTCTTACTGTTAAATAAAATAAAAACCCTAACATGCAGAGAATGCAAACATATGAAACTTAATTAAAATAAACTAAAAATTAACACAAAAATAAATAAAAATAAAAATAAAATAAAATAATCGAGTAGTGAAGAAACAAAAAGGAGATCAAAATTAAAGAAAAGAATACTATTGAAACGTGAAAATATACGGGATTGAGTGAAGAGTGAGTTACCAGAATAGGGCAATTCGAGGGCGGTCGATGTAAATTAGACAAACTTGAGGGAGGAGGAGAGATTGTAATGAGGAAAAACTATTTTTACATATTATGATCTGAAAGAAAAAATACAAAAGTTTTTGCACTGTAACGCTTTTTGTTGTGCGTTTTTTAGTTTTTACATATCTTTTTCTAATATTTTGATATTAGCCTATAAGAATTTGAATATTGCTCCTTGTGCCCCTTTTCATAGTAATATTTTTTAATAGTATTTTTGAAATATTATTGGGTGCGTTTGGTTTATTATTTTGGATAGAATTTTAAAAATAATATTGAATTATTGAATAAGGGAGTATTACAAGGTAAAATTTAAAAATTTATAAAAAAAGCCCCTGGGTTTGCTAATTTAATTAAACACCCCAACATATAAAATGACAAAAACACCTCCACCACCTGCAGTGCTAGATTCCGGCCACCACCATTAGAATCTGGGCGAAAAATTGCGTTACAACACAGACCAGTCAGATATGTATTGTAACGCATCGCTATGGCCTTTTTCGGTCAGATCCACCACGGATCTGGCCGGAAAATACCAAAGAAGATATGGTCGTCGTTTTTGGTCAACGATGGCCAAGATTTGGCCGTCGTTGATCGGTGAACTAACGACCATTTCTGGTCGGGGTGTAGGTCGTCGTACAGATTCCGGCTACCACCGACAGTGGTTGTCAGAATCTGGCAAGTCTGCATTGATAGGGGTGTTTTTGTTAATCTTTAAACTTTTTTTTGGCTATTTAATGAAATTAATAAACTTAGGGGGTCTAAAAATAATTAAAAAAATATAGTAATATTTATGAAATAACGTGCCAAACAATATTTGGAGAATAAGATTGAGAATATGGGTAGAAATAGGGAGCCAAACGCACCCATTGTTAAGTTGAGTTGGGTTATTATTACGAGGTAAGATATAAAAATTAACAAAAAAACACTTAGGTTTGTTAATTTAGCTAAACACTCTTAATAATAAAAAGTTTATAAATTAACAAAAAGACCCCCACCTATCTATAGTTGCTAAATTCCGGCAACCACCACCAGAATTTGGCTGAAATCTGGTGTCATTATGCACGATCGGCCAAATCTGGTCGACGGCCAAAGATATGGTCGTTGTTTACGGTCAACAACGGCCATATATTAATCGTCTATGACGGCCAGATGTCTAGCCTGTTCTGGTCAAATCCGTGGTGGATCTGGTTGGAAAATGCTAAATTGGCGCACTACCAATCAGATCTAACCGGTAGTGCATTATTACGTCACATTTCAGTCACCTTCCGACAGTGGTTGTCGGAATCTAACAAATGTGGGTAGATAGGGGTGTTTTTTTAATTTATAAAACTTTTTTGTTGGACTTGTTTAGTTAAATTAACAAACCTATGAGAGTTTAAAATAGTTAAATATTATAGGATATGATTTTTTTAAGAATAGAGTATTTTGAAAAAAAAAACAAAAAAAGGAAACAAACGCACCCAATAATTACCAGACACTTTATGAAATGTTAATGCAGACACAGAATTGTGGTACATAACAAATATACCTTTATTTGTTTTTTCTCCTACAAAAAGAAGTTAATATCTAATATTTGTCACATGATCAAAATATTAAATAGTTATTTTTCATAAATATCATTCAATTACAAAGGTGTAAGTATTTCATTCTAAAGCCTGTGGGTCTTCTTTTATCTTCACTAAACCGCGGAAGTTTCCATGTAAAAACCTCTGACAATATTATTCAAACTAACGTTTGCCCATGCATAAAAATAAAAAAGTTGATAGTTGACAGTTCAAAGTCAATAATATATTTTTCATGTTGTATGTTTGGTGGTTGAGTAGTGATATAAAAGATATACACGCAACCATAAATCCAACACCTTTTTTATGCTTATTTGCTTTGACTATATAGTACTGGCAATTGTGTCTGAAAACTTTTAACTAAAGGAAGCTAAAATTGGAAACAGAAATTAGCCGTCCACGTTTATTTAGCTCTGGAATTCAGAGTCGTATCTACTTATCCATGTGGCAATAGTGCAGCATGGGCCTTTTCCCCTTGTCAATATTCACCATTTCGCCATATGGTGATTCAGCTTGGGCATTGGAAGGAGCATCTTCGGCAATTTTTGAACTATAATTGTTATGATCCTTCTCAATTGTCATCTCTTCTCAAAGCCTCTATCAACAATAACTTCATAACCAAAATGAATAATCTTAAAAAAGGCTTGTATTATTCATAGACAGCAATAACAAGGACTAATTTCTAATTTGTTTCGCTTTTACGGTGGTTGGATGTCACTTTTGACACTTCTAATATTCTGTTCTTCTTTGAACGATAAAGGGAAGAAACCAAGAAGAAGATCGTGTGAGCGGTCAAAGATACCAATTATGCATTGATATTGACTTGCACGAATTATCGTTTGAGGATTCCTAGTGCACATAAAAAATGATGCCTTTTTGGCCATTACGGTTGATTATTTAAATGGCGTATTAATCACGGAGCAAAAATATTTGTTTATATGACAAATTATAGTGGATTATTAACCTAAAGTGATTGGATTTATTTTATTGCATTATTTTTGTCCTTGGCTAAAGAAGTTAATAAATTTTACACCAAGTCACCAACCTGTCCAATTATGATACTTGATTGTATAATAAGTTATTGGCGTGCTAATAATGGTTGAAGGTTATGGAGATTCTGACAGTGATGGACCCACACCATATATACGAAAACTAAACAATACCATAAAAAATAATGCTAGCCTTGCTCTCCCATCTTACTTATTTCTCTTACTCATTTATGTTAATCTCTCTTCTTACTTCCTTCTTTCTCTTCTTACACCCACCTATCACATGAGTGAGTATGAGAAAAGAGTAAGAAGGAGGAGTAAGGCTAACATTACTCTACCATAAAAATATGTAAATGAAAACAGCCTAATATACAGCGTTTTAAACTTTTAATCAACGGTCGTGTGAAACCTGATAAAGTGGTTAGGTCTTAGGTTGATCAATTGAATCGGTTTAATTGATGGGTCATACTGTTGATGTTAGCATGTATAGAGATTTGAAATCTAGCAAATATACTTCTGAGAAATTTCATCGATCCCTACAAGTTTAAAATCTAGCAAACACACACCAAATGCAAACCGAGGGTCGACTAGTTGGCTGCAACAACACACCAATGCAAATCCAATCTATCCTTCAAGCCATTCCCCAACAAATCTTCCCAAGATCTGGTTGAAATCAAACTATTTTCCGCAATAAAAACCCAAAAACTCTGGAAATCACCTCCGTCGTCACCTATCAACTCATTAGCACTTCCTCTCCAATAACTCCCAACAGTCGTGCCACCGTCAACTCGTTGCGCTCCTCTCTGGGGTTTGCTTCTTCGAGCTACAAACAAGTGGAAATGGGTGACCCAACCCGGCGAAGGCCCCACGGCCTGGTTAGACCAGTTAAATCGGCTAGGTCGAGCCAGGTTTTAAAACATAGTATATGCCCAATTAGAAGTCATAAGTAACTGCTCCACAGTCCACCTGTTGAGATTGTGTCTTAAATTCTATATTGCTTGGAAAAAGGAGTTGCAAGGGGCTCTACCCTTTAAATAGACTAGTAGATTTGACTTTTAAAGTATCTCAAAAAGTGTAAGATAGACACCAAAAAAATAGTCATTGCAGGCTGTTATTAAGAGTATAATTGGGCTTTTTAGGATAGTGTAAGGAGTTTGTAGTTTTTCTCTTCTAAAAATTACACAATTGTAAGTTTTTGCTTAGCGGATTATTTGAGTACATAGTGGACGTAGGCTAAATTGATTGGACCGAACCACTTTAAAATTCTTGTGTTTAGTTTTTTTTTTTTTTTTTTTTTTTTTTGAGAAATCTTTTTCAACACCACCAACTTACATAATTCATTAAAGTAAAATTTAATATAAAGTAAATTTCCCTGCGTAATTTTTATTTTTATAATTTTGATGCCTCAGGCTTTTGAGAACGATTGTTCATGAAACTGGCTCATTCTATGGCGGCTAATAAAAATACAGCGACTAAACAAGCAGGCCTCCGCCACATTATTGTTTCCTTTATCACAAGGCAGCAGTTAACGTTGTGTCGTTTTCTAATGAACAGATTGATTACTCAGCCAATGCCACAGAATTAAATAGAATGCTCATTTAGATTAGATTAACATTAATTCCTCACCAAAAATACAATACCTCAAACTGATAAAGGAATGGGTCGTAATTGAAACTACTTTTAAAGCTTAACTCAGCAGTATTTGCGACTTGTATGCGGAGGCCTAAATAAGCAATGACGATAGTGTTTCAAAATCTGGTGAAAATGCATTGCTTATATAACATTAAAATGGCTAAAGCCTAAATGTAAGGACGAGTATGCCATCATTTTCTTCACTTCTTCGATCACATTCATCCTGGACAAATGTATGTGATTATATATTCTTCAAAAATAAAAAACAATTGCTTTTTCTTTGACCGTTCTTTGCAGCAAAGAGCCAAATGCATCAGCCACCACAAATATACATGCATATCCGAGAAACTAACCAGCTGGCGACGACCACACAATAGCGAATGGCGTACTGAAATTTTATAAAATCAGTTTAAATAAATTAGATATAACTTAATTTTTATCAATCAGAAAGATCCCTTAACTTAGACTGGGTAAGTTAGAAATCTAGAATAATAAATTATTAAATGTCCGCAGACATTGAATAGACACTGTGATTCGTCCATCGTTCCCATCAGTCACGGCTCTTAAGTTTTCACCTGGCAGTGGGAGCAGATATAATATTTTATAATTTAATAAGAAGATTTGGTATCTGAGAAACGTTATAAAGAGAGATTCACAGAATGAGGCTTGTACTCATCACCCTTTTCCCTTTGTTATCCACTGCAAGGGGTTCTTGTAATAGTAACTCAAATTAGTCTTTGAGCTTAGCCTTTTCTCTCTCTAATGGCTTCTGCTACTTTAACGAGCTCCTTGAAGAAAAGATTCACAGTATGCAAACAATTCATGCTGAGGAGATTAGTCTCCACTCAACCTCTTGTTGATTCTCCATCTTTTGCTCAGAGACTCAGAGATTTGCCCAAGGATCTTCCTGGAACCAACGTCAAGAAAGATGCTTCTCAAGTAATTTCTATGTTATTCAGTTCTTGAATATGGAGTTTTCATCATAAGTTTCACTTTCTTTTCAAATCAGCATATGCTTCTGTTTTAGCATTTGATGAATACTGTTCATCATCATTTAAAATTTCTTTTACACACAATTCACATTTTGGATTACCTTACAAAACTAGAGACTCAAAAGAGTTATTTTCTTTTTTGGGTTCATTTTCCTGCCTTCTCCTCCTCCTCCTCTGTTCGTCTTTTCTTCACGCTGTAATTTTCGAAAGAAAGATAAAACAGAGTGGGTGGTGGATATCCTGTCTCTTTTCATTATTGACCCCATGATGCTCACCTGTAGATAGAATGATTATTTATTTTTATATGCTTATAGCCATCTAGGATCAAGTGAAAAAAAATTAAGAAAATCTGGAAAGGACCATAATAAAGAGGAAACCATAATTAACACAAGTATATATATCTCCATCACTCCATGTGGTGGGTGCTCTACAGTACTAAAGTTAGCCGTTCCAAATCCAGCCATTGGATCAATTCCCATTGTGTTTTACACGTTGATCCAACTCCAGGGGCAGGGGCTGCACAGGAGTAAGTAACCTTAGCCCACCATCATGTCAGGTTCCACATGTGGTGCCGGTAGGTAGATACTGAATCGTTTATTCAACAGAGAACTCCAGTACATTGCACGCACATATTACCCATCCCGTGACATGTTGTATTTGTTATTTCCTAAGATTTAAATTATTTTATAATAATATAGTGCATCCTATGATGACGAAATTGTTTTGACGTGATATGAACGATATTGGTAGGAAGATAAATTAATATAATCTTACTGGCTTCTTGAATCATAGTAATCTGAACTGATATTATTCTTTATATTTTCTCATCTTTCAGCTCATTGGGAGAACTCCCCTTGTATTTCTTAATAAAGTCAGTGAAGGATGTGGAGCTTATATTGCTGCCAAACAAGAGATGTTCCAGCCTACTTCTAGTGTTAAAGACAGGTATTTGTGTCACCACTGTCATAAATTTATACAAGAACGTATATTCTATCCATCACCTTACTATATTGATATTATTTCTGTTGCCAGACCGGCATTATCCATGATTGAAGACGCGGAGAAGAAAAACTTAATATTTCCGGGCAAGGTTAGCTGAGTAGTTGCGTTATATTTTGCATGATCACTCAATTATCACTCCTAAACTATCATATATTTTTCTCTAACTTAATTTTCAATTGATGAATTAGACAACCCTGATAGAGCCCACTTCGGGGAACATGGGAATAAGTATGGCATTTATTGCAGCCATGAAAGGATATAAGATGGTTCTGACCATGCCTTCTTACACAAGCTTGGAGAGAAGGGTGACTATGAGAGCATTTGGAGCTGAATTAATCCTCACTGATCCCGCTAAGGGGATGGGAGGAACGGTTAAGAAGGCACAACAGCTTTTGGAATCTACACCAAATGCTTTCATGCTGCAACAATTCTCAAATCCTGCCAATACTAAGGTACCAATTAACTTGTATCTTGTAATGCTCATTTATGCCTAAAGTGGAAAATATCATGGGTTTAGTAATGGAAGTGTGACTTCAACTGGACAACAGGTGCATTTTGAAACCACCGGTCCTGAAATATGGGAGGATACTCAGGGAAAAGTAGACATCTTTGTTATGGGAATTGGCAGTGGAGGAACTGTCTCTGGCGTTGGGCAGTATCTTAAATCTCAAAATCCTAATGTTAAGGTAATTAAATATTCAATTTTCACTTTTAATTGATGGTCAATCTCTGCATCAAGACTAAACAAGATACAGCAAGAACTGTGAACTTCCGAATTGGAAACTAGCAATAAGCTAACAATTGGAGCGAATCTGTTATGTTCAAAATTATAATGTAAACTTCTTTTTGGTTTTATTTATTTTTTTGTTGTAGATTTATGGAGTGGAGCCAGCTGAAAGTAATGTACTGAATGGTGGTAAACCAGGTAAAGAGTGTGTTATTTTGGCATTCAATCAGCTTTCTCTCTTCCCCGTCTATAATGCAGAGCCAATTAGAACAAAACTAGAACACTCTCTTCCATTTTTGTTATGCAGATTTTCTTTTGTTAGCTTTATACATGATTGGAAAAAGGAAAGAAAGAACAAAAGATTATTTCGTTTTATTTTTTTTATTTTAATCTATTCTTGTATTTCTGAGACTTTTAAAATAGTCTGACATATTCAATTAAAATAGGTCCTCATCTTATTACTGGCAATGGGGTAGGATTCAAACCAGATATTTTGGACATGGATATAATGGAAGAAGTTCTTGAGGTAAATGTTGCTTATCTACCATCTTTTCAAACCCTTTCCTCGCATAAAATAAAAAAAAAAAAACAAAAAAGAAACTCTGTGAGGCTATATTTCTGAATTTTACTTAAAATTTCTATGACAGGTTAGCAGTGAAGATTCAGTAAAAATGGCTAGGGAGTTGGCCGTGAAAGAGGGGCTTATGGTAAAACTCAAATGATTTTTAAATTCCAGTTATCTTTACCCATATGTGTTAGTTAATAAGATTTTATACAGCTGATATTTACTTCTCTTAATGGGCATTTCTCTAGAGTCTAGACCTAGCTCAGACTCCGTCTGAAGTTGTTATGGGCATTGTAATTGGGGTTTTTGGGGCTGAAATATTTCAAGACTGTTCCAATTATTAGACCTCCAACTTTCAAGTTCTTCTGGTCTTAAGAATAATGTGTGAATTTCAAATTGTTTTAAGCTTGATGTCAACCTTCTGGTTTGTGTAGGTTGGGATATCTTCAGGTGCAAATACAGTTGCAGCACTAAGACTCGCTCAAATGCCCGAGAACAGAGGCAAACTTATTGTCGTAAGGACACTTGTGTCTTAAATTCTCAAATTCTCTCTACGTCAACTCAGCAGTTCTCAATAGTGACAAATTATTTCGCCCAAAACGGAATAGACTATGAAGTTGTTATAAGTTTTTTTTTTTTTTTTACCACAGTTTGAAATTGACAACTTCAATACTCAGAATTGTTATTGGTTTAAATTTCAGACTGTTCATGCGAGCTTTGGGGAGCGGTACTTGTCATCTGCTCTGTTTGAAGATCTGAGGAAAGAGGCTGAGAACATGCAGCCAGTTCCAGTTGACTAATGCTAGTACCGTGCTGGCCAGCCAAAAACTCAAAATTCTATTGCAAATTTCTTGTATTAATGCTCTTGTTGAACCCTATTTGTCTGAGATATGATGTGTTCTTAAATTTAGGTGCAGAATATAATAAGTTTTAATTGCTCTTGGTCAATTTTTCCCTGAATATTATTCCATAATTTCCATATAGGTTCATCTTAAGAAGTATGGGGTATACATTTTTTAAATCAAACTCTCTAAGATAACCTCGAACTCATGGAATAAAGGGAGCTTTTAGATCATATAATATTTTATTATATAAATATATTATATTAACGGAAATAAATATCACCTTGAAAATTATTGACAATGTTTAAAAAATGTGTTTGATCGGTTCGAATAAACAGGTGAATAATATGTTTGGTTAGGATGATAAATGGGTGTGTATGTTATATAGATTATTAAACTGTTTTCCTTTTTAAATATTAATATAATAGTATTTTTGTTATTATTTTTTGAATCATTTCTTTTAACCCCCTATATTTGAAATTGTGCTAAAACACTCGAACTATATGAAACTTTAATTTGTAGCAAAATCACCCCCACCCACCCCAAGCCACTGTTGGAAGCCAGTTAGCACCACCGGTTGCCGCCAGCAGTAGACGGAATGGCGCACGACTGGCCATATATGGTCGGTCGTGCGCTGGCAAAGCTAGAAATGGCTATAGATCACAAATCCATGGCCGAAAAACGGTCAGATCTATGGTCGTTTCACGGATAAAGATGTGATTGTGAAACGGCCACAGATCTGGTCGTGAAACGGCCAAATCTTTGGCTATGTCATTTCACGGCCAAAGATCATGCCTTTTCACAGCCAAAGATGTCGTGAAAAGGCATGATCTTTGGCCGTGAAACGACCATAGAAATGCTAAATCTTGTTGTTTCTAGCCATGGATTTGTGATCCATGATAGAAAAAAGGCCTTATCGAAGCACGACTGACCAGATCTCGTCGGTCGTGCAACATAACGGTGACTGATGCTAGCGGTCGACGGTGGTGAGTCACGATCTACAATGGTCTTAGGTGGTTGGAGGTATTTTGTTAATTTTTAAACATTTTGTGATTGGGGTGTTTTAGCTAATTTCTCAAATGTAGGGGGGTTGGATGATTGTTATTTGGTCGACATTTGAGAGCGATTGTGTCCAAAATAGTTTTTAATTAAGGGCAAAATGGGTAGAAAAATCAGATTACTTAGGTAATGTTTTAATAACACCCCCCAACAAAGTAATAAGATTATCCCCCACATTACCAACAGTAAACACTATGGGGGCGTTTGAATCATATAATGTTTTTTTATCTTAGTAATAAGATTACCGGAAAGAAATATTATATTATAGATTACCGAGTTTAAATTATTATTGTGTTTGGTTCAATTGAGATGTATTAATAATTAATGTGCTTGGTTGACAGTAATAATAGATGTCCTTAAATACCCTTTTACTAGAATGCCCTTGGGATGGTTACTTGTATTACTAATTAATTTGTTTGGTTGGCTGTAACAGCAGATGTCTTGATTACATTTTACTAAAATGCCCTTTAGATAATTACTGGGTATAAATAATTAACGTGTTTGGTTAATAAAAGAAATGATCAATTAACAAAATTATTTTTCTTATATTTTAGCCAAGTATTTTATTGTTAAGTTATTTATTGACAAATTTACATGGACTATTGAAACTTCGAAAAAAAAACCTATTGTATTTTATGTTGGGTATACATTCAACACCTGACCTTGGTATTGCAACAAATATAATTGCCATCTCCCAATTTAAAACTCTATCTAAAACTTTGATTTTTGTATTACCACAAATTATAGTTCGTACATGTTCATTTATACTTTAGTTCAATTGAAGCCTTTTTTTTTTTGTTCAAGGCAAAAGAAAAATTGTATTTTTTTGGTTTACACCATGGCTGGAATTTAGAAGCAAGTTTCCAAATTTCAGGAAATTTGTTAACTTTTTTCACTTATCCTGAGCTGAAACTATGTGTGAAAAGTGTGAGAATTATTGGTACATTTGTCATATCACATATTTTGGAGTACCTGTACATTTACAGTATGATGAATCCAATCAATGTACCAATAAATTAATTACAAGTTGAATAACGATGCTGTTTAAACTTGTGAACCAATAATAATACATAATTCCACGCGTTGCAACAATGAACATAATCACCACCATTTTTTATTGAACTCAATTTGACATCCGCAAATACTAATTACACAATACTCAATACACAATAATCATACATAAATGAATAAAACGCAGCCTATGCTACTCAACTTCACACAACAGTTTGTCACGGAAGGCTGTAAATTCAGCTAGTGTAAACCAATCATGCGTCACTGTGGAGAATAAAAATCAACAACAATAACCCACATATTACAATTGAAGAGACAATAAACAAATCAACATGATCAATTAAAAGAATTCACACAAAATTCCAATGATAAATCAATTTCAACATTTCAATTACCTTGCCAAGTCAATTGACCATATACACATAGTATTTCAACCACCATTTCATGCACAGATCGACAAAAAATGCAACCATAAACACATGAAATTCCAGCCACCATTGCAACCATAACAGTAACCCAAAATGTAGTCTATACACACAATTTCAACCTTAACACACATAAAAAAGAACACACCCAGCCAAACATAAAATACAAAAAACAAAGCAACCTTAAAGGCAATGCAACAAATCATGACATTAAACCACCAACCTACTGCCATTTCGAATTATTTTCATGTCATTTCAGCATCAAATCGGTTATTCCATGGCAATATTATCCTCTGTAAAGCGACACGGACCAACCCTCTCAATTTAATAATCTTCCTACAGCATAAGGAGGCGAGGAACTTACCGAAAATTGTGATTGGAGTGCTGTTGGGAACAAACAGATGGCAACAAATAGGAAAGATTGTTGTGGTGTAGATGCTAGACCAAAGACAGAGGAAAAATGGAGAAGTTAGGGTTTGAAATTGTCATCCAAACAAATCACGTTGCAACCATAACAATAACAAAACATGCAATTCATACACACGGTTTTACCAATTTCAGCCCTAACACACATAAAAAAGTACACACACATCCAAACCTTAAATAGAAAAAACAAAAGAACCCTAACACAAACACAATAAATCACGACATTAAACCCTAAACCCTACTACCATTTCAAACTATTTTCATGTAATTTCGGCATCAAATTGGTTATTCCACGGCTATATTACCCTATCTAAAGTGAAACAAACCAACCCTCTCAATTTAATAATCTTCCTACACCATAAGGAGGCGACGAACTTACCGATAACCGTGATTACAGTGCTGTCAGGAGCAAACAGAGGGCGACAAAAACCCGATGTTGCTGCGGTGGAGATGGTGGACCAACGACAAAGAGAAAATGGACAAGTTAGGGTTTAGGGTTGCAATCCAAACAAATCCACATACAAAGGAAAGAGGGCAAACGACTTACCGAAAATAGCGGTCGGACTGACGAACGAGATTGATGAGAAGAAGACTCCAACGGCGGCGAACGAGTTTTAACGCAGAGAAGGAAATAATGCCTGTTTGTGCGATTTTTAATTTTTTTTTCTTTTATACTGTAGTTTTAATGAAGTTCAAGCGCATATTGGTCATAATATGCAAATATCTAAGGATAATATGGGTACACCAATCTTCGTGGCATTTCTTAAAAAAAATGATAAAAAGCAAGGCAGTTTCGTCCGGAAAATCAAAAAACTGAGGACAAATACGGCTGTTTGTGCAAATTGGCTATTTTGTAATTATTAATAAACCAAAGAATATTTCCGTCCGCATAATCCATTGTTTAGGGGCAAGATTAGACAAAAATTATGATTACCGAAGTAATGTGTTAATAACAGCCCCCCCTCAGGTAATATTATTATCGACAATTTGCTCCCTTTTTGACACTGTTTGTCATCTTATTTTTCGGGAATGTTTTTGTACAAAAATGCCAAACACAGTTATCTGCTCAATTAAACAAATATTACCCATCTTAAAAAATTTTAATCTGATCCAAACGGGCCCTATTTTCAATAAAAGATTACTGTAATATTTTATTACTTGTAAACCAAACATATAAATTTTACAAAATAAACGAAGATTACATCCGTTATCTTATATACCCTCGATCCAAATGACCCCAAATTTATATATTACATTACCCATCGATCATAGTCTCTAACTTAGAAATGACATTAACAGTTACCCTTTAACTAATGCTCGATTGTATCAAAAGGTTGTGGAGTTATTATTATCTAACCCTTTGAGAGACTATAAAGTATAAATATAAATATACAAACGTTTAAAATGATCAATTATTCTTTTAAAAGAGTATTAAAAACTTTTATAATAGGGGTATATATAATTAAAAAATAAGAAGTGCTAGTCTTAGAAAGACAAATACAAAGGGGGCATACAAAGACAATCCCCACCCTTGATCTTCATGATTTTTCTCTTTCTTTCTTTCTCTTTTTCCGTTTTTTATTTGCTTTTTTCTTTACTTTGTAGGCTTTTTTGTATAATTCTTTGTAAGAATAAACTTATTCTTAAAGAATTATGAGTGTATTTTCACTATCTTTTATAGATGGAACTTAATTTAAAAAAAAAATTTTAAGATTGAAAAAATTGTTATAAATAAATTATCTGAACCCAATATTTCAATAACCGACCTTAGCTCAGTTGGTAGAGCGGAGGACTGTAGTGGTTTAGACTGTCATCCTTAGGTCGCTGGTTCGAATCCGGCAGGTCGGAATTTTTTTGCGAATTTTTGCTTTCGCTTCGCTATCTTTTAATGGATCTGCTTTTCGTAGCCCAGCCCATATTCCATTTTTAGAATTAAGCATTTACTTGTAATGCTGTATTTTCAGTGTTTTTTCTTTGTCCAACTTTGCTATGATTTTAGTTTAGCTTTTACGCAGTTCAGTGTTATCAATAATCATTCTTTTCTTGTTTCTATCATAAAGTATTTAACACCAATGACTAGACAGATGACATGCTCAGACCCAAATGTCACATTACTATTGGTGTAGAGAAGCATGAAAATGTAGTCACTTCACTTCTGTGACAAAAGAGAAACGAGGGTTATGTCACGGAGATGCTGTAAAATCAACAAGATAATATGGATAATTTAATTTATTATAAAATAAAATAATATTCAAGAAAAAGTGATGATTTCTCGATACCTACTAGTTAAAATCCATTCATTCATATAATGTTGCATTCTTTTTAATTAATAAAATTATATATATTTTTTTTTCTAATGTTTAATTCAATAAAGTGCAGGAAAAAAAAAAAAGGTTACTGTAAGGATCTTTGTGTGAGATTTGATAATCTTTTCTCATTTAATGCTTGTTTAAGTTGTAACGCTCTCTCAAATATTGTAATTGGCTAAGCATTTAAAATATAAATTCAATAGTGCCGGTGGGCCCCACCCTGAGTAGACGTACAGTTATACCCCTCTTGAATTTTTTTAATTATTATTTTTCCTTTATTGAATATCTACTGTTTAAAGTAAAAGGACAAAAAAAAACAGTTTGATGTAATATAAATCACATGTGATGTGGGTACATTAAACCACTATCTCTTCGGGTTAAAATTAAATATATTTTTCCTTTTTATAGAATTTTTATTTTTGTGACATCACATAAGGAGGATGACCTCTCTAACTCTGGTGACAATTGGGTTAAATTTTTATGTTTATAACATTTGTTTAATCAAGCCAACTTTTTGGCACTGTTTATTTAGAATAACAAGCAGATTACTTGTTCGGAAAGTAGGGACTCTCCCGTAATTATAACAAAATCAAAGGTCAAGTAATAGGCCTACCCTTTTGGTAATTTAACGAATACAGTGGGTCCCACCTGTTGGTGCATAAAGCCATTGAGTACTTGTTACCAAACTGAGAAGAAAATTAACATAAAAAAACCAATAAGGAAAAAAAAAAAAATTTATTAAAGAAAATCTTAGGGTTTGACTGAAAAAAATTTGTTTGCGAATCGCGTGAAACCCCCAATAGAGAAAGTAGTGAGTCGAATCACGGGTTCCTCCGAGTTCGGTTCACTCTCATCTTCCTTGAAAGTTACAACCTTACAAAGATCCATCCGAAAATATCGCAATTTTAGAGAAAATGGGGCAAAACAAAAGTGGGGTCGTTTTTTTTTTTTGAACGTTGGGATCGTAGGGTAAAAAATAGTGCTTCGTTATTTTAAAATTTGGAGGGATCTTTTGTTGGAAATTTTTGGTGGGGTTTTTTTTTTTTGAATTTTATTTTTTCTTGTAAATTGGGGTGAAAATTGTAAATTTGCATGCAATCCGGAGGGGGTGGAGGTGGTGGGCCCAGCCGGAACCCGACGGGCCGGGCAGCATCGACATCGTCTGCGGCGTCGCCGTCTTCGTCATCTTCAGCTGTTTCGACTCCCCACCTGGGGTTTGATTCGGTGCAACAGCAGCAGCACCAACAGCAACAACAGCAGCACCAACAGCAGAGACAGGTAAGGAATTTGGCCAAATTGGCGCTTGGGTTTTGTAATTGAGAGTGTTTATGGAAATGGGTAGGGTTTTGTTACATAATTGAAAGGGTTTTGGCAAATGGGTTGGAATTAACTTTTGTAATTAATGATTCTGGTGTGATTAGTGTAGAACATGTTCTATATCAGTTGATTTCGGATTTTAAATTTTTGGGTTTTTTGGAAGGCCAACAGTGAACTGTGTAGCATTAAACTTTCGAGCTGCTGAACGGAAGTCGGGCTTGTGCTATGCTTAATAACACTCATATGGAGCATAGTTACAACCAGCTGGAGTTTTCGTCCATTATAAGAAGTTGTATTTCTGAACACAAATAACATTAGTTTATGGATTCAGATATGGAATAATCAAAATATTAGTTTAGGGTTGAAACTTAGTGCAGTGAGTTCAGTGTCGGGATTGATTGCAATGATCATAAAAGAATGCTG
Organism: Pistacia vera; assembly: GCF_008641045.1. NCBI lineage: Eukaryota > Viridiplantae > Streptophyta > Magnoliopsida > Sapindales > Anacardiaceae > Pistacia > Pistacia vera. Next base: position 156,173 of record NW_022196095.1, read on the forward strand.
ATTGTATAAATTTCAGTTCTACATGTTCTAGCAACAATCTTTACATGTTCTAGCAACAATCTTTTGGACTTGTTGTTATACCTTATATATGTTGTTTTGATTTCTATTCCTTGTTTTATTTGGTGGATCTCTATCTACATGTCATTTGTTGTTTTGGACTATTGTTTTTGTTATTATTTATTTCTTGGGTTCTTATCATTATGTAAATTCAGATATCCATGAAATTTTTTTATATACTTCTCACGAAATGTCTTTATGCTTTTTTAGCTCTCCTAAATATTGAATGTATGTGGTGTGATGTATATACATCTGAATTTGATAGTTACATTGTCTTCAAACTTGGAACATTTTTATTTTTTTTGTTTCTATTCTTTCTTGTGGATATCTGTCATAATTGTAGTTCTCATTCTTCGTCTGCATTGTGTGGCTGGTGATATTTTTTTGTCATTGTTGAATTTTATTGTTCAATCATTAATGTATCTGGGTCTAATATGAAATATGTGTTTTGAGTTCTACTTTTCTAACTGTTTTTGCAGTCATTCCAACAACAATTACTTCGAAAATCAGAAGGAAATGATGCCATTTTAGCATATCAAGTTGGTGGTCTCCCAGGAGTAATGGGAGCGGGAGGGGGGAACTTTGCTTCATCTCCAGGGTCCATGCAACTGTCTCAACAGTCCAGGAAACTGTTTGATTTTGCCCAACAGCATAATTCATCCCAGGAGGGCCAGAATAGAAGTCAAGGTATTGAGCAACAGGTTCTAAATCCTGTTCATCAGGCTTATCTCCAGTATGCTTTCCAGGCCCATCAAAAGTCTGCTTCAGTTGTGCAATCTCAGCAGCAAGCTAAAATGGGTATGCTGGGTCCTGCATACGGGAAGGATCAAGATCCGCGGATGGGAAATTTGAAAATGCAGGAACTGATTTCCATGCAGTCAGCCAATCAGGCTCAGGCGTCATCCTCCAAAAATTCATCGGAACAGTTTGGCCGTGTTGAAAAGCAGATGGACCAAGGTCAGCAACCAGCTTCTGACCAGAGGAATGAGCCAAAACCTCAAAGTCAGAACAGTATTGGTGGGCAATTAATGACCGCCAATATGATAAGGCCTATACAGGCAGCACAGGCTCAGCAAAATGTCCAAAATGTGGCTAACAACCAGTATGCGATGGCTGCTCAGTTGCAGGCATGGGCACTTGAGCGAAATATTGATCTGTCACAACCTGCAAATGCCAACTTGATGGCGCAGCTCATTCCTCTGATGCAGTCTAGAATAGCTGCTCAACAGAAAGCAAATGAAAGCAATATGGGTTCACCATCATCACCTGTCCCTGTTTCAAAGCCACAGGCTACTTCGTCACCTGTTGCTAGTGAGAGCTCTCCCCATTCTAATTCAGTGAGTGATGTATCTGGACAATCTGGATCAGCAAAGGCAAGGCAGACAGTGTCCCCAAGCCCTCTTGGTTCAACTTCCAAAGCTGGTGCTGCTAACAGTCATTCACTACAACAGTTTGCTGTTCATAGCAGAGAAAACCAAGTGCCTCCCAGACAGCCGATTGCCATTGGAAATGGAATGCCTCCTATGCATCCTCCACAGTCGACTGCAAACATGAGCCAGGGTGTGGATCAGTCTTTGCCTGTAAAAAGTTCAGGTGTCCCAGAAACTTCTCAAATGCAGTACCTCAGGCAGTTAAATCGTTCTTCTCCACAATCTGCAATTCCTTCCGGTGATGGAGGTTCAGTTAATGTCTCATCACAGGGTGGCCTGGCTCCCCATACACCACAGCAGCGGTTTGGGTTCACGAAACACCAACTTCATGTTCTTAAGGCTCAAATTCTGGCATTTCGGCGGTTGAAGGTGTGCAAAAATCTCGTTTTCTCTATCTCCTCTGTGTGCTTGTGTTTGTGTGTGTTCTAAGCACCAGTGCAAATTTTTGCTTCTTAGCAAGTGCTGAATGGACTATTTTAATTGTCTGCTTGTTTGACAGAAAGGAGAAGGTAACCTTCCCCAAGAGCTTCTTCGGGCCATTGTTCCACCAACCCTTGAGTTGCAGCAGCAGCAACAGTTTCTTCCTGCACCAGTAAATAATCAGGAAAGATCTTCTGGAAAGATGGTAGACGATCAATTGAGACATGTAGAGCCTAACGGAAAGGATTCACAGTCTGCTCCATCAATAAATGGACAAAATTACATGAAAGAGGAATCTTATGCAGGAGATGATAAAACAATTATGTCAGCAGTTCACGTGCAAGGTATGCCTACTGTGATCAAGGAACCTGCACCAGTGGTAGCTACTGGGAAAGAAGAGCAGCAAAACCCTGTTAAGTCGGACCAGGAAGTCGATCGTAGTCTTCAGAAAGCTCCTGTAAGAAGTGAATTTACTGCAGATAGAGGAAAGTCTGTTGTGCCACAGGCAGCAGTGTCTGATGCAATGCAAATTAAGAAGCCTGCACAAGCGACCACTGCCTCTCAGCCAAAAGATGTTGGCTCTGCCAGAAAGTATCATGGTCCGCTTTTTGATTTTCCCTTTTTCACAAGGAAACATGATTCAGTTGGGTCGACTACAATGGTTAACAGTAATAATAATCTAACATTGGCTTACGATGTCAAAGATCTTCTTTTTGACGAAGGAGTGGAAGTCCTGCATAAGAAAAGATCAGAGAATTTGAAGAAGATCAGTGGTATACTTGCAGTAAACTTAGAGAGGAAAAGGATTAGGCCCGATCTTGTTCTGCGATTGCAGATTGAAGAAAAAAAGCTTCGACTCTTAGACCTACAGGCACGCTTAAGGGATGAAGTCGACCAACAGCAGCAGGAGATAATGACAATGCCTGATAGACCATACCGTAAATTTGTCCGGCTGTGTGAGCGTCAACGCATTGAGCTGATGAGACAAGTGCAAACCTCTCAGAAAGCCATGAGAGAGAAGCAATTAAAATCGATCTCTCAGTGGCGTAAGAAACTTCTTGAGACTCACTGGGCCATCCGTGATGCACGGACTGCCCGTAACCGGGGAGTTGCAAAGTACCATGAGAGAATGTTGAGGGAGTTCTCTAAAAGAAAGGATGATGACCGGAACAAAAGGATGGAAGCCTTGAAGAATAATGATGTCGAAAGGTATAGGGAGATGTTGCTGGAGCAGCAGACTAGTATCCCAGGTGAAGCTGCGGAGAGATATGCTGTTCTCTCTTCATTCTTGACTCAGACAGAAGAGTATCTTTACAAACTGGGAAGTAAAATAACTGCTGCCAAGAATCAGCAGGAAGTGGAAGAGGCAGCAAATGCTGCTGCAGCTGCTGCAAGATTGCAGGCATGTTTTAATCACATTTCATTCTCTCTCTGTCTCTTCCACACCCTTTTAGTTGTTAAGTTTTAGCCTCCCAAACCCTCATAGCACCCATGCCATGAATGATGAATCTATGGAATTTATTTTACCCCTTATTTGATTTTTTCTTATATTACTAACTCATTCCTTTTTTATTTGCTCACAAAAGGGTCTTTCAGAAGAAGAAGTTAGGGCAGCAGCAGCTTGTGCTGGTGAGGAAGTGATGATCAGAAATCGATTTATGGAAATGAATGCACCCAGGGATAGTTCATCTGTTAACAAGTAAGTCCTCTGTTGAATTACTTGCTTCAAAAAGTTTTTTCATATATGATAGATTCAGGATGGAGTTAAAATGCATTGCCAGAAGAATTGTCAGCTCCATGAGATGGAAGTTTTGTGCTAGCCATGGATTTAGAATATGTCTATTATATGCAATAACAGTTTATAGTTTTATATTAGTTGTGTTTTCATATTGTTTAATATATTTTATTTTTCATTTTAACTCTAAAGTCAGCTTTATCTTTAATACTTGTACCATGCATAGTAGTTTTCTTATTTTGTCGTTCCTTATGTTTATCTTGATGGTTTTCCCCAGGTATTATAGTCTTGCACATGCTGTGAGTGAAAGGGTTGCAAGGCAACCCTCAATGTTACGAGCTGGAACCTTACGAGATTATCAGCTTGTAGGTTGCTGTTTAATATTTTTTTTATTTCTCTGTGTTTGCCCTCTGTTTAACTATCTTTTGTTTCATATTATTATTTTAAGCCTTTTTTATGTTTTATTTGGCAGGTTGGGTTGCAGTGGATGCTTTCTTTGTATAACAACAAATTGAATGGAATATTGGCGGATGAGATGGGTCTTGGAAAGACTGTGCAGGTGATTTTTTGTTAGGATCAGTGGTAGAAATCCTTTCTTAAAAGAGGAGATAACAGGAAATATCTTATATTTGTAATATTGGGGGACATAGCAGTTTCATATGTCTTCATCTGTTTGTTCATATATGTTAGCATCTTTCCGAATGTAGTTACTTAGTCTGACTGATACGGTACTTGGATAACATTAGAAATTCTCCCCGTCTGATGCAAGGAGAGTAAAACATAATGTGTTGATACAAGTACCTTTTCTGATATTTTATTTTCTGTGCAGGTTATGGCATTGATTGCTTATTTGATGGAATTTAAAGGGAACTATGGCCCACATCTAATAATTGTCCCTAATGCTGTTTTGGTAAACTGGAAGGTTGGTTTCTTTTCATTGCATTATGGCTATGACCATTTCTAATTCTTTTTTCCAAAGTGGCTAACCGTGTTCCCGTGGCAGAGTGAGCTACATACTTGGCTGCCATCAGTGTCATGCATTTACTATGTTGGTGGAAAGGATCAACGGTCAAAATTATTTTCTCAGGTAAGTGGCATATATTTGCGTACATATTGTTATTGGAGATTCTGTTTAGTTGATGTTTATTTTGTGCTACTTTTTTGTAGGAGGTCTGTGCCCTGAAATTTAATGTACTTGTGACAACTTATGAGTTCATCATGTATGATCGCGCAAAACTTTCAAAAATTGATTGGAAGTATATCATAATTGATGAAGCACAGCGAATGAAAGACAGAGAATCAGTTTTGGCCCGAGATCTTGATAGATACCGCTGCCAGAGGCGCTTACTTCTTACAGGGACACCTTTACAGGTATGTAAAGGGAAAGAGATATGTTCTAGTAATGAATGTGTGATCTCCCTAGTTACGAATTTTGCTATTATTCACCTTTAAAAAAATAAAAAGGCTTTCTTGTGGCTTCATTTTCAATTACCTGCTGTGTTCTGTGAATTGACATGATATCCAACAATAGGCTTTCTTTGAGTATGTATATGCAAAAAGGTTCCATAGTTGTCTGCTCTGGTGATTATTTATAGTCAATAATTCTGGGGAAGATATAAATGGCGTTGAAGTGACTTTTTTAAAATTGTAACAAAAAGAAAAATTATGGTTGAATTGTTTAAAATTCCTCAATGTTAATTTTTGATTGGCTCTTAAGGAACTGACTGACTGATTATATCTTTTAATGTACTCAATTTGTTTAACTGAGCATGAAGTGTTTTTATTTTGCAGAATGATTTGAAGGAACTTTGGTCACTTTTAAATCTACTTCTTCCTGAAGTGTTTGATAACCGGAAAGCATTTCATGATTGGTTCTCACAACCATTTCAAAAGGAAGGTCCTACCCACAATGCAGAGGATGACTGGCTTGAGACTGAGAAGAAGGTCATTATCATCCATCGACTTCATCAAATTTTGGAGCCTTTTATGCTCAGACGTCGTGTTGAGGATGTGGAAGGTTCACTTCCACCCAAGGTATGCTATTATAGCAATTGCAGTTAGTCATTTCCTTTTATATTTTTCTGATTCCCGATACTATTTCTGGACCGCAGGTCTCCATAGTTTTAAGATGTAAAATGTCTGCTATTCAGAGTTCTATTTATGATTGGATTAAATCAACTGGTACTCTTCGAGTTGATCCTGAAGACGAGAAGCTCAGGGTGCAAAAAAATCCACTATACCAGGCTAAGGTGTATAAAACTCTAAATAATAGATGTATGGAGCTTCGGAAAACTTGCAATCATCCTCTTCTTAATTACCCATATTATAATGACTTATCCAAAGATTTTCTTGTGAAATCATGTGGGAAGCTGTGGGTCCTTGATAGGATCCTTATAAAACTTCAAAGAACCGGGCATCGAGTACTGCTCTTTAGTACCATGACAAAACTCCTTGATATCCTGGAGGAATATTTGCAGTGGAGGCAACTTTTGTACAGACGAATTGATGGAACTACTAGTTTAGAAGACCGTGAATCAGCTATCGTGGACTTTAATAGCCATGATTCTGACTGCTTTATATTCTTGCTGAGTATTCGTGCTGCTGGACGAGGTCTTAATCTTCAATCTGCTGATACTGTCATCATATATGATCCTGATCCAAACCCTAAAAACGAGGAACAAGCAGTTGCTAGAGCCCACCGCATTGGACAGACAAGAGAAGTTAAGGTCATTTATATGGAAGCAGTTGTTGACAAAATTCCCAGTCATCAGAAAGAGGATGAATTCAGAAGCGGTGGTATGGTTGATTTAGAAGATGACTTTGCAGGTAAGGATCGATATATGGGATCTATTGAAAGCCTCATAAGGAATAACATCCAGCAGTATAAGATTGACATGGCTGATGAAGTCATCAATGCTGGGCGTTTTGACCAGAGAACAACCCATGAAGAGAGACGCATGACTTTGGAGACATTATTGCATGATGAGGAGAGGTATCAAGAAACTGTTCATGATGTTCCATCACTGCAGGAGGTAAATCAAATGATTGCAAGGAGTGAAGATGAAGTAGAACTGTTTGATCAAATGGATGAAGAGCTGGATTGGATAGAGGAGATGACCAGGTATGACCAGGTACCAAAGTGGCTTCGAACCAGTACTAAAGAAGTGAATGCTGCTATTGCTAGTTTATCAAAAAAACCGTCGAAGAATATTTTATTTGGTAGCAATATCGGTGTTGTGGAACCTAGTGAAATTGGAACTGAGAGAAAAAGAGGGCCCAAGGGAAAAAAATATCCAAACTACAAGGAAGTGGATGATGAAAATGGAGAATACTCTGAAGCAAGTTCTGATGAGAGGAATAGATATTCTGTGCATGAAGAAGAGGGAGAAATTGGAGAGTTTGAAGATGATGAAGACAGTGGTGCTGCTGGGGCGCCACCAATCAATAAAGATCAATCAGAAGAAGATGGTCCAGTTTGCGAAGGTGGGTATGAATATCTCCGGCCTTCAGAGAACACAAGGAACAACCTTATACTTGAGGAAGCTGGTTCCTCCGGATCATCTTCTGACAGTCGGAGATTGACACAGATTGTATCTCCAGTTTCTTCTCAGAAGTTTGGGTCTCTGTCTGCATTAGAAGCTCGGCCAGGCTCTCTTTCAAAAAGGATGGTATGTGTAATACTTACGTTGATGCTTTGTTATTGGATTAGCACATTTGTCCTATCTTTTTATTTCTGTACCATTAATATTGCCAGCCAGATGAACTCGAGGAAGGGGAGATTGCAATATCTGGAGATTCTCACATGGACCACCAGCAATCTGGAAGTTGGACTCATGATCGTGATGAAGGTGAAGATGAACAGCAGGTCTTGCAACCCAAGATAAAACGAAAGCGTAGTATTCGAGTTCGGCCTCGTCACACTGTTGAAAGGCAGGAAGAGAAGCCTTGCAATGAGGCACCTTCTCTCTTGCCATTCCAGATGGACCATAAATATCAAGCACAGTTAAGGACTGATACTGAAATGAAAACACATGGTGAGCTCAATTCTTCCAAGCATGATCAAAGTGAGTCATCTTCAAAAAGTAGGCGGAACCTACCTTCAAGGAAAATAGCTAATGCCCCAAAGTTGCGTGCTTCACCGAAATCTGGCCGATTGAATTCTCTATCTGGTCCTGCAGAAGATGCTGCTGATCACGGCAGAGAAAGTTGGGATGGTAAAGTTATGAACGCCGGTGGGTCTTCAAATTTTGGCACTAAGATGTCTGATGTTATCCAGAGAAGGGTATGTACTGTATTTTTGCTATTATCTGGTTCATTAAGTGGTAGGTATTGTCTATAATTTGCTCCTCTGGGTCTTAGTGTCTATTTCTTTTTCCTACAGACTTGCTTCTCTGTTTCTATATTGTTGATATTTTTTTTTGTGATCTGCATGATTGTTGTTCCTACCTTACATCTTTAGCCATACTTGGCCTTTTTAATTCACTCAGCTGTTCCCTGTTGAATGTGTTGCTTGATATGTTGATTGCTGTGTGACATGTAACATACTTTGATTGATATTGTTGATTGCTGTGTGACATATAGCATCCTTTTACCATTGGCTCTTATGTCTTTTCTATGCAATAATTCCAAGTTGGTGGAAGGGGATTAAAAATAATTTCCCTTAATCTGTTGACTTTTGACCCTTTTTCCGCTGCTTTCCTTCTTTTCCTTACTTGCCTATTACTGATCATGCTGTTTATTTTGTGAAATGACCTGAAATCTCATGTCTGCAGTGCAAAAATGTAATTAGTAAGCTCCAAAGGAGAATTGATAAGGAAGGACATCAAATTGTACCTCTGCTAACAGATTTGTGGAAAAGGATTGAAAATTCTGGTTACATGAGTGGAGGTGGAAATAATCTTTTGGATTTACGGAAGATTGATCAGCGGGTTGACAGAGTAGAGTATAATGGGGTGATGGAGCTGGTGTCTGATGTGCAGCTTATGTTAAAGGGTGCAATGCAATTTTATGGCTTCTCACATGAGGTATGGTTCCTCAATCCTCATCTTGAGCGTCTAAATTAGAATCACACCTCAATATCTGTGGCCATTAAAATTCAATTTTTTTTTTTTTAACTCAACAAAGTTGCTTCCAAGTCACGCCACCATTTGCTTGTCCTTGTTTCCCAGTAAAATTTAAAAATTATTCTTCTTGTGATTTCACGGATCTCCCACTGACCTGCAATAAATTCTCGTAGTTCTCCATTTGCTATCTCTAGCTAAAGTATTTTCAGCCTTATTGCATCTGAACATATTATTATGCTGTGCAGGTTAGATCTGAAGCAAGGAAAGTACACGATCTATTTTTTGATATATTGAAGATTGCATTTCCGGATACAGATTTACGAGAAGCCAGAAATGCACTTACTTTCTCTGGTCCCGCATCTACCTCTATCTCTGCTCCAGCCCCAAGACAGGTAGCTGCTGGCCAGAGCAAGAGACACAAGATGATAAATGAGATGGAACCTGGTCCTAGCCCTTCCCAGAAGCCACTACAACGAGGCTCTATTCCTGTCAGTGAAGACAACACTAGGATTAGAGTGCACGTGCCTCAGAAGGATTCAAGGCTTGGAAGTGGAATTGGCAGTAGCCGGGAGCAATTCAAGCACGATGATTCTCCACATCCCGGAGAGCTGGTTATCTGCAAGAAGAAAAGGAAAGACCGGGAAAAGTCAGTCGTGAAGCCAAGGACTGGTCCGGCTGGCCCCGTCTCACCCCCAAGCTTGGGTCGTAACATGAAAGGTCCAGGTTCAATTCCCAAGGATAATATACGGCAGAATCAACAATCTACCCAACAAGGGTGGGCCAATCAGGCTGGTCAACCGCCAAATGGTAGTGGTGGCAATGTTGGTTGGGCTAATCCTGTGAAGAGATTGAGGACAGATACCGGTAAAAGGAGGCCAAGTCAATTATGATTTTACTCAAGGGGTAGTGTATCATTTTAATGAAAGAAATTAAAAAATTGTTGTTATTGAGTTGAAAGCGCAGTGTATAACCGGTCCTCGCAGGCCTCAAGTTCAGTTAGTCCTTACTGTTAATATAGTTTAGATATTTGGTTCGCCATTGTATACCTGTTCCTCCATTATTGAAAATCAGTAGCTTTTCATAACCGCCTCATGATACCACAAATCTTTGTAAAGTGTGTACCTTAAGATGTCTGTCGTTTTGACGTCGATGTTACTCGGTGGAAGAAAACGGGCAGGCAAATCTCTCTTTGATTTTTGTGGGATCTGCTTTAATTGCTTTTCATAGTGTAACTGATCTGAAATAGTGTTATGATTTTGCCTCAGAGCGAAACCGAACTACCACATGTCGTGTATTTGCATCCTCTAACAAATGCGCAAATAAAATATTGCAACTTCAGTTTATGCATTCACAGAACATAGCTAATAAAAAAGAGAGAATTTGTTCGAGTATTTACAAATTATAGTATTGACTATTGAGTCTATTGGCACACAACTAGTACAGGCCGGGCTAAAGAACTTTCCCTACTGCATTCAGCTGGGATTGAATATTTTATTTTTACAAGCAAGTTGAGATTGATCTAACAAAGTTAAAAAGAAGAATGTACAAAACAATCATTATGGACATGATGAACTACTAGGGGTCACCTTGGCCTGCCACAGCCTCATCGCTTGAATTATATTCGTCTTCACTCATCTCCTCATCACTCGAGTTCTCTTCTGGGGTGGCTTCTATATCTTCTAGCCGGGCATATTTCTCACAGAACTCTAGACGAAACAGCAACATTTTTTTTGGCACAATTGCAAAGCAAAAGCTAAATATTAGTAAGACATTCATAAACTACATCTTCATAACATAAATAAATATCAATATCACTAAGAACGGTCCTGTATGGAGAAAACTGCACACTGCAGTGGTTCCATGACTGATATATAGACGTTAAATTAATTTCTTTAACAAAAAAAAATGCCATCTAGTCGTGTAGACCATTAGCAGATGTCACAACCACCTGCATATCAAATTTATTGCAGAAAATGGATAGCAAGGAACGCACAATCATACTTCAAATTTATAACAAATCAAGTAAAAAACCTTATAAGAAACAGATGTAGCATACATCGAAGGATAACTACAGTAGTATATTGGTGCAGTCTTATTGAAATCGCAAAGAATGCATATTCAGAACCCTAAAACTTGAGAAAATCACTACCTTTAACTCTTTGTTCATAAGCAGGTCGATCTCGCATCATCAGCGCTGCAGCTTCTCCATTCAATGGGTCTGAAGGGTTGGGATACAGAAGAAGTTGTGGCAGAAATACTTCAAACACATTAACCAGATCTGAAATATAATGGTCTAATAGCATAAGAAATCGCTACGGCTGGTAAGCAACTTTGAATCAAACTGAAATTGTATCGATTATTACCAAACATGGGGCTCCAAGTCTGATTAATAACATCTAAACAAACAGAGCCAGACCTGAAATTAATATGCACCAAGATAACCAAAACTTACACATAGTTCTCATTAACCAGATAAATGTAATGTACTACCAAAATAGAAAATTACAGATTTGAAATTGAAGTATTTAGTAACTCACAACTCATCAATATTTGGATGGTAGATCTTATTAACAAAGCCTATAGAGGGAGATTTATATGGATAAGCATCCGGTAGCTCCACTTTTATCCTCCATATGCCTCCATGATAAGGACCTGCCCATTTTCCTTTTTTTCATTAAAAAAGTAACCAATTCACTGGAAAAGTTGAGTACTAAACCAAGAATTAAACAATTAAGCTTCAATAGATTAGAGAAGAAAAAATTCATGTTGCTCAGAACCAAAAATACCGTAAATAAGTATGAAACTTATTGAAACCAATTCAAATAATGAGTTTACATCAAATCAGCGGCTCGAAAAAGCACCCGAGTAGGAGTATCCAATTTCTTAAAAAATTTACAGGGCACAAGTGGTTGAAGTCCGCAGGATAAAACATGGATATTAAGAACAAACTCAATACTTTGCTATTTATAAGTAAAATCTATACAAGTACTAAGATTCTATTAATTACATAAAATAATGAATCAATTAACTAAAAAAAGCATCTCTGAAGCTACAAGTCCGGGAGAGATAGAAGGTCAACTTTGTTGTAAATCTAGAAAATAAGCATATACCACAAAAGCAACTTCCACACAAAGCTCAAGATTTCTTATAAAACAGCCAAAAATGAAAGAAATCATAAAACAAAGACATGGGTATAGAAAATTTACTCTCATTAGGTCCATGAAAATGTACATAGAACTCTTGCATGCCATCATTGATCATCTCTACCTTGTAATCACTCATCATCCTATCAAAATTAAAATAAAAAAAACAGAGGAAAAGCTAGCAAAATCAAAAAGACGAACCTTCAACAACAACCAAAAAAAAAAAAAAAAAAAAAACTAATAGATGATTATTAACAGTTTCATCAAGTCCATCTCCCGTCGTTTGCTTGGTGAAGACATGATTTCCCTTTTTCCGGTTTTCCTTCTTGGGTTTCAAAGAGAATTATAGAGAAATGAAGAGGTCACACAAGTTAGCTAGAAGCTTGTGCGACTGGGATAAGCAAAAATAGTTCTGACATAAATGTGGAGATGTAACTAATACAACAATTAACAGTGGAATAAAAATTCAATTACGACCCTCAATAATACATTATTATCATGTTAATCCCTACAAGATTCTTGTTGACTGATATACTGTAGTAATATTAGTACATTGTAATAATAAATATTTCCATAAGGCCCCTGAATAATTTAATTAATCAGCATCATCCATTATTGTCCTCCTTACAATTTCAAAGATTCTTTCCAATCCAATCTAGTGATTAAATTTTATGTCGGCGATTAAATATTACAATAATTACCAGGTCTTTTTAACAATCAATGGGCGGGTGAGGATTTTGAACAAATTAACTTAGCAAAGACGTGTGCGGCTTATATTATGTAAATTCAACCGTATTTCGTGTCTGCGTAAGACTTCTTTTCCAAATCACAAACAGAATATTTAATGGGCATGTTCCAAGTATATTTGGTGGTATTTTTATGTTTAATATGGCTATTTGTTACATATAGATTTTAGGCAGATATTTATTCAAATTGTGGTCAGAAGAGATGATTGATGCCACCCAAAGACTGCTTGTTAGTGTACAAAAAACAGTTTTAAAAATTATTCAAGAAAGAAAAGATTTAATTTTAAATAATATATAATTTAATCATCTAAAATTGTTAATAGAGATGAAGGGTCTCTTTCTCTACCAACTTTGTGCAGCCCATTTTGTCGTTATACATTTATAGACGCCTTCAATTAAGAAAAAAATATAACCCCATGATTTCTGAAAGCACCCTAAAGAGCAAAGGGCATTTTCCTTATAAATAAATGAAGAAACCTCCTGTAACGCACGAGTTGTAGTGTTTATTTACAAAGATTAAAGTGTGTTATCTACTAATGCTATTGAATAATGACACGTCACCATTTTTAAAACTAGTACTCAAGGGATTTCTTTCCCGTAGAAAAGGCATTGCTACAATTTGAAATCTAGAAGTACTGATGGTTCCATCCATCTCCTCTCCAGCCTATTGGCTCCTCACTATATTAATTCAGCCCCGCTGTGAAGACCATTTGGAAAATTAATAAAGGACAAGAGTACAACATATTTTTAGGTTGGGAAAATACAGTGAATGTATATATCTCAAAACTGAGCCTACTAACCAAAAGCCATTTCAACACCCATCAAGTTGCTTGAGCTTTACAGTTGGCTGCCCCCACCACCACCGTAGCTTTCAATAACTGTCTTCAAAATTACCCCTTAACTGGCAAATTTTAAATCACTTTCTTCCAGTGGAATACCAAAACAACTATCCAAAATGACCACAAAACAAAACACAAAAATTGACAGACTTTACAAGCTTCCATCCCCTCATCTTTCAAGTACTATCTGGATCTTTTATGCTTCTTGTTGGGGGAATGAAAGATGGAGCTTGCCGACTTCATTGTTTCATGCACAAAACTGTTAGTTACTAATTCTGATTCATAATCATCATCACTGTCGACTTCTTCCGAGTTGGACCTATTTTGGAGTGCTCTGCGCTGCAGAAGGAAGACATTAAAGTAGTAGCTCACGAGTTCTTCCCTGCTTTTGGCTGGAAAAAACTTGAATATCTGGTCCCAGAAACACTTATCAAGAGATGGAGGATTTAATCTCACTATATTCTTGAACTTTTTCTGTTCTTGCTCAGTCCAAGAAAGCATAACTTCTTCACCCATCTTATCAATTTTCCATTTGTGAAAAGCTGAAGACAGTTCAAGTTTCAGTCTGTACCTTTTCTCAGCAATATGAAATCTAACACATTCAATAGATGCTGGGAACTGACAACCACACGAATCTTGTCTTCCCTTTCCGATACGATCCCTTTCAATTAAAAATCTATGTTCTACCTTTTCCAGTGGCCAAACCCGAGTCCCTAACCACTTAACGTCACTTTCAGAAGGCACACCAGTCCATTCTGGAACTTCAGCTTGAAAACCTGGTCCTATAGGAATTGGTTTCTCAACGTCATAGTCAAACACTGAAAGTCTAGTTGAGGAATCAGTGCATTGAAGCAATTCTTTGTCAGCACGATTTTCCATCCCTCCCTTGCTTGAGCCATTCTGGCCACCTGTGGAGAGTGACTGTGAACAAGCCTGTGCTTGAGATGTTTTTCCTAAAAGGTGCTTCTGGCTGCAGTTTAACCTTTCTCTGAGATTGTAACTGGATGCAGCATGATCATCATACAAGCAAGGGTGCATCTTCTGATTTTTCTAAAAAATGGAAAACTTATTCAACTCATAATTGTAAATAAATGGAGATAAAGTTCTATAATACGTCTGTTAAACATAAACCTAAACACAAGTCAGCATATACATAGTGGAGAAACCCAAATCTCATTTATGTTCACAAAAATTCAGTTGGCAGCTGCAAGCAATTCCAACACAAAATTCATTACCACAAGCACCAAACACTCACCTCCTCTATCCTACTGCTCCCAACAACAAAAAAAAAGAGAGGACAATGAAAAGAGAATTACAGGAACACCTGTTGATGTGATTTCCTACTAAACAATAACTTAAAAATTGACATTATCAGTGAAAGTTCAAATTATCATGAACTTAAGGGCTCCAGTGGGATATGGAAAGCAACTATAATAGATCAAGACAACCTCTTTATTAATAAAATCCATTAGGATGTGCTCTTTTAGAAATTCATAGTGTTTTTTGAAATATTAAAAAGGTTTGATCCACAAAAAAAAAAAATAATAATAATAATAATGGTGTTTAGCATGTTTGTTTGATAACAGTATTTTGAAAATGTGAAAATGAAAATGTGTTCAACATGTTTGTCTGAAAATGATTTTAAAAATTACAAGAATATAATTTGAAATCATGTTTGGCAACAAAACATAATCAAAATGGATCTTAATTGGATCAAAGAGATGGAATAGAATATGGTGTAAATCGAGTGAAAAAATCATGTGTAGAGAGCAATCTAGATTTAAGTTTCATGTAAATTTTGTTTAGGAGAGAAAAAAAGAGTTTGCTCTGTCAAAAAAAAAAAAAAAAAAAAAAAAAAAAATGACGACCTTTTTTAGTTTTCTTTGTTTCCTGAAAATAAATGGAAAACATAAACGACTAAGTGTTTCACATTTGAAGGACCAAAAAATGAAACAAGAGATTGGGTGCATAAACGAACATACCCTTAATTGTGCCAAACGGGGAAGGTTCATGTAAATTTTGTTTAGGAGAGAAAAAAAGAATTTGCTTTTTTTCAAAAAAAAAAAAAAAAAAAAAAAAATTGATGACCTTTTTTATGTTTCTTTGTTTCCTGAAAATAAAATGGTAAAACATAAACGACTAAGTGTTTCACATTTTAGGACCAAAAATGAAAAAAAGAGAATTGGGTGCATAAACGAACATACCTTAATTGTGCCAAACGGGAAGGAAGCTTGACTGTATAAAGTAAACAAGAAAGAACCCGTAACAGCCACAATCAAACCATATTCTGACAGTATAATATTAAATCCTAAGGTATATACAATAAATTAGGCATTCCCAAAATGCATAGCAATCAACAAGTTAACCGTATGCAATGCTATTGTCACAAAGTAGCACATCAGTTATTGAAACACCAATTGAAGGATATGAACAAGAAGGTGTTAGGAGAAACTTAAACCTCATGCCAAAAAGATATAACTATGAAATAAACATGAAAAAGATAAAGCATAGCATATCAACCTTAAAAAAAAACCACAAACCCAAACAAAGAAATGACTTAACAAGGCACTTGAAAGGCACAGCCTATAGCCACTATATAAAGATAAGAGTGTTTTTCAATTGACTTTACAACTGACACTGACAAAAATTTGTAGCAGACAAATACCTGACCAGGAGATTGTTCAACGCTTGAATCAACATGTCTTTTAAAGAAAACTGCCTCTCGATAAGATAAAACTTGCTTCCATAACTCCCCATTTCCATAAGACTTCCATTTCGACTTATCAGGTAATGAACCAACCACAGAATTGCATGGATTCATGGCAATCCCAGTAATCCAACTCAGCATTTTCCACGTAGACCCATGTTTCCTTTTACGACTAGACCTCTCTTCCTTTTTCTCATGACAACTAGAACTCTCTTCCTTTTCCTCGACAAATTTCGAATCTAGCATCACAATACCATCTTTATCACTATCAGCACAGTTCTTGCCCCCATCTGATTCCCCCACCACCACACTCTTCGCCTCCTCATCATTACACTGTTCTCCTGAATCCGATAAATTCAGTGCACATTTTGTTATGTCAGCATCATCCAGACTTGAATCCCCAAAATCAAAGCTATTCTTGTCCCCTTCTAAATCGAAAACTGTGCTCTTTAGCTCACCATCATCACAAAATTTCACGACTTCAACAGCATCCACATATCTCTTTACTGGACCAATGTGCATAGTTCCCTCATCATTAATACATTTTTCAAGTCCCTTAGACTCCACCACCATACTAAGATCATTTCTACAGACATTCACATCATTTTCAAAATCCAATTCTTTCAAATGTGGATACACCTCATCCGTTTTCTTTGAACCCGATAAAAAACCTTCAAACTCTGCTCCTAACTTCATCAAATACCCACTCAAACTTGAGCCAGTATCAACTGAATTACTCTTGGAGTCTCTTCTATCATCAGCAACTCTATCTAACCATCTCTCTAAAGCATCCAAATACTTAGCATAAACCAATTTAATAGATACTGAAGCACTCAAACCCAAGCCAGATTCTTTAGCTACTAAATCCCACAATCCATACGTCGAAACTTTATCATATCCACCTTTCTCTCTCACAACCAAAAAGAGTTTTAACAAATCAATAGGTTGTCCATCTTTAAGCATTGGAGGGAGAGGCCGAAGGCTATCTTGGGCATAGATCTGCTTAAGAAAAAAGCGAAGAAATTGGTCAAAACATAATCGAAGCTTTTTGCATTTGAGTTTAGATTCCTCAGAAGACGGTTCAAAATCGATCCCGAGTCCTTTTGCCTCGAGATTCTTTTGTTTTGAGGTTCTTTGGCCGCAATCTACAACAGACCCATTTGCTACCATCGACCACCCTGCCATGGATTTTCGATTTCGAGATCAAAACCCTAAAAACAAATTATGTTTGTTTGTAATCTTCGCATCATATTAGCAAAACAAACAAACAAAAATCAAAAACCTAAAAAATAAAAAGGACATCACAGTCGTTCTCATCTTCATTACCAACAGAATTAAAAAGAAAATCGTCTTTTAGATGATTCATTTTACGAACAAGTGACGATTATCATCTGGGTCATGTTTGTCTTGGCGGGAAAAAAATCAATCTAGGGTTTTGAAGAAAACCCAGTAAACGTTTTAAGGTCCCGCGCACTCTTTTGTAATTACAGACACAATATAACGTGTGAAAGGGAAAAGAGAGGGTTATATTTCAAGTTTTGAACAGATACAGACCCTGGTGTTCAATATCAAATAGAGTTGTATTATTGCATTATTGATTTTGTTTTGGGTTTATCGTTTTTGTCATTGTTGAAGTAAAAGAAAAAATGAAAAAAGAAATGAAAAAAAGAAAACGTACCAGACGGGTAGAAAATTGGGTGTGTTAAGAGTGGGGCTTGGAGTTGAATGAGACCTTCCGTGAAGACCTCCTTAGACTTTGGCTTTTTCTCTTTCTTTGCCCTATAAACTCCTCCACTTCATTTTTTAAGCCCCTTTTCCCTTTGGGTCTTTTTTATAAAACCGAGTGGTGAAAGTATAATAGGGTTCGGAGATGGATACTATCTCCTTGATTTATAGTTGTCATGATTGGCTAACCTTGGTTAATTATTGACTATGGGCAGAGTTTAACTTGGGTTGGGTTGAGTAGAGTTTTGAGTTAGGGATTTTGATTGTGATTGTGATTGTGAAAGGGATATTTTTGGAAATTAAAAATTATATATTTATTATGTATGGTTGTCTTTTGAAAATCAACCAACCCATTTTATAAACAATAAGACCCTATTTTTCATTTATCATATTATTCTATTCAATCATTATTCATATATAAAATCACTTCGACTTCAAAACTTTGTGTGTTTTATTCCTCCTGTGTGTTAATCAATTCCTTATCTAGTTTTTTTGTTTTTTTTTTTTTCAAAATCTTAATATAACAATTACAGATCTAATGATTCAACGTTAACTAATCATAGATCCAATGGTGATAAAGTTATCTTGTTAATAACCCTTAGATTATAGTTCAAGAGTTGATCTCTCACGATCTAAGGGCTATCACAAAGAGGTAATATCACAATAGCTCAAAGACTATGATTCAAAGTGTTGTTCACTTGTGATCTAAAGGGTGTCACAAAAAGGCAACATTATATAATGTAAGTCAGTAATTTCATTGTTTGATAAAAGTTAATATAATACAACCTTTGTATAATCATAATGGTGAGACCAAACAATTTTATTACTATAAAGAGATTATAACTTAACAGAGGTGTAGCATAGAGATAAAGTATGCACTACATTAATAATTAATTAGAGGTGGGAAAAGCCCAAGCCTAGTCGTCCCTTCAAGGTTCGGGCCCAATTTGGGTCTGGTCCTTGAGGGCCCAAGCCCAAATAATCAGGGACGGGTCATGGGCCCAAGACTGGTCCTATGGGCTTGGACAATTTTTTTATAAAATTTTATTTTAACTCTTACGTTTATTGTCAATTTCATATTAAATAGAGGGTTTTGGATATTTTACAGGGGTTAAAAGGAAATTGGAGAGGGGGTTTGGGCCCGAGCCTATGATCAGAGGAGGAATCGGCCCTAGGCCCAGGCCCTCCTCCCTTTGGCCTAGTCTGGTCCTAGGACCGGTTTTTTTGGGTTGGACTTTTTAGGTCCAAGCCTAATTCCCACCTCTATAATTAATTAATGGAGTATATCAAATCCGAGGTATAGATATTAATAAAAGAGACAACATAATTTAAAAAAACTAGTACATGTATCTATGTTGTATTGGGAATATATAAAGTTATCTTAAAAGTCTAAAATTTTGCATTCTTTTTAATGTTTTTCTCTCACTGTAAATTTTATAAATACATTGGACTATAACGCAACCCATGCAATCTTCAACCAATTCAAGTGATACATTTCCTTCTTCCTCTAGCAAATCAACCATGCCACCAAAAGTTAATACACGACTCGATTGATCGAAAATATTTGTGTTGAGTTATGTAAAATGAAAGTTAATACATATAATTATTACTATTGGAGGCAAATTCCTTAAAACGAGACCTAAACAAATTATAACTTATTACAATGTGGAGTTTATTCTTATTAATAACTATAAGGTTTAATCGAATAAAGTGCGAAATAATAAACAAAAAATTTATTCGAAACACATAATCCAGGATTATAAATTGATGTTAATAACTCATTCAAAACAAATATATGTATAAGATTGACCATTCGTTATAATCATACCTTTGATTGGAGGCTTCTTCGATTTTGGTTGTAGAAAACGCTACCACTTTAAGAGGAGAAGTAAACGAGCGGTAATCCACACAAAGACAAGAATTCCCACATGATCAATTTGCTAATTTGACGGTAGAGGTTCAAAGATGAAAATTTTCTAAAAGAAAATTTCTCTCAACAACTTTTTTAACTTGGGAGGTAAGATAAGAGAATGAAATAAGGGTCAAGGCCCCTTTTTATAGGCAAACCCTAACCCTAATATTCCTTTGACATATTCCAAGAATATTTCTCACTAATATTCATTATTTATAAGTAAATAATTAAACTTTACTTAGGGCCCCCAAAAAAGTCGGTTTGGTATTTTATTATTATTCAATAACAATTTACTATTTAAAATGTATATACAATAGTATATAAATTTAAATAATGATAATTTATTCATTAAAAAATATATATATACACCAATATATATATTGAAATAAATATGTAATCTTAAAAATTAAATCCAATATTAACGCGAGAATCTTCCAACAAATTTAATCGCATTGTAAGATTTAACAAAATACCCCTTCGCCCTGAAATACCGAAAGTGCCCTTATTCAAAATCTTCTTTTATTTGTCTTTTAAGTGTGTGACTCGTGGACTCCTTATCTTATCGGCAGTGTGTGACCCATGGACTTCTTATCTTATTGGTAGTGGGTAATATCGCAATTGACACTTAATAAATTGTCTCATTACACATCGACTCATATTGACCTCTAACCAAGCATCATGGCCACCTAATAGATTCGGATTCAGCATATTAGCTAAATGTTAACGGTATGGTTACTGTGCAATCAAATATTTTCATCATCTATTATCTTATCAAGGTTTGAAGTACATAAATAAGGTCAATTTCAAATATACTGCCTTGAAATGTTTGTATTCGGTAATCAAACTAATGACTTGATAAAATTGAACTTGAGCACCTACTCAATTTCATTGTGGTAATAGTTTTGGGTTGTTGTCATTTACCAAATTACTTAACGACATAAATTCTCCTGTATCCAAGAGTGATGAATCATATGTCGATCCACCATAGCCATAGTGTACTTCTCAATGTAGTCAATTACTCATGTACTGATAACCCTAAATAGGACTACGTTAGGTTAGCATCAAACTACATCGATATTTACACACGACGGTTTGGTGATCTCAAGTCTAAGGATCATATACACCACCATATGTTAGAGGATATATTCCATAGACATTGGGGTTACCATCTGTATGGAATCCTCTAGTGGATCCATCTAGTGAACTTGCCAACTGCAAGCACTAATGCGTTGCACCAAGTTGTCACCAAACAACTTCAACATGTAATATCTGTTACTATTTTTTGATAGGGTCGTTAAACGCTATGATAGCCTTATCGTATTATCTATACCGTTACTTTAGGATAATACTAAGGCTATAGACGTTTTTAGAATGACCACCAAATATGCTCACAAGGATCTCACAATCAAGACTTATTATCACTTGATTCCCTCGTCATAGTTCCACCATTCTAAAGACATGTATTATAACATATGTGAAATATGATTTACATAATACTGTGATACCTTATATTAATATTAACATGTTTTACAAATAGTCAATTACTACAATAAGATTGACTCTAGTGTAGCTACCCTAACAATAATTGGCCCAAGTTAGGACCATAATTTTTTATGACTGTATAGAAGTTATTCCTATATAAAGTATCAATGTAAAGAGGTTTTATTGTACTTGAAAAATGATAGAAATTAATACATTCAACAATTCTTTAATAGGGACATCCTTATATACATTTGAAAGTATCATACTTCAATACTGTTGGATTCATTTGTAAAATATCATTTCACTCTAACGTTGATGAATCTAATAATATTCCAACATTATCCTCACAAAATTTATATACGGATGCTCTTACTATAAAATTACTATTCATATATTTTTATTGTAAAAGCAAACAACTCAACACTTATAATCCAACTATAAAAAACTAAAACTAAACATATTATTTATATTCAACCATTCATCTTCAGTTTATAAACCAATTCATTTTTTTGTGATTAAAAAAAAAAAAAAAGCAGCACCTAATGCTACAACTTTATAATATCTTATAAGTAGGGCGGATCTAAATTTTTTTGTTAAGGTTGGTCAAAATCAAAACTAATTACACATTAATATTTTTGTTAGGGTGGGCCAAATTCTAGAAATTGTACATATTAATATTTAAAAAAAAAAGAAGGGTGGACCACCCTCAACTAGTATTGCATCCGCCCCTGCTTATAAGTTCCTTTATATCAAGCGACATGATAATTTTTTTAAGAGTAATGTTATGTGCATTAACCAATTTGTACTAATCCAAATATTAACATTGAAAATTTAAAATTTCTCAAAAAAAAATTTTAATTTTTAATATTAATACTTGATTAGTACAAATTAGTTAATGCACATAGTATTATTCTTTTTTTTAAATGTACATATCATGACCGGGTCAAACTATAGTCATATCGAATATATCGCCAACCAACGATTTCAACCGTCCAAGTGTCCTATCTCACTCGTCGACAGAAGTTTGCTGCCTTGCTGGGCATTATCTCATGCAAATGGCTTGTGATTCCTCGGCTAGTTTTTGTTAAACTTTTCTATTTAAGAAATTTTAACATATTTTAAAAATAACACAAAACTTAGTTAAAAATTACCCATTGTGATCTTTTTGTATTTATACTATTTTTTTTCCTAAAATTAAAAGTAATTTTAAAATTAAATAAAACAAATCCCTTATAAATTATTTATAAAGTTTCAATAAGTAATTATGGAATAAGCTACAAAATTCTCAAACTAAATCTAATAATACTTATCTCAAATTTCATATCGTCACCATATGGTTTTTCGGAAGAGTAATATTATTGAATTGTAATTATTAGATCTAATCTAATTAAATTGGGTGTATTGTTGGACTTAAAAAAGAAATTTATGGTTAGTATTAAGTACTAAGTAGATCAATCAACTGGATTTTTTAAGGATTGTATACGAGGTTTTAAAATTTAATTCCGTCCACAATTAAGGTGAAGAGGTAATTTTTTTTAAGAAAAAAATTAAAGGCAACTATTAATAATAAAATAAAGAAGACAATTAATTTAAATAATTTATATAAAAAAATTTGAGTTAAAATAGTAAAATACTAACCCAAAATGAAAGATAAGATGGGCATAACCACGACGGAAGAGCGCAAGCGATGATTATTTTCCAAAAGAGGGACTCAAATGTTACAAAAAAATTATTTTCTGGTTTTTTAAAAGATAGAAGGATCATATTGTAAATATAAGGAATTTGGGTGCATCATATAAAACAGAAAAGTACGAGGGCCTAGTACAGTGAAGAGCTGGAAAGGTCCATAAACGGAAGGTGTTAACAGTTAACACACTTAACGGAAGTCGTTAATTCACTTTGATTAATGATTACTATGTTTACGGTAATACGTAGACCGTCAAATATGAGAATCATTCATCAGCCATCTCAAAGTACTAAAAAAGAAACATGGTAGTGTTAGTGGCCAAAGCTATATATACAAGCTAGCTTAAGTGTTAGAATTTTTTTATTTTTTTTTAAATAATCGGAGTTCGAGTCAGTTTATGTGCATCTCAATTAATTTCTCGGATCCATTGAAGTTTTATACGTGCATCTCAATTAATTTCTCGGATCCATTAAAGTTTTAACACTTTACAAAAGCAAATGATTAGGTAAGCCACAATATTATCATACTAGATGATCTCAAAATTTGAATCAAAATAATTCAAAGAACGGAACAATCAAAAACCGCTTAGGATTTATCGTTAAACTATGGTTGATGAGATGGATGAAACCCAAGTCTACCCATCAAATCTTTGCTGCAATCCTCCCAAATTCCGCATTCGTTCAAATGTTTGCTCAACCTGAAATATATATATTCACTTTTAATGGCTAAAAAAGTTGAATTATAATAGTATAATTAATTAATAGTAATACGCTACTCACCTCCTTATTCCAGTTGGTTTTGTAAATGATGTACACCAGGATCATTGTCTGCAGAAAAGTCCCACAAATCATGCCAACCCAAATTCCCTGTTACAACAACACCGATCCACACATGTAATTCATGCAAATAATTGTAAATGAAATTCATAAAAGCTTCATCTTAACTAATTGTTACCTGCACTCCATATTCCATCTTGTAACCGAGAAGAAACCCAAGAGGGAGCCCAACAACGTAATAGCAAAACAAGTTTATATAAGCCACCAAAGCTTGCCACCCTCCACCCACAGCAACTCCTGCCAACATTATTTCTGTAATAATATGTTGATATATAACGTTTGGGATCTGTTAATTGTATTATATACATATATATCTCACCAGATATAACAGGCTGGACACTGTTTAGCACCATGGTTATACCAAGTAGGTAAGCTAAGTTAGACACAGCTTTTTGCATCTGTTGGCTGTCTGTGAAGATAATGGAAAACTGGTGTCTTGTTGCCATGATAATAGTTGCAGCAATAATCCCAACAAGAAGAGATTGCAAGACTGTGACAACCACAGAGTATTTTGCAGCTCTGGGATGTCCTGATCCAAGCTCATTAGACACCCGTACGCTGGAAGCAAAGACACGATTAAAACTAGCACCAACATAACATTACCAGAAAAAAATATCAAACATCCACATTTGTTACCTTATAGCTGCGTTGACTCCAATAAAAAACACGCCTTCCCACCCATTGATGTTCATACTGAAACAAACAATTGCAACTAAAACTAAGCATGACCACATACAACTCAGAAATAGTTTGTCAAATTAAGAAGTAAATTGGATTCTCACCATATAGAAAGAGAACCAACGGCGATAACTGGATCATCAAGATGACCAGTGAGAACAATTATGGTCATAAAATACCAAAACTCAAGGCAAAGCATAACAGCTGAAGCTATAGACAGTCTTACAAATCCCCACATATCTTTAAAGGCCAACCAAGACAATCCTTTCCACCCATCTTTACACCAACCAACCACATAAATAATCTGACCAATCGATATCCCCCAAGCTGATATGTCATAAGCAGCAGCAGCTCCAGCAGTTCCCCAATCAAACACATGTATAAACAGAAACAATAAACCAATGTGCCCAATCAAAGCTACAAAACCAATCCATGCTAGAACACCAACTTTGCTTTGTGCCTGCAAGAATTTTTGGGTTGGGAAATTGAAGGCTAATGAAAACATTTGAGGCATTACTTGAATAGTATATGTCCCAGCAAGTTCTGCAATGTCATCTCGTTGCCCAAGAAGCTTTAAGATTGGTGTTGCCAATATGAAAAGTGGCATTAGGAGGAAGCAGGCAACAAAAAGGATTATCCATGAACGTTGCATGTATACACCTAGTAATTGTACTTGCCCCGCGCCAAATGCTTGTCCACATAGCGTCTCAAGTGCGCTTCCCATGCCAAGCTGCATGCAAATGTATTATGGCTCTTAATACATTACCTTAGATTCCATAAATAAGAAAATTAAAGGGAAGAAATTAATGAATAGAAAAACGTTATGTTGAGTTGAATTGAAGGGTGCTAACCAAGAATCCAAAGGAGAAATTTGAAACGACAGATAAAGCAATTGAAACTGCAGATAACTCAATATCTCCAATATGGCCAACAAAGATATTGGTAAATGAGTTAATCCCATAATTGCACAAAATGTTGAAAGCAATAGGAGCAGCAATGGCCCATAGCTTGTTGGACTCAACAAAACATATATATTTTGCGTCTTGAAAGTTATGAACAGGAGGGTAATCAGCCTCATGGGAAGCAAGCAACGAGGTAGGAGCATGATGGAGATCAGCTGTGTCCCAGATATCGATGCCATCAATGGTGGATACTTTTGATCCCTTTAAATGCCTCATTATAGGTGATGAATCATCAGTGGAGGATGAACAACTTGTGTTCCCCTCTGCCGTAAGTTCTTCATTTTCCTTATGGTTCCCAATTTTTGCTGCTTTAATGAAGTCCTAATTCAATAAATTTTGGATTGAATGAGCTTAGAGTTATTTTCTTTTCATTTATTTCTTCCTGTAACTTAAGTTTGTCTTTGAGCTATTACTGGTGTTTAATGGTAGCTATGAATAACAGAATAAGGTTGTCCGTTGAAAGATAAAAGAGTTTTTACTAAAAAAAAAAAAAAAAAACAGAAAAACTTGTTGAGATGTGCATGCCATGTGACATTCTCTCTTTAGTCTTTAATGTGAAGCTTTACGATAGATAATGACCAGTGGTATCAAGGAAGGTTTGTACTTTGTATTTGAATGGTGCATATGGAATGGATGGTAAGCACTATTAACTATTTTCAAATACTGGGTTTCACATGCTTCTGATCTGAGCCAATAAAAATGTTTACCATTAATTTTATTATAGGAATTTGGTCTCTCTTTATGGGTCCTGGTCTCCTGGGCTAAAGATGGCAACTAGATAGTTGGGTTCAACTAAATGGACCATCATACATAACGAAGCCAGATGGGCTTACAAGCAAGCTGCTGAGGCCATTACAACGCAAAGAAGAAGATCATCTAATAATAATAAGATTTCTTAATGAACCAAACATTAGCACGAAGTTACGTTTCTAACAAGAAGAACAAATTGAACAACTTTCCTTCTGGGAAAGAGACAAAACGGATCCAAGAACTTTCAATTCCCAGCAGGCGCCTATAATGCACGCACTGGGTTAGAAGGTGAGAATCATGGAGCGTGCAAAGGGTTCTTGCTTGTTGAAGTGATGAGGCTGCATTCTATGTATCCAACCAATACATGAATTCAAAACTCAAAAGGAAGAGATAAAACAATGGACAAATTGAATCATTCGACTACTTAACAAAAAGTTGATGTGATTGTGCGGCAATTATTGGTTGAGCTGCCAAGTTTGACTCATTAATTTTGAGCTATTAACTGTAAGTGCATCGATATTATGACGATCAGTTGGCCTTGGGGCTATTTATGGTTAAACTATGGTTGATGAGATGGATGAAACCCAAGTCTACCCATCAAATCTTTGCTGCAATCCTCCCAAATTCCGCATTCGTTCATATGTTTGTTCAACCTGAAATATATATATATTCACTTTTAATGGCTAAAAAAGTTGAATTATAATAGTATAATTAATTAATAGTAATACGCTACTCACCTCCTTATTCCAGTTGGTTTTGTAAATGATGTACACCAGGATCATTGTCTGCAGAAAAGTCCCACAAATCATGCCAACCCAAATTCCCTGTTACAACAACACCGATCCACACATGTAATTCATGCAAATAATTGTACATGAAATTCATAAAAGCTTCATCTTAACTAATTGTTACCTGCACTCCATATTCCATCTTGTAACCGAGAAGAAACCCAAGAGGGAGCCCAACAACGTAATAGCAAAACAAGTTTATATAAGCCACCAAAGCTTGCCACCCTCCACCCACAGCAACTCCTGCCAACATTATTTCTGTAATAATATGTTGATATATAACGTTTGGGATCTGTTAATTGTATTATATACATATATATCTCACCAGATATAACAGGCTGGACACTGTTTAGCACCATGGTTATACCAAGTAGGTAAGCTAAGTTAGACACAGCTTTTTGCATCTGTTGGCTGTCTGTGAAGATAATGGAAAACTGGTGTCTTGTTGCCATGATAATAGTTGCAGCAATAATCCCAACAAGAAGAGATTGCAAGACTGTGACAACCACAGAGTATTTTGCAGCTCTGGGATGTCCTGATCCAAGCTCATTAGACACCCGTACGCTGGAAGCAAAGACACGATTAAAACTAGCACCAACATAACATTACCAGAAAAAAATATCAAACATCCACATTTGTTACCTTATAGCTGCGTTGACTCCAATAAAAAACACGCCTTCCCACCCATTGATGTTCATACTGAAACAAACAATTGCAACTAAAACTAAGCATGACCACATACAACTCAGAAATAGTTTGTCAAATTAAGAAGTAAATTGGATTCTCACCATATAGAAAGAGAACCAACGGCGATAACTGGATCATCAAGATGACCAGTGAGAACAATTATGGTCATAAAATACCAAAACTCAAGGCAAAGCATAACAGCTGAAGCTATAGACAGTCTTACAAATCCCCACATATCTTTAAAGGCCAACCAAGACAATCCTTTCCACCCATCTTTACACCAACCAACCACATAAATAATCTGACCAATCGATATCCCCCAAGCTGATATGTCATAAGCAGCAGCAGCTCCAGCAGTTCCCCAATCAAACACATGTATAAACAGAAACAATAAACCAATGTGCCCAATCAAAGCTACAAAACCAATCCATGCTAGAACACCAACTTTGCTTTGTGCCTGCAAGAATTTTTGGGTTGGGAAATTGAAGGCTAATGAAAACATTTGAGGCATTACTTGAATAGTATATGTCCCAGCAAGTTCTGCAATGTCATCTCGTTGCCCAAGAAGCTTTAAGATTGGTGTTGCCAATATGAAAAGTGGCATTAGGAGGAAGCAGGCAACAAAAAGGATTATCCATGAACGTTGCATGTATACACCTAGTAATTGTACTTGCCCCGCGCCAAATGCTTGTCCACATAGCGTCTCAAGTGCGCTTCCCATGCCAAGCTGCATGCAAATGTATTATGGCTCTTAATACATTACCTTAGATTCCATAAATAAGAAAATTAAAGGGAAGAAATTAATGAATAGAAAAACGTTATGTTGAGTTGAATTGAAGGGTGCTAACCAAGAATCCAAAGGAGAAATTTGAAACGACAGATAAAGCAATTGAAACTGCAGATAACTCAATATCTCCAATATGGCCAACAAAGATATTGGTAAATGAGTTAATCCCATAATTGCACAAAATGTTGAAAGCAATAGGAGCAGCAATGGCCCATAGCTTGTTGGACTCAACAAAACATATATATTTTGCGTCTTGAAAGTTATGAACAGGAGGGTAATCAGCCTCATGGGAAGCAAGCAACGAGGTAGGAGCATGATGGAGATCAGCTGTGTCCCAGATATCGATGCCATCAATGGTGGATACTTTTGATCCCTTTAAATGCCTCATTATAGGTGATGAATCATCAGTGGAGGATGAACAACTTGTGTTCCCCTCTGCCGTAAGTTCTTCATTTTCCTTATGGTTCCCAATTTTTGCTGCTTTAATGAAGTCCTAATTCAATAAATTTTGGATTGAATGAGCTTAGAGTTATTTTCTTTTCATTTATTTCTTCCTGTAACTTAAGTTTGTCTTTGAGCTATTACTGGTGTTTAATGGTAGCTATGAATAACAGAATAAGGTTGTCCGTTGAAAGATAAAAGAGTTTTTACTAAAAAAAAAAAAAAAAAACAGAAAAACTTGTTGAGATGTGCATGCCATGTGACATTCTCTCTTTAGTCTTTAATGTGAAGCTTTACGATAGATAATGACCAGTGGTATCAAGGAAGGTTTGTACTTTGTATTTGAATGGTGCATATGGAATGGATGGTAAGCACTATTAACTATTTTCAAATACTGGGTTTCACATGCTTCTGATCTGAGCCAATAAAAATGTTTACCATTAATTTTATTATAGGAATTTGGTCTCTCTTTATGGGTCCTGGTCTCCTGGGCTAAAGATGGCAACTAGATAGTTGGGTTCAACTAAATGGACCATCATACATAACGAAGCCAGATGGGCTTACAAGCAAGCTGCTGAGGCCATTACAACGCAAAGAAGAAGATCATCTAATAATAATAAGATTTCTTAATGAACCAAACATTAGCACGAAGTTACGTTTCTAACAAGAAGAACAAATTGAACAACTTTCCTTCTGGGAAAGAGACAAAACGGATCCAAGAACTTTCAATTCCCAGCAGGCGCCTATAATGCACGCACTGGGTTAGAAGGTGAGAATCATGGAGCGTGCAAAGGGTTCTTGCTTGTTGAAGTGATGAGGCTGCATTCTATGTATCCAACCAATACATGAATTCAAAACTCAAAAGGAAGAGATAAAACAATGGACAAATTGAATCATTCGACTACTTAACAAAAAGTTGATGTGATTGTGCGGCAATTATTGGTTGAGCTGCCAAGTTTGACTCATTAATTTTGAGCTATTAACTGTAAGTGCATCGATATTATGACGATCAGTTGGCCTTGGGGCTATTTGGGCTCAGCGTCATCATGCTGTCACGTGATTACAGGATAATACTATACTAATAATCTTCTCTCATAAACTTTCTTTCATAACTTTGATGTGAAAACTCGCAGTTAATCAGCTTACAATTAATTAATAGGACCTATGTAAAACCTATCATAAACTAACTAATTATGAGTTATCACATCATAATTGTGTGAGAGAGGATTGTTGGTGTAGTATTATTCGGATTTTGAACCCAATTTAGACTGTGCACATTCAAACAAATACCGTAACAACATCATCACCTAACTGCCCTTTGATGAAAAAAGGGAAACGTATACATGCACTTAAATACAATCACAGATATGTACAGCTGAAAAGGACATTAGGCATTTGAATCTATTTGGAATCATTTGAGAAGTGGCAAAACTTCTAAAGCAACATTAACTCTTTTTATACTTGCTTGGTAATCTACATTACATTTCTTTCTATTGCATTTTTAAATTGACAAAAAAAAAAGAGCTTCTAAACTTAAGGAGAAGACTGGAGTAACAAAAACTATAGACTTGTTACTGAACTTGGCTTTTCTCATCAGTTTTCCCGACAAATTTGTCAGTTAAAACATTCATTGGGGAAGAGACATTTCCAGAAGATGAATGTGAACCTCCAGTTGATACTCTTATATTGCCAGAACAGTCACCAGCAATGGATGCCCCATTGTTGGAATCCATCCTGATTCCGT
Source organism: Pistacia vera (assembly GCF_008641045.1). Lineage (NCBI taxonomy): Eukaryota > Viridiplantae > Streptophyta > Magnoliopsida > Sapindales > Anacardiaceae > Pistacia > Pistacia vera. Next base: position 186,792 of record NW_022196095.1, read on the forward strand.
GATATGACTCCCCGGAAACAAGTGCTTGTATTAGTCTTGGTGGTGGAGGAGTGGTCACCTCCACTACTCCCTCCAACATCTTAACCACCATCCCCATTGTAGGCCTCATTTCCTCGTTATCTTGTATGCACCAAATTGCCACCAATGCAACACGCTCTGCCTCCTCAACATTATAAACTCCACCTAGTCTATCATCCACGATTGCTGCCACATTGCCCTCAATTATTTGCCGTGCTGCCCATGGAGGGAAAAACCATTTTTCCCCATATTCAGCTCCACCACCACCATCAACATTACCATTGCCTCCAGAAGCTGGTGCCTCAACGTTTCTGCGACCTCCTATTAACTCTAACAATGTCATTCCATAGCTATAAACATCAGCTTTTGCTGTAATTGCCAATCCAGATATCCATTCCGGTGCTACATAGCCCCAAGTGCCCCTCATTGTGGCCAATACTCGGCTAAAGTCCCGACCAATTAACTTTGCTAGTCCAAAATCTGATACCTTGGCTGTGTAATCACTATCCAAAAGAATGTTTTCCGGTTTGATATCACAATGGATGATGCAGTCTCTGCATTCCTCATGTAAGTATGCAATACCTCTAGCCGTACCAATGGCTATCCGAAATCTAATATCCCAGCTTATATTAGGACTACCTTGGCGTAAATAAGAACTCAAAGGACCATTTGGCATGTAATCATAAACCAATAGTCTGTGAGAATTCTCTGAGCAAAAACCTCTAAGTCTCACTAGATTAACATGTTGAATGTTCCCAATAGTGCAAACCTCTGCCCTGAACTCCTTTTCTCCACTTCCAGGCCTTTCAAGGCGTTTCACTGCAACAATAGTTGCATCTGATAACTCTCCTTGAAAAACTGTCCCGAATCCACCATGCCCAAGTTTGTCTGAGAAACCCCTTGTCACTGTGTGAAGTTCTTTGTAAGAAAAAACCTTCAAATTCAGCACTGAAAATACACCATCTTCATCCTTACCCTTCTTCTTCTCTCTTCTCTTCCGTAAAATCAGCAACACCACCGCTGTGAAAGGGATATTTTTGGAAATTAAAATTATATATTTATTAGTATGTTTGTCTTTGAAAATCAACCAACCCATTTTATAACAATAGACCCTTTTTCATTTATCATATTTTCTATCAATCATTATCATATAAAATCACTTCGACTTCAAAACTTTGTGTGTTTTATACTGTTGTGTTTAATCAATTTCTATCTAGTTTTTTTTGTTTTTTTTTTTTTCAAAATCTTAATATAACAATTACGATCTAATGATTCAACGTTAACTAATCATAGATCCAATGGTGATAAAGTTATCTTGTTAATAACCCTAGATTAAGTTCAAGAGTTGATCTCTCACGATCTAAGGCTATCACAAAGAGGTAATATCACAATAGCTCAAAGACTATGATTCAAAGTGTTGTTCACTTGTGATCTAAGGGTTCACAAAAAGGCAACATTATATAATGTAGTCAGTAATTTCATTGTTTGTAAAAGTTATATAATACAACCTTTGTATAATCATAATGGTGAGACCAAACAATTTTATTACTATAAAGAGATTATAACTTAACAGAGGTGTAGCATAGAGATAAGTATGCACTACATTAATAATTAATTAGAGGTGGGAAAAGCCCAAGCCTAGTCGTCCCTTCAAGGTTCGGGCCCAATTTGGGTCTGGTCCTGAGCCCCAAGCCCAAATAATCAGGGACGGTCATGGGCCCAAGACTGGTCCTATGGGCTTGGACAATTTTTTTATAAAATTTTATTTTAACTCTTACGTTTATTGTCAATTTCATATTAAATAGAGGGTTTTGGATATTTTACAGGGTTAAAAGGAAATTGGAGAGGGGTTTGGGCCCGAGCCTATATCAGAGGAGGAATCGGCCCTAGCCCAGGCCCTCCTCCCTTTGGCCTAGTCTGGTCCTAGGACCGGTTTTTTTGGGTTGGACTTTTAGGTCCAAGCCTAATTCCCACCTCTATAATTAATTAATGGAGTATATCAAATCCAGGTATAGATATTAATAAAAGAGACACTAATTTAAAAAACTAGTACATGTATCTATTGTATTGGGAATATAAAGTTATCTTAAAAGTCTAAAATTTTGCATTCTTTTTATGTTTTTCTCTCACTGTAAATTTTATAAATACTGGACTATAACGCAACCCATGCAATCTTCAACCAATTCAAGTGATACATTTCCTTCTTCCTCTAGCAAATCAACCATGCCACCAAAATTAATACACGACTCGATTGATCGAAAATATTTGTGTTGAGTTATGTAAATGAAAGTTAATACATAATTATTACTATTGGAGGCAAATTCCTTAAAACGAGACCTAACAAATTATAACTTATTACAATGTGAGTTTTCTTATTATAACTATAAGGTTTAATCGAATAAAGTGCGAAATAATAAACAAAAAATTTATTCGAAACACATAATCCGATTATAATTGATGTTAATAACTCTTCAAACAAATATATATAAGATTGACCATTCGTTATAATCATACCTTTGATTGGAGGCTTCTTCATTTTGGTTGTAGAAAACGCTACCCACTTTAAGAGGAAAGTAACGAGCGTAATCCACACAACAAGAATTCCCACATGATCAATTGCTAATTTGACGGTAGAGGTTCAAAGATGAAAATTTTCTAAAAGAAAATTTCTCTCAACAACTTTTTTACTTGGGGGTAAATAAGAGATGAAATAAGGGTCAAGGCCCCTTTTATAGGCAACCCTAACCCTAATACCTTTGACATATTCCAAGAATATTCTCACTAATATCATTATTTATAAGTAAATAATTAAACTTTACTTAGGCCCCCAAAAAAGTCGGTTTGGTATTTTATATTATTCAATAACAATTTACTATTTAAATGTATATACAATGTATATAAATTTAAATAATATAATTTATTCATTAAAAATATATATATACACCAATATATATATTGAAATAAATATGTAATCTTAAAAATTAAATCCAATATTAGCGAGATCTTCCAACAAATTTAATCGCATTGTAAGATTTAACAAAATACCCCTTCGCCCTGAAATACGAAATGCCCTTATTCAAAATCTTCTTTTATTTGTCTTTTAAGTGTGTGACTCTTGGACTCCTTATCTTATCGGCAGTGTGTGACCCATGGACTTCTTATCTTATTGGTAGTGGGTAATATCGCAATTGACACTTATAATGTCTCATTACACATCGACTCATATTACCTCTAACCAAGCATCATGGCCACTAATGATTCGGATTCAGCATATTAGCTAAATGTTACGTTATGGTTACTGTGCAATCAATTTTTTCATCATCTATTATCTATCAAGGTTTGAAGTACATAAATAAGTCAATTTCAAATATACTGCCTTGAAATGTTTGTATTCGGTAATCAAACTAATGACTTGATAAATTGAACTTGAGCACCTACTCAATTTCATTGTGGTAATAGTTTTGGGTTGTTGTCATTACCATTACTTAACGACATAAATTCTCCTGTATCCAAGAGTGAGAATCATATGTCGATCACCATAGCCATAGTGTACTTCTCAATGTAGTCAATTACTCATGTACTGATAACCCTAAAGGACTACGTTAGGTTAGCATCAAACTACATCGATATTTACACACGACGGTTTGGTGATCTCAAGTCTAAGGATCATATACACCACCATATGTTAGAGGATATATTCCATAGACATTGGGTTACCATCTGTATGGAATCCTCTAGTGATCCTCTAGTGAACTTGCCAACTGCAAGCACTAATGCGTTGCACCAAGTTGTTCACCAAACAACTTCAACATGTAATATCTGTTACTATTTTTTGATAGGGTCGTTAAACCTATGATAGCCTTATCGTATTATCTATACCGTTACTTTAGGATAAACTAAGCTATAGACGTTTTTAGAATGACCACCAAATATGCTCACAAGGATCTCACAATCAAGACTTATTATCACTTGATTCCCTCGTCATAGTTCCACCATTCTAAAAGACATTATTATAACATATGTAATATGATTTACAAATACTGTGATACCTTATATTAATATTAACATGTTTATACAAATAGTCAATTACTACAATAAGATTGACTCTGTGTAGCTACCCTAACAATATTGGCCCAGTTAGGACCATAATTTTTTTATGACTGTATAGAAGTTATTCCTATATAAAGTATCAATGTAAAGAGGTTTTATTGTACTTGAAAATGTAGAATTAATACATTCAACAATTCTTTAATAGGGACATCCTTATATACATTTGAAAGTATCATACTCAATACTGTTGGATTCATTGTAAAATATTCATTCACTCAACGTTGATGAATCTAATAATATTCCAACATTATCCTCACAAAATTTATATACGGATGCTCTTACTATAAAATTACTATTCATATATTTTTATTGTAAAAGCAAACACTCAACACTTATAATCCAACTATAAAAAACTAAAAAAACATATTATTTATATTCAACCATTATCTTCAGTTTATAAACCAATTCATTTTGTGATTAAAAAAAAAAAAAAAAGCAGCACCTAGCTCACCTTTATAATATCTTATAAGTAGGGCGGATCTAAATTTTTTTGTTAAGGTTGGTCAAAATCAAAACTAATTACACATTAATATTTTTGTTAGGGTGGCCAAATTCTAGAAATTGTACATATTAATATTTAAAAAAAAGAAGGTGGACCACCCTCAACTAGTATTGCATCCGCCCTGCTTATAAGTTCCTTTATATCAAGCGACATGATAATTTTTTTAAGAGTAATGTTATGTGCATTAACCAATTTGTACTAATCCAATATAACATTGAAAATTTAAAATTCTCAAAAAAAAATTTTAATTTTTAATATTAATACTTGATTAGTACAATTAGTATGCACATAGTATTATCTTTTTTTTAAATGTACTATCATGACCGGGTCAAACTAGAGTCTATCGAATATAGTCGCCAACACGATTTCAACCGTCCAAGTGTCCTATCTCACTCGTCGACAGAAGTTGCTGCCTGCTGGGCAATCTCTGCAATGGCTTGTGATTCCTCGGCTAGTTTTTGTTAAACTTTTCTATTTAAGAAATTTTAACATATTTAAAAAATAACACAAAACTAGTTAAAAATTACCCATTGTGATCTTTTTGTATTTATACTATTTTTTTTCCTAAAATTAAAATAATTTTAAATAAATAAACAAATCCCTTATAAATTATTTATAAGTTTCAATAAGTAATTATGGAATAAGCTACAAAATTCCAAACTAAATCTAATAATACTTATCTCAAATTCATATCGTCACCATATGGTTTTTCGGAAGAGTAATATTATTGAATTGTAATTATTAGATCTAATCTAATTAAATTGGGTGTATTGTGGACTTAAAAAAGAAATTTATGGTTAGTATTAAGTACTAAGTAGATCAATCAACTGGATTTTTTAAGGATTGTATACGAGGTTTTAAAATTTAATTCCGTCCACAATTAAGGTGAAGAGGTTTTTTTTTAAGAAAAAAATTAAGGCAACTATTAATAATAAAATAAGAAGACAATTAATTTAAATTTTATAAAAAAAATTTGAGTTAAAATAGTAAATACTAACCCAAAATGAAAGATAAGATGGGCATAACCACGACGGAAGAGCGCAAGCGATGATTATTTCCAAAGAGGGACTCAAATGTTACAAAAATTTTTTCTGGTTTTTAAAAGATAGAAGGATCATATTGTAATATAAGGAATTTGGGTGCATCATATAAAACAGAAAATACGAGGGCCTAGTACAGTGAAGAGCTGAAAGGTCCATAAACGGAAGGTGTTAACAGTTAACACACTTAACGGAAGTCGTTAATTCACTTTGATTAAGATTACTATGTTTACGGTAATACGTAGACGTCAAATATGAAATCATTCATCAGCCATCTCAAGTACTAAAAAAGAAACATGGAGTGTTAGTGGCCAAAGCTATATACAGTAGCTTAAGTGTTAGAATTTTTTTTTTTTTTAATAATCGAGTTCGAGTCAGTTAATGTGCATCTCATTAATTTCCGGACCATTAAGTTTTATACGTGCATCTCAATTAATTTCGGATCCATTAAGTTTTAACACTTTACAAAAGCAATGATTAGGTAAGCCACAATATTCATACTAGATGATCTCAAATTTGAATCAAAATAATTCAAAGAACTGACAATCAAAAACCGCTTAGGATTTATCGTTAAACTATGGTTGATGAGATGGATGAAACCCAAGTCTACCATCAATCTTTGCTGCAATCCCCCAAATTCCGCATTCGTTCAATGTTTGCTCAACCTGAAATATATATATTCACTTTTAATGGCTAAAAATTGAATTATAATAGTATAATTATTAATGTAATACGCTACTCACCTCCTTATTCCAGTTGGTTTTGTAAATGATGTACACCAGGATCATTGTCTGCAGAAAAGTCCCACAAATCATGCCAACCCAAATTCCCTGTTACAACAACACCGATCCACCATGTAATTCATGCAAATAATTGTAAATGAAATTCATAAAAGCTTCATCTTAACTAATTGTTACCTCACTCCATATTCCATCTTGTAACCGAGAAGAAACCCAAGAGGGAGCCCAACAACGTAATAGCAAAACAAGTTTTATAAGCCACCAAAGCTTGCCACCCTCCACCCACAGCAACCTCTGCCAACATTATTTCTGTAATAATATGTTGATATATAACGTTTGGGATCTGTTATTGTATTATATACATATATATCTCACCAGATATAACAGGCTGGACACTGTTCAGCACCATGGTTATACCAAGTAGGTAAGCTAAGTTAGACACAGCTTTTTGCATCTGTTGGCTGTCTGTGAAGATAATGGAAAACTGGTGTCTTGTTGCCATGATAATAGTTGCAGCAATATCCCAACAAGAAGGATTGAGGACTGATACCACAGAGTATTTGCAGCTCTGGGATGTCCTGATCCAAGCTCATTAGACACCCTACGCTGGAAGCAAAGACACGATTAAACTAGCACCAACATAACATTACCAGAAAAAATATCAAACATCCACATTTGTTACCTATAGCTGCGTTGACTCAATAAAAAACACGCCTTCCCACCCATTGATGTTCATACTGAAACAAACATTGCAACTAAAACTATGCATGACCACATACAACTCAGAATAGTTTGTCAAATTAAGAAGTAAATTGGATTCTCACCATATAGAAAGAGAACCAACGGCGATAACTGATCATCAAGATGACCAGTGAGAACAATTATGGTCATAAAATACCAAAACTCAAGGCAAAGCATAACAGCTGAAGCTATAGACAGTCTTACAAATCCCCACATATCTTTAAAGGCCAACCAAGACAATCCTTTCCACCCATCTTTACACCAACCACCACATAAATAATCTGACCAATCGATATCCCCCAAGCTGATATGTCATAAGCAGCAGCAGCTCCAGCAGTTCCCCAATCAAACACATGTATAAACAGAAACAATAAACCAATGTGCCCAATCAAAGCTACAAAACCAATCCATGCTAGAACACCACTTTGCTTTGTGCCTGCAAGAATTTTGGGTTGGAATTGAAGGCTAATGAAAACATTTGAGGCATTACTTGATATATATGTCCCGCAAGTTCTGCAATGTCATCTCGTTGCCCAAGAAGCTTTAAGATTGTGTTGCCAATATGAAAAGTGGCATTAGGAGGAAGCAGGCAACAAAAGGATTATCCATGAACGTTGCATGTATACACCTAGTAATTTACTTGCCCCGCGCCAAATGCTTGTCCACATAGCGTCTCAAGTGCGCTTCCCATGCCAAGCTGCATGCAAATGTATTATGGCTATTCATAATTATCCTTAGATTCCTAAATAAGAAAATTAAAGGGAAGAAATTATGAATAGAAAAACGTTATTGTTGAGTTGAATTGAAGGGTGCTAACCAAGAATCCAAAGAGAAATTTGAAACGACAGATAAGCAATTGAAACTGCAGATAACTCAATATCTCCAATATGGCCAACAAAGATATTGGTAAATGAGTTAATCCCATAATTGCACAAAATGTTGAAAGCAATAGGAGCAGCAATGGCCCAACTTTTGACTCAACAAAACTATATTTTGCGTCTTGAAAGTTACGAACAGGAGGTAATCAGCTCATGGGAAGCAAGCAACGAGGTAGGAGCATGATGAGATCAGCTGTGTCCAGATATCGATGCCATCAATGGTGGATACTTTTGATCCCTTTAAATGCCTCATTATAGATGATGAATCATCAGAGGAGGATGAACAACTTGTGTTCCCTCTGCCGTAAGTTCTTCATTGCCTTATGGTTCCCAATTTTTGCTGCTTTAATGAAGTCCTAATCAATAAATTTTGGATTGAATGAGCTTAGAGTTATTTCTTTTCATTTATTCTTCCTGTAACTTAAGTTTCTTTGAACTATTACTGGTGTTTAATGGTAGCTATGAATACAGAATAGGTTGTCCGTTGAAAGATAAAAGTTTTTACTAAAAAAAAAAAAACAGAAAAACTTGTTGAGATGTGCATGCCATGTGACTTCTCTCTTTAGTCTTTAATGTGAAGCTTAAGAACCCGTAACAGCCACAATCAAACCATATTCTGACAGTATAATATTAAATCCTAAGGTATATACAATAAATTAGGCATTCCCAAAATGCATAGCAATCAACAAGTTAACCGTATGCAATGCTATTGTCACAAAGTAGCACATCAGTTATTGAAACACCAATTGAAGGATATGAACAAGAAGGTGTTAGGAGAAACTTAAACCTCATGCCAAAAAGATATAACTATGAAATAAACATGAAAAAGATAAAGCATAGCATATCAACCTTAAAAAAAAACCACAAACCCAAACAAAGAAATGACTTAACAAGGAACTTGAAAGGCACAGCCTATAGCCACTATATAAAGATAAGATTGTTTTTCAATTGACTTTACAACTGACACTGACAAAAATTTGTAGCAGACAAATACCTGACCAGGAGATTGTTCAGCACTTGAATCAACATGTCTTTTAAAGAAAACTGCCTCTCGATAAGATAAAACTTGCTTCCATAACTCCCCATTTCCATAAGACTTCCATTTCGACTTATCAGGTAATGAACCAACCACAGAATTGCATGGATTCATGGCAATCCCAGTAATCCAACTCAGCATTTTCCACGTAGACCCATGTTTCCTTTTACGACTAGACCTCTCTTCCTTTTTCTCATGACAACTAGAACTCTCTTCCTTTTCCTCGACAAATTTCGAATCTAGCATCACAATACCATCTTTATCACTATCAGCACAGTTCTTGCCCCCATCTGATTCCCCCACCACCACACTCTTCGCCTCCTCATCATTACACTGTTCTCCTGAATCCGATAAATTCAGTGCACATTTTGTTATGTCAGCATCATCCAGACTTGAATCCCCAAAATCAAAGCTATTCTTGTCCCCTTCTAAATCGAAAACTGTGCTCTTTAGCTCACCATCATCACAAAATTTCACGACTTCAACAGCATCCACATATCTCTTTACTGGACCAATGTGCATAGTTCCCTCATCATTAATACATTTTTCAAGTCCCTTAGACTCCACCACCATACTAAGATCATTTCTACAGACATTCACATCATTTTCAAAATCCAATTCTTTCAAATGTGGATACACCTCATCCGTTTTCTTTGAACCCGATAAAAAACCTTCAAACTCTGCTCCTAACTTCATCAAATATCCACTCAAACTTGAGCCAGTATCAACTGAATTACTCTTGGAGTCTCTTCTATCATCAGCAACTCTATCTAACCATCTCTCTAAAGCATCCAAATACTTAGCATAAACCAATTTAATAGATACTGAAGCACTCAAACCCAAGCCAGATTCTTTAGCTACTAAATGCCACAATCCATACTTCGAAACTTTATCATATCCACCTTTCTCTCTCACAACCAAAAAGAGTTTAAACAAATCAATAGGTTGTCCATCTTTAAGCATTGGAGGGAGAGGCCGAAGGCTATCTTGGGCATAGATCTGCTTAAGAAAAAAGCGAAGAAATTGGTCAAAACATAATCGAAGCTTTTTGCATTTGAGTTTAGATTCCTCAGAAGACGGTTCAAAATCGATCCCGAGTCCTTTTGCCTCGAGATTCTTTTGTTTTGAGGTTCTTTGGCCGCAATCTACAACAGACCCATTTGCTACCATCGACCACCCTGCCATGGATTTTCGATTTCGAGATCAAAACCCTAAACACAAATTTTGTTTGTTTGTAATCTTCGCATCATATTAGCAAAACAAACAAACAAAAATAAAAAACCTAAAAAATAAAAAGGACATCACAGTCATTCTCATTTTCATTACCAAAAGAATTAAAAAAAAAATCGTCTTTTAGATGATTCATTTTACGAACAAGTGACGATTATCATCTGGGTCATGTTTGTCTTGGCGGGAAAAAAATCAATCTAGGGTTTTGAAGAAAACCCAGTAAACTTTTGAAGGTCCCGCGCACTCTTTTGTAATTACAGACACAATATAACGTGTGAAAGGGAAAGAGAGGGTTATATTTCAAGTTTTGAACAGATACAGACCCTGGTGTTCAATATCAAATAGAGTTGTATTATTGCATTATTGATTTTGTTTTGGGTTTATCGTTTTTGTCATTGTTGAAGTAAAAGAAAAAAAGAAAAAAGAAATGAAAAAAAGAAAACGTACCAGACGGGTAGAAAATTGGGTGTGTTAGAGTGGGGCTTGGAGTTGAATGAGACCTTCGGTGAAGACCTCCTTAGACTTTGGCTTTTTCTCTTTCTTTGCCCTATAAACTCCTCCACTTCATTTTTTAAGCCCCTTTTCCCTTTGGGTCTTTTTTATAAAACCGAGTGGTGAAAGTATAATAGGGTTCGGAGATGAATACATTCTCCTTGATTTATAGTTGTCATGATTGGCTAACTTTGGTTAATTTTGACTATGGGCAGAGTTTAACTTGGGTTGGGTTGAGTAGAGTTTTGAGTTAGGGATTGTGATTGTGATTGTGATTGTGATTGTGAAAGGGATATTTTTGGAAATTAAAAATTATATATTTATTATGGATGGTTGTCTTTTGAAAATCAACAAACCCATTTTTTAAACAATAAGACCCTATTTTTCATTTATCATATTATTCTATTCAATCATTAATCATATATATAATCACTTCGACTTCAAAACTTTATGTGTTTTGTTCCTCCTGTGTGTTAATCAATTCCTTATCTAGTTTTTTTGTTTTTTTTTTTTTCAAAATCTTAATATAACAATTACAGATCTAATGGTTCAACGTCAACCAATCATAAATCCAATGGTGATAAAGTTGTCTCATTAATAACCCTTGGATTATAGTTCAAGAGTTGATCTCTCGTGATCTAAGGGGTATCATAAAAAGATAATACCACAATAGCTCAAAGACTACAATTCAAGTGTTGATCACTTGTTATCTAAAGGCTTTCGCAACATTATATAATGTAAGTCAATAATTTCATTGTTTGTAAAAGTTAATATAATAGAACTTTTTTATAATCATAATAGTGAGACCAAACAATTTTATTACTATAAAGAAGTTATAACTTAATAGAGGTGTAGTATAGAGATAAAATATACACTACATTAATAATTAATTAGAGGTGGGAAAGGCTCGGGCCTAGTCGTCCCCTCAAGGTCCGGGCCTAATTTGGGTTTGGTCCTTGAGGGCCCAAGCCCAAATAATCAGGGACCGGTCATGGGCCCATAAGACCGATCCTACGAGCTTGGTCAATTTTTTTATAAAATTTTATTTTAACCCTTATATTTATAGTCAATTTCATATTAAATAGAGGGTTTTGGATATTTTACAGGGGTTAAAAGGAAATTGGGGAGGGGGTTTGGGCCCGGGCCTAGGCCTAGGCCTAGGACCAGAGGAGGAATTGGCCCTAGGCCTGGGCGCTCCTCCCTTGGGCCTAGTCTAGTCTTAGGACTGAGTTTTTAGGTTGGACTTTTTAGGTCCAGGCCTAATTCCCACCTCTATAATTAATTAATGGAGCATATCAAATCCAAGGTATAGATATTGATAAAAGAGATAAACATAATTTAAAAAAACTAGTACATGTATCTATGTTGTATTGGGAATATATAAGTTATCTTAAAAGTCTTAAATTTTGCATTCTCTTTAATATTTTTCTCTCAATGTAAATTTTATAAATACACTGTACTATAATACAACCCATGTAATCTTCAACCAATTCAAGTGATACATTTCCTTCTTCCTCTAGCAAATTAACCATGCCACCAAAAGTTAATACACTACTCGATTGACTGAAAATATTTGTGTTGAGTTATGTAATATGAAAGTTAATACATATAATTATTACTATGGAGGCAAGTTCCTTAAAACGGGACCTAAAAAATTTATAACTTATTATAATGTGGAGTTTATTCTTATTAATAACTATATGGTTTTAATCGAATAAAGTGCGAAATAATAAACAAAATTTTTATTCGAAACACATAATCCTGGATTATAAATTGATGTTAATAATTCATTCAAAACAAATATATAAATAAGATTGACCATTTGTTTATAATCATACCTTTGATTAGAGGCTCCTTCAATTTTGGTTGTAGAAAACGCTACCACTTTAAGAGGAGAAGTAAACGAACGGTAATTCACGTAAAGACAAGAATTCCCACATGATTAATTTGCTAATTTGAGGGTAGGGGTTCAAAGAAGAAAAATGAAGAAAAATTATCTCTACAACTTTTTTAGCTTGGGAGGTAAGATAAGAGAGTGAAATAAGGGTCAAGGCCCCTTTTTATAGGCAAACTCTAACCCTAATATTCCTTTGACATATTCCAAGAATATTTCTCACTAATATTCATTATTTATAAATAAATAATTAAAATTTACTTAGTGCCCCCAAAAAAGTCGATTTGGTATTTTATTATTATTCAATAACAATTTACTATTTAAAATGTATATACAATAGTATATAAATTTAAATAATGATAATTTATTAATTAAAATACATATATATACACCAATATATATATATATATATATTGAAATAAATATGTAATCTTAAAAATTAAATCCAATATTAACACGACAACCTTCCAACAAATTTAATCGCATTGTAAGATTCACCAAAATACCCATTCGCCCTGAAATGACGAAATTGCTCTTATTTAAAATCTTATTTTATTTGTCTTTTAAGTGTGTGACCCGTGGACTCCTTATCATATCAACAGTGGATAATATTACAATTGACACTCAATCAATTGTCTCATTACACATCGACTCAAATTGACCTCTAGCCAAACATCATGGTCACCCAATAGATTCGGATTCAGCATATTAGCTATATGTTAACGGTATAGTTACTGTGCAATCAAATATTTTCATCATCTATTATCTCATCAAGGTTTGAAGTACATAAATAAGGTCAATTTCAAATATACAACCTTGAAATGTTTGTATTCGGTAATCAAATTAACGACTTGATAAAATTGAACTCTAGCACCTACTCAATTTCATTGTGGCCATAGTTTTGTGGTTGTTGCCATTTACCAAATTACTTGACGGGATAAATTCTCCTGTATCCAAGAGTGATGAATCATATGTCGATCCACCATAGTCATAGTGTACTTTTCAATGTAGCCAATCATTCATGTATTGATAACCCTAAATAAGACTACGTTATGCTATCGTCAAACTACACTAATATTTACACACGACGCTCTAGTGATCTCAAGTCTAAGGATCATATACACCACCATATGTTAAGGATATATTCCATAGACATTGGGGTTAACATTTGTATAGAATCCTCTGGTTGATCCATATAGTGAACTTGCCAATTGCCAGCACCAATGCGTTGCACCAAGTTGTTAGCAAACAACTTCAACATGTAAGATTTGTTATTATTTTTCGATTAGGTCGTTCAACGCTATGATAGTCTTATCGTATTATCTATATCCTTACTATTGACGTTTTTAGAATGACCACCAAATGTGCATCTCACAATCAAGACTTATTATTGCTTGATTTCCTCGTCATGGTTCTACCATTCTAAAGACATATATTATAACATATGTAAAATACGATTTACATAATACTGTGATGCCTTTTATTAATATCAACATGTTTTACAAGTAGTCAATTACTACAATAAGATTGACTCTAGTGCACCTATCCTAACAATAATTGGCCCAAGTTGGGACCATAATTTTTTATGACTATATAGAAGTTATTTTTATATACAGTATCACTATAAAGAAGTTATATTATACTTAAAAAATGATAGAAATTCATATATTCAACAATTCTTTAATAAGGACATCCTTATATACATTTGTAAGTATCATACTTGAATACTATTGGATTCATTTGTAAAATATTATTTCACTCTAATGTTTATGAATCTAATAATATTCAAACATAATCCTCACAAAATTTATGTAAGGATGTTCTTACTATAAAATTACTATTCATATATTTTTATTGTAAAAGCAAACAACTCTAACACTTATAATCTAACTATAAAAAACTAAAAATAAACATATTATTTATATTCAACCATTCATCTTCAGTTTATAAACCAATTCATTTTTTTGTGATTAAAAAAAAAAAAAAAAGCAGCACCTAATGCTACAACTTTATAATATCTTATAAGTAGGGCGGATCTAAATTTTTTTGTTAAGGTTGGTCAAAATAAAAGCTAATTGCACATTAATATTTTTGCTAAGGTAGGCCAAACTCTGGAAATTGTGTATATTAATTTTAAAAAATAAAATTAAGGGTGGGCCACCCTCAACAAGTACTGCATTTGCCCTGCTTATAAGTTATATATATCAAGCGATATTATGCAGTAAAACTTATCTATAGTGATACTTTATATAGAAATAAACTCTACATAGTCATAAAAAAATCAATTCCCAATTTGAGATAGTTATAAATAAGAATAAACTCTACATTGTAATAAGTTATAATATTTATAATTTTTGTCTTAAGAAAAGTTGCCTCCATATAGTAATAATTATATGTATATTACAAAAAAATATATGTTATGTTACGTTAAAGGTTTAAGATGAAATAAAATATTTATCTAAAGTTGTTTGATATAATGATTTATGCTTTAGAGTTGTTACTACATTTTTTAACTTGCAGGTACATTACTCGCTAGCATGAACATTTTCTTGTTAAAGTCATATATTTTTAGTTTCTTAAGTATGCTTAGAGTTTCTTGGCACAAACTTTTTGTATTTCTATACTATCATCCTCATTATTATTTTCTTTATCTTCTTGTCTAATTGTAGTAATGATTTATTCTTTAGTTAAATCATACATGACTTATTGCTCATTTGGATGATTAAAAAAGACATTAATATCTATTCGAATCTAATCACTAAATTCTACAATGATTATTTGATTCTCCTCATCCACTTCATTTATAACTTGAAATTCATCGATATCAGGGATCTTAATTTGGTAATGATTAAAACAATTGACAATAGTATGTGGCTTCACATTAATTTGTTACATAATTTTGTAATGATTAAAACAATTGGCAATAATATGTGGCTTCACATCAATTTACTGCATAATTTTATAATAATTAAAACAATTGACAATAGTCTGTGGCTTCACATCAATTTGACCATACAACAACTATATTTACAATTTCATCAAGGACACTTATCTTTGCTAGTTTCAAGACACGATCTTCTATCCATTTTAAAAGTAGACAATTGAAACATTGAATTGAAATCTTAATAATATTAAAACATCAATTGAAATCATAATACTGTACTATTAAAATATGAATTATAAAGAAATTTTTGTTACTACACTTTTATTAAATTATAATATTTTCATAGTAATAAAATTAATTAATCCTACCAATATGACTGTAAAAAGACTTTACTGTAGTTTTTTTTTTTTAAGATACATATCATAGGTCAAACTACAGGCATGTCGAATAGATCGCCAACCGACGATTTCAACAGTCCCAAGTGTCCGATCTCACTCGTCGACAGAAGTTAGCTGGGCATTATCTCATGCAATTGGCTTGTGATTCTGATTCCTCGGCTAGTTTTTGTTAAACTTTTCTATTAAGAAATTTTAACATATTTAAAAAATAACACAAAACTTAGTTAAAAATTACCCATTGTGATGTTTTTGTATTTATACTATTTTTTTTCCCTAAAATTAAATAAAACAAATCCCTCATAAATTATTTATAAAGTTTCAATAAGTAATTATGGAATAAGCTACAAAATTCCCAAACTAAATCTAATAATACTTATCTCAAATTTCATATCGTCACCATATGGTTTTTTGGAATAGTAATATTATTNTGATTCCTCGGCTAGTTTTTGTTAAACTTTTCTATTTAAGAAATTTTAACATATTTTAAAAATAACACAAAACTTAGTTAAAAATTACCCATTGTGATGTTTTTGTATTTATACTATTTTTTTTCCTAAAATTAAAAGTAATTTTAAAATTAAATAAAACAAATCCCTTATAAATTATTTATAAAGTTTCAATAAGTAATTATGGAATAAGCTACAAAATTCCCAAACTAAATCTAATAATACTTATCTCAAATTTCATATCGTCACCATATGGTTTTTTGGAATAGTAATATTATTGAATTGCAATTATTAGATCTAATCTAATTAAATTGGGTGTATTGTTGGACTTAAAAAAGAAATTTATGGTTAGTATTAAGTACTAAGTAGATCAATCAACTGGATTTTTTAAGGATTGTATACGAGGTTTTAAAATTTAATTCCGTCCACAATTAAGGTGAAGAGGTAATTTTTTTTAAGAAAAAAATTAAAGGCAACTATTAATAATAAAATAAAGAAGACAATTAATTTAAATAATTTATATAAAAAAATTTGAGTTAAAATAGTAAAATACTAACCCAAAATGAAAGATAAGATGGGCATAACCACGACGGAAGAGGGCAAGCGATGATTATTTTCCAAAAGAGGGACTCAAATGTTACAAAAAAATTATTTTCTGATTTGTTAAAAGATAGAAGGATCATATTGTAAATATAAGGAATTTGGGTGCATCACATAAAACAGAAAAGTACGAGGGCCTAGTGTAGTGAAGAGCTTGAAAGGTACATAAACGGAAGGTGTTAACAGTTAACACACTTAACGGAAGTCGTTAATTCATTTTGATTACTATGTTTACGGTAATCTGTAGATCGTCAAATCTGACAATCATTCATCAGCCATCTCTGTAAGTACTAAAAAAGAAACATTGTAGTGGTAGTGGCCAAAGCTATACTGTTAGAATTTTTTTTTTTTTTTTTTTTTAATAATTCGAATTAATTTAGGTGCATCTTAATTAATTTATCGGATCCATTGAAGTTTTAACACTTTAAAAGGATAAAGAATAATGTAAGCTATAATATTATCGTGGTAGGTGATCCTAAAGTTTGAATCAAAAAACTCAAAAAAAAGAACAAACTCTCTTAACCGTCAAGTCAATCCCTTGAGATTTATTGTTAAACTATGGTTGATGAGATGGATGAAACCCAAGTCTACCGATCAAATCTTTGCTACAATCCTCCCAAATTCCGCATTCGTTCATATGTTTGTTCAACCTGAAATATATATATATTCACTTTTAATGGCTAAAAAAGTTGAATTATAATAGTATAATTAATTAATGGTAATACGCTACTCACCTCCTTATTCCAGTTGGTTTTGTAAATGATGTACACCAGGATTATTGTCTGCAGAAAAGTCCCACAAATCATGCCAACCCAAATTCCCTGTTACAACAACACCGATCCACACATGTAATTCATGCAAATAATTGTACATGAAATTCATAAAAGCTTCATCTTAACTAATTGTTACCTGCACTCCATATTCCATCTTGTAACCGAGAAGAAACCCAAGAGGGAGCCCAACAACGTAATAGCAAAACAAGTTTATATAAGCCACCAAAGCTTGCCACCCTCCACCCACAGCAACTCCTGCCAACATTATTTCTGTAATAATATGTTGATATATAACGTTTGGGATCTGTTAATTGTATTATATACATATATATCTCACCAGATATAACAGGCTGGACACTGTTTAGCACCATGGTTATACCAAGTAGGTAAGCTAAGTTAGACACAGCTTTTTGCATCTGTTGGCTGTCTGTGAAGATAATGGAAAACTGGTGTCTTGTTGCCATGATAATAGTTGCAGCAATAATCCCAACAAGAAGAGATTGCAAGACTGTGACAACCACAGAGTATTTTGCAGCTCTGGGATGTCCTGATCCAAGCTCATTAGACACCCGTACGCTGGAAGCAAAGACACGATTAAAACTAGCACCAACATAACATTACCAGAAAAAAATATCAAACATCCACATTTGTTACCTTATAGCTGCGTTGACTCCAATAAAAAACACGCCTTCCCACCCATTGATGTTCATACTGAAACAAACAATTGCAACTAAAACTAAGCATGACCACATACAACTCAGAAATAGTTTGTCAAATTAAGAAGTAAATTGGATTCTCACCATATAGAAAGAGAACCAACGGCGATAACTGGATCATCAAGATGACCAGTGAGAACAATTATGGTCATAAAATACCAAAACTCAAGGCAAAGCATAACAGCTGAAGCTATAGACAGTCTTACAAATCCCCACATATCTTTAAAGGCCAACCAAGACAATCCTTTCCACCCATCTTTACACCAACCAACCACATAAATAATCTGACCAATCGATATCCCCCAAGCTGATATGTCATAAGCAGCAGCAGCTCCAGCAGTTCCCCAATCAAACACATGTATAAACAGAAACAATAAACCAATGTGCCCAATCAAAGCTACAAAACCAATCCATGCTAGAACACCAACTTTGCTTTGTGCCTGCAAGAATTTTTGGGTTGGGAAATTGAAGGCTAATGAAAACATTTGAGGCATTACTTGAATAGTATATGTCCCAGCAAGTTCTGCAATGTCATCTCGTTGCCCAAGAAGCTTTAAGATTGGTGTTGCCAATATGAAAAGTGGCATTAGGAGGAAGCAGGCAACAAAAAGGATTATCCATGAACGTTGCATGTATACACCTAGTAATTGTACTTGCCCCGCGCCAAATGCTTGTCCACATAGCGTCTCAAGTGCGCTTCCCATGCCAAGCTGCATGCAAATGTATTATGGCTCTTAATACATTACCTTAGATTCCATAAATAAGAAAATTAAAGGGAAGAAATTAATGAATAGAAAAACGTTATGTTGAGTTGAATTGAAGGGTGCTAACCAAGAATCCAAAGGAGAAATTTGAAACGACAGATAAAGCAATTGAAACTGCAGATAACTCAATATCTCCAATATGGCCAACAAAGATATTGGTAAATGAGTTAATCCCATAATTGCACAAAATGTTGAAAGCAATAGGAGCAGCAATGGCCCATAGCTTGTTGGACTCAACAAAACATATATATTTTGCGTCTTGAAAGTTATGAACAGGAGGGTAATCAGCCTCATGGGAAGCAAGCAACGAGGTAGGAGCATGATGGAGATCAGCTGTGTCCCAGATATCGATGCCATCAATGGTGGATACTTTTGATCCCTTTAAATGCCTCATTATAGGTGATGAATCATCAGTGGAGGATGAACAACTTGTGTTCCCCTCTGCCGTAAGTTCTTCATTTTCCTTATGGTTCCCAATTTTTGCTGCTTTAATGAAGTCCTAATTCAATAAATTTTGGATTGAATGAGCTTAGAGTTATTTTCTTTTCATTTATTTCTTCCTGTAACTTAAGTTTGTCTTTGAGCTATTACTGGTGTTTAATGGTAGCTATGAATAACAGAATAAGGTTGTCCGTTGAAAGATAAAAGAGTTTTTACTAAAAAAAAAAAAAAAAAACAGAAAAACTTGTTGAGATGTGCATGCCATGTGACATTCTCTCTTTAGTCTTTAATGTGAAGCTTTACGATAGATAATGACCAGTGGTATCAAGGAAGGTTTGTACTTTGTATTTGAATGGTGCATATGGAATGGATGGTAAGCACTATTAACTATTTTCAAATACTGGGTTTCACATGCTTCTGATCTGAGCCAATAAAAATGTTTACCATTAATTTTATTATAGGAATTTGGTCTCTCTATATGGGTCTTGGTCTCCTGGGCTAAAGATGGCAACTAGATAGTTGGGTTCAACTAAATGGACCATCATACATAACGAAGCCAGATGGGCTTACAAGCAAGCTGCTGAGGCCATTACAACGCAAAGAAGAAGATCATCTAATAATAATAAGATTTCTTAATGAACCAAACATTAGCACGAAGTTACGTTTCTAA
This sequence comes from Pistacia vera, assembly GCF_008641045.1. Taxonomy (NCBI): domain Eukaryota; kingdom Viridiplantae; phylum Streptophyta; class Magnoliopsida; order Sapindales; family Anacardiaceae; genus Pistacia; species Pistacia vera. Next base: position 207,165 of record NW_022196095.1, read on the forward strand.
CAAGAAGAACAAATTGAACAACTTTCCTTCTGGGAAAGAGACAAAACGGATCCAAGAACTTTCAATTCCCAGCAGGCGCCTATAATGCACGCACTGGGTTAGAAGGTGAGAATCATGGAGCGTGCAAATGGTTCTTGCTTGGTGAAGTGATGAGGCTGCATTCTATGTATCCAACCAATACATGAATTCAAAACTCAAAAGGAAGAGATAAAACAATGGACAAATTGAATCATTCGACTACTTAACAAAATGTTGATGTGATTGTGGGGCAATTATTGGTTGAGCTTCCAAGTTTGACTCATTAATTTTGAGCTATTAACTGTAAGTGCATCGATATTATGACGATCAGTTGGCCTTGGGGCTATTTGGGCTCAGCGTCATCATGCTGTCACGTGATTACAGGATAATACTATACTAATAATCTTCTCTCATAAACTTTCTTTCATAACTTTGATGTGAAAACTCGCAGTTAATCAGCTTACAATTAATTAATAGGACCTATGTAAAACCTATCATAAACTAACTAATTATGAGTTATCACATCATAATTGTGTGAGAGAGGATTGTTGGTGTAGTATTATTCGGATTTTGAACCCAATTTAGACTGTGCACATTCAAACAAATACCGTAACAACATCATCACCTAACTGCCCTTTGATGAAAAAAGGGAAACGTATACATGCACTTAAATACAATCACAGATATGTACAGCTGAAAAGGACATTAGGCATTTGAATCTATTTGGAATCATTTGAGAAGTGGCAAAACTTCTAAAGCAACATTAACTCTTTTTATACTTGCTTGGTAATCTACATTACATTTCTTTCTATTGCATTTTTAAATTGACAAAAAAAAAAGAGCTTCTAAACTTAAGGAGAAGACTGGAGTAACAAAAACTATAGACTTGTTACTGAACTTGGCTTTTCTCATCAGTTTTCCCGACAAATTTGTCAGTTAAAACATTCATTGGGGAAGAGACATTTCCAGAAGATGAATGTGAACCTCCAGTTGATACTCTTATATTGCCAGAACAGTCACCAGCAATGGATGCCCCATTGTTGGAATCCATCCTGATTCCGTGATATGACTCCCCGGAAACAAGTGCTTGTATTAGTCTTGGTGGTGGAGGAGTGGTCACCTCCACTACTCCCTCCAACATCTTAACCACCATCCCCATTGTAGGCCTCATTTCCTCGTTATCTTGTATGCACCAAATTGCCACCAAAGCAACACGCTCTGCCTCCTCAACATTATAAACTCCACCTAGTCTATCATCCACGATTGCTGCCACATTGCCCTCGATTATTTGTCGTGCTGCCCATGGAGGGAAAAACCATTTTTCCCCATATTCAGCTCCACCACCACCATCAACATTACCATTGCCTCCAGAAGCTGGTGCCTCAACGTTTCTGCGACCTCCTATTAACTCTAACAATGTCATTCCATAGCTATAAACATCAGCTTTTGCTGTAATTGCCAATCCAGATATCCATTCCGGTGCTACATAGCCCCAAGTGCCCCTCATTGTGGCCAATACTCGGCTAAAGTCCCGACCAATTAACTTTGCTAGTCCAAAATCTGATACCTTGGCTGTATAATCACTATCCAAAAGAATGTTTTCCGGTTTGATATCACAATGGATGATGCAGTCTCTGCATTCCTCATGTAAGTATGCAATACCTCTAGCCGTACCAATGGCTATCCGAAATCTAATATCCCAGCTTATATTAGGACTACCTTGGCGTAAATAAGAACTCAAAGGACCATTTGGCATGTAATCATAAACCAATAGTCTGTGAGAATTCTCTGAGCAAAAACCTCTAAGTCTCACTAGATTAACATGTTGAATGTTGCCAATAGTGCAAACCTCTGCCCTGAACTCCTTCTCTCCACTTCCAGGCCTTTCAAGGCGTTTCACTGCAACAATAGTAGCATCTGATAACTCTCCTTGAAAAACTGTCCCGAATCCACCATGCCCAAGTTTGTCTGAGAAACCCCTTGTCACTGTGTGAAGTTCTTTGTAAGAAAAAACCTTCAAATTCAGCACTGAAAATACACCATCTTCATCCTTACCCTTCTTCTTCTCTCTTCTCTTCCGTAAAATCAGCAACACCACCGCTGTTAATGCAAAAATAGCAAATGATCCAACAATGCCAACAACTAAAATCACTGTTGTTGATATATTTTTCTTTGCAGTACCTCCCCTTTGCACTCTAACATACAACACATCCTCGGTTGTGCTATCAGTCGTCAAATTCCTCAGATTCAAGAGTTTCCCAAACACATTCTTGCACAAATTAGTTCCGGCATTATGATACAACCCGATACAAGAGCAATTACTTAAACAAGAACTCTCACAGACCTTCCTACTAGCCGAAAATGATTCAGTAACAGCACCCACAAACCCCACAACACCAACCTCCTCAAACATATCACTCTGATGACACAAATCATTACTCGTGCGGATACAACCACTGGAGTAATCGCCAGAATCCCAGCCATTACCATCAGATGGCCTAAACCCACTAAAACATGTACAAGGCCTTAACATTGTGCCCTGACAAAACCCAAAATTACCACATAAACCATAAACTCTGCACTTATCTTCCGGCCGTGACCAGAACATGTTCCAATTTTCATTCTGCTGTGACCAAGTATACTGCTTAAGCTGTCCACTTGGATCCAAATGAAACTTTGTCAATGGCGGCTTTAATCCGCTGTCGATTGACTTTTCTGTGTAACCAAACGTCGCCGTGGGCTTGCGCGGGTTCACGAAATAGAACTTGTATATATAAGGGATGGTCATTTCTGGTACATTAACAAATGAATTACCAGTCCAGTTCCCAGTAGACCAGTAAACAATAGTACCATTGTACACAAGTTCAATTTCATTGTAGCCTCTTGGTTTTAGCCTCAGTGAGTAAAAACCAGGTGATGGATCGGACAAACTCTTCCAAGAAGTTAAAGATCTATCACTACTGAGGTTCATGCCAGGAAGCCACGTGTCAGTTGGGTGTTCAAAACTTTGCCACACTAGTAAACCCTCAGGTGATAATAGAACAAAATTCCCAGAGTCTAAGAAAGAAAAATGAGTTGCCTTTTCAGTGTTTGTGGTTTGCCAAATGATAGAGTTTTGCGAATCTTTAATTGCTAATTTACCAGTTTCAGTGATTTGAAGTGTAGATAGTGTTAAACTCATAATGGGTTTTTCACGATTTGCAACCCAAACATATGTTGGTGTAGGAATTGAATTTGAAGCGTACCAAATTCCCAAATACCAGCCAGCTTCCTCATTTGTTGAGAAGAACCCAAGCTCGAACGTCTGGTTTTCGCTTAAAATTGTAGAGTTGCCAGCGACGATAACACCTGTCTCATTCTTTGTAAGAGAAACACCCAAACTTGTAACCCCTCCGAGTTGCAGGGAATGAACAGCAATTGAGGTCCGTAATACAAGGAATGTTTGAAGAAGAAGAAGAATGAAAAAAGACATGAAAGAAGAAGTGAGGTTGGGTAGTGACATTTCCAGTCAGTTCCTCGAAAAGTTGTTTGGTTCGCCAGAAAGTGTTATTTTCTTGCAAAGTGACATGGAATGGAATCTATGTGAGTTTTCGAAGAAACACTTCACTGACTCTGTAGTCTGTAGTCTGTAGTCTGTAGTGACGACTGAAGAGAGTGAGAGCCAGACTCTGGATTCTTTCTTTCTAGATATCTTACAAAAGCTGCTATTCACGGACACATCACAATGTCCAAAATGTTTCCTGTATTATTAGTCATTTACAAAACTACCCTCAACATCTAACCAAATAAATCATCATTGAGAACAAAATATGTCCAAAGATTTTGTCTGAAATTAACAGGATTTTGTGGTACCCGTAATTGATTACAGATTTACAGTTAACAAGAAAATCATGTTGGATAATATTATTACAATGAAGAGAAATTAAATGGATGAGTACTGAGTAGAGGATATTTTGGTAAAAGAAAGGGCGGTTTTTAGAAATAGAAAAAGGTTTGGTGGCAGACAAATGTAGTGAAGTCCACTCACGAGGTCATTACTTTTCAACAAAAGGATTATAGAAAGACATAAAAATATAATAATTTAAAAATTGTTTTACCATTATTCTATACCACGCGCGCAGTCCACTTCTTGGATGAAGTGAGATTACATTATAAAGCCTCAACAACCTCAATCGTGGCAACATCATATTGGTTCATCAATTCCGCAAGTCAATCTACTCTACCTGTCCTTTGACCTTCTCACTTCCGTGAAACCAAATTTTCAAATAAAATTTTTATAAGTTGATAATTATTTTGAAGACAAACGTTAAGCACATTTAATTTGGTCCACATGTTATTACAATGTTAAATGTTTAATGTAATCAATTTATTTTGTAAATGTTGACAAGAAGAGAAGAGGAAATTGATTTGATGACTTGCTGAAATATTAAACGTGGGTAAGAAGAGGTAATATTTTCTAGAAACAACGTGATCAAGTAGTTGAACTTCCTTTTTTTTTCTTATTTGAGTTTTGGTTAATTTATATACACTTTAATTAATCTATACAGTCTATTGAATATCCTAAACGTCCAATAAGTCAGACAAATCACAAATGTGGTAAGTAATCATTTCGTGAAACTCAAACACAAAACTTTTTCGCAACCACTCAGACTTGTCATCTCATCACAAGACTATTAGTTCAAGTGGTTGAACTTGCTTCAACCAAAGTGCCGCGTGTTTTACTTAACAGCGAAATAAAACCGATCGTTGAACTTATTCAAAAGAATAATGCTACACTTACAAAAAAAATATTAAAGAGATTCTCGTACAAAGTGATTGTGACAAAAAAAGAATAGAAAAATAATTATAATAAGTTTGACTTTTTCATTCATTTTTTATTACCTTACTTTGTATGAAAATCTTTGTAAGACTTTTTTGTAAATATAGTATTATTGTAGTAAAAAGGGTAAAAGATATAGGTAGCAACTACCTGGTTAGCTTTTCATACTAATAGTAATTGCGCATGCATTAGGCCACAGGTTTTGCAATACCAAAATTCTTACTGAAAATGCCATACGATAACTGCAGGAAACGGCTTTCACTCGTTTATGACAATTCTGAGAGGATTTTCATCACTTACCCCCTTAAGATTTTAATACAAAGCAAACTTCATCTAGCTTCTTGATGTAGCACCAACAACCTTGCTTTTCATTGACCTCTTGCAAAGTCTATGAAGATATCAAGTCATAGGCTTACACACTAAGAAGAAAAAAAAGAATATTTGGAGCTTTTTAAATGACAGATACCAAAATGACTGCCGGGGAGGAAAAAAATCTGCAGTGGAAAATGGTAAACATTCACATGAAAGGTATAAGCTTAGATCATACATGCTAATGAGAAACCAATGAAAGTTTCTTCTTTAAGGGAACTAAATTAATTTGGCATTTCCATAAGGCGGAATTTAAGTGCAGTGTCATGGCTAAACAATACAAAAACATTTAATATATCATATGATTTAACATGGATAGAAAACCTTGTGTCAAACCCATCAAAAAATTAAACAAATATGATTTACAAAAACAGCACAAATGAGCAAATATATGGAGAATAATACAACATGCAAAGAATTCCCAAAAAAAAAATTTAAAAAAAAAAAAAATAATAATAATAGAAAGAAAACACTTTACAAGAGAACTTTTATCAACACTGACAACACAACATGGAAGGGAACACTGACCATTTTTGTATTTTGCAAATGGAGTATATCTGATTTACCCCCAACAACATTGCAGCTCACATCATTCTTCTACCTCAACTCAACCAGTGAAACGGGGAATAAAGAAGGAGAAACCTGCCACCACGCTGGGTCAAAACTTTGTTTCTTTACTTTGGACTAACCCACCAAAATAATGACATCTTTAAACAGTTCAACCTTCAAAATAATTACAACCTAAGAGAAAATGGATCCGTCAGCACTATTCGCCGACCAGCCATTAAACAAAATGCAACTGCAGCTATCATTTCAAACAGCAAAGAAACTTCTATATCCAAAGAGACTTGGAGCTACTAATCAAAGGTGTGGTTGAATATCATTTCCTGTGACAATAAGAACACGTCACTCTTTCATTAGTTTAAAGGCATAAGTGGTGCACATGTAAATAGAAATCCAGTGATACATTTGATTCCTCTGAAAAATAGTTGCACTGATTCAAGCAGTCATCAACTGACAACACCATAAATCTAGCCAGCTTACCTGTACATTCAATAGAAAGTACAGGTATCATGGTAATACAATTCTAATGTTGTCTACTTCTAAGGTAAAAGACTCCTCATGCAGTGTGCATGAATTTTACTGGAGTAGAAAAGGCATCATTTCAGAAGAACCAGACATCACATTATAAGATAATTTACAAAGAAATGAAACATTCAATCTAATTATTGCACATTCAATTAATTTCACAAGGCAAACCTGATCACATATGGGGCAGGAGTCACTTCTTTCATTCCACTCCAAAATGCATGAGAGGTGAAAATGATGTTCACATTTTGTGATAAGTTTTGGATTCTCTGTATCATATTCTGCAAGAGGAAGTACCGAGAAAATGAAACATCAGTTATGAAATGCTAAAATATTAAAGCAATGCAGTACCAGAATTATTTTACTGCCCATTAACCAGCAAAAAAAATAGTAATACAGAGGATAACAGAATTAATGCCTCAAAAACTGATAATACTACACCTTCAAGACAAATGGGGCAGGTGTCCTCCTCTTCTGCCACTATGGATTCATTTAATTTCGCAACTTCTGATTTCCTTGGTGAGACAAGCAAAGAACTAACTTGAGTTTTGCAGTCTAATTCTTCAAGATCTTCACATGTGGGTAATGTTTCAAAACTACCACCACTAATAGTTTCTCTAACAGACTCTGAATCTGTTGATGGCGGACATCCGAAAACAACATCATACGGCAAAGGTGCAGGAGGGGGCCGGAAAGTGTCAGGTGTTGATGCTTCCAGATGAAAATCAACCAGGAGTCCTCCTGTAAAGGCAGAGGCTCCGCCACTGTGAGATGTTAAGGACTCCTGCTCTTCCAAAGCTGGTGGACACTGCATTAATCAGTTCTATAAGTTCAAGAGGGATGGACTAGAAAATTACTAATGAGCAAGTTGTTGACAATAGTAAGTCAGTAGAGATTTCCACCTAAAAGCAACATTCTTGATAGAAACACCTAAACATAACATTACTCGCCATCAACTATGGCATGCCTTGTACGGCAGCAGAGGGGGGAATTTTTTTTTTATAGCATGTGCCTTCTTCTGTCAGCGGCTTCCCCAAATGGCACATCCTAAATCCCTTCCCAGAAAAACATTTGAGATTAACACAACTGCCCCCAATATTTTCAACTCAACTCCTCATAAAATCTGTTAACTTCACATGTTACCATTCCACTAGCTCAGACTTCAAATACTCCAATCAAAACAAAATCCTAATAATAATTGTAACACTAAATCTGTAAAATAAACACATTCATATATAATTAAAAGGAAAAGGTCCACAGACCAGAACAGCTATCTTGTTGGAGATGTAAATTTACATTTCTCCAATATCCATTCCAAATGCAAACTGAACAGCAGAAGATGACTACTCAATATAGATATCAGCTATTAAAAGTGCCAGCAACAAAGACCAAAGAAAATGAGTGTTTGAAAATCCAAAGACACGTAATTTGAGAGAAACCATTACTAACATAGTAGTATACAGGTGTTCCATGTAGATGAGGTTTCCTGGAAGAACAACAACAGCCTCCCATCCCTGCAATTATTTCTGTTATCCACCCAATACAAGCAGTGGTTGGTGCATTATTTCCTGTCATTCAGCATCGGGAAGAGTCAAATATTACACAGCTTACAAATGAAAAGAAGTTAGCAATATAATAATAAAACTAGCTCAATTTATACAAATTGACTACGAAAAATATATCTGGGAAGAGAAAATAGAATGGCACGATGAGGAACAAGTGAACAAGTAAACCAAGAATTTCCAGACAACTCAAACAGCCCTTTTTTGTATATGATTCTAACACTTTGAATTAATATAATTTAGCTTAGAATACTAAAAAAAAAAAAAAAAAGAAGCAGTAAATACTCAAGTATACAAATACAATAATTACTATAATCAAAACAACCAAAAAGGAAAAAAATTTAAGTCACATAACAATCCAAAGAAAAAAAAATCAGAAGATGGTTAAACCATTATTAAGAAACCAGATTCAACAACAAAAAAATAATAAAAGTAAAAGAAGAACGAAAACCCTAATCAGGAAGGTCGATAAGATGCAAAAGATAACCAATTCAAGCAATCATTATCTTGAAAGTTTACATAGAAACTATGGAAGCTTACCTCCTAGCACACGAAAGTAAAGAGGAAGAGCGAGAGAAAGAGACAGACACAGAGTGAGGGTCGGTGAAAAGAAGGTAAAGAGTGAGGTTTTCAGTATCCTTTTTTTATTTGCGGTTTTATTATTATTCTTCTTTTGTGCTGTTGGTTGTTTTATACTTTCTTCCACATTATGCGCTCCACAGTCCACACCACTCATACCTCTCTCTTGCCTTCATTTCATGTCTCTAAAAAAATGACTCCTCTACAAATAATATCAGGTATTGAGTCACTCATGAAACGGAAAATAAAAACTCAATCAAATAAGCTACGCAGGTATTTTTTATTATGAAATTTGTATATTTGACTGAGACTCTTGAGTCTTTAGTGTGAGTCATATTTTACTACTAATAAAAATAGCTGGTAATTTTAAAATCCCAATTTGAATATGCAAAAACGGATTTGGATATCCAATTATATATATATATATATATAGGATCATAATACATATAAACTCTATATTAGAGGCGGCTCCATTTGCATCATCCTTAATACTGATCTTATTAATTATTTAATTGAATTGTCGGTACAAATATCTATATCCATTCCACTATAATGTTTCACTTGATATTTTAATAGAATGAGACAAAAACCCATTTGTTACATATTGTGTAAATACTATATAGTCATTAATAATCAACATATTTACTTTCTTTTATGTGAAGAATTTTTTTTAAAGTAAAAATAATACGTTGAGGGTATTAATAAGTAAACCATAGGGTAATTCACATGACTATTGAATGCGTTCAAGCGTTCTAACTGTCCTCCCTGTTTTCTCATCTTATGCTCTCCAAATCCCGCGCTTCTTCAATCTCCAAGTGTTATCATGCTCACCAAACCTCTCTTCAACTTCCACAAAACACGACCCATCTCTCCTCGCGGGTCTACCCACAACCTCAGTGCCGATTCCTGAGTCAAATCACTTAAACGACTTCCACTCAGACCATTCTTTCTGCTCTTACGCCCTCAAAGTCTTAGCCAAATGGCCCAAATTTGGTTTTCTTCAGAAAGGAAAACAAATACATGCACACATAATAAAGTTAGGACTACACAACAAATTATCCTTGCAAAATCAAATATTACATCTTTATGTTAAATGCAAGGAGTTTGATGATACAGGGAAATTGTTTGATGAAATACATGTGAGGAATGTTGTGACGTGGAATACAGTAATTTGTGGGGTTCTTGGTTGTGGTTTTAACTTCAAGTCAAGTCCGTATCTGGGTTTTCTTTACTTAAAGAGAATGCTGTTAGACAATGTGGGTTTAGATCAGATAACGTTTAATGGTTTGCTTCGTGCGTGTGTTGAAATAAATGATATTGAGATGGGTTGGCAACTGCATTGCTTTATAGTGAAATTGGGTTTTGATCTGAATTGTTTTGTTAGCAGTGCTCTTGTTGATTTGTATGGGAAATGTGGTTCAGTTGAAGATGCGAGGCGGCTTTTTAATAAAGTTGTGTGTAGAGACTTAGTCTTTTGGAATGTGATGGTGTCTTGCTATGCCTTGAATTGTTTGGCAGCTGAGGTTTTTCGGGTATATGACTTGATGCTGTTGGAAGGTCAGAAGGGGGATGAATTTACATTTTCTAGTTTGCTCAATGCATGTGGGACATTGAGATCTTCTGAATTGGGGAGGCAGATTCATGGCCTAATAATTAAACAGTTTTTTGATTTAGATGTTTCAGTGGCTAGTGCACTCGTTCATATGTATGGCAAGTGTGGAAATATAGATGATGCTCGCAGAGTTTTTGATGCTATGGCTTCTAAAAATCTTGTTTCATGGAATACCATGATTGTAGGTTATGGTCAATATGGAGATGGAAAGGAGGCTATGAGACTTCTCAGAGATATGTTTCAAAGAAATTTTCACCCAGATGAACTTACCCTGGCTAGCATTCTTAGCTCATGTGGCAATTTATCCATCATTTGTGAAACCATGCAAGTTCACGCTTATGTGGTTAAATATGGATTTCAAGCTTTCCTATCCGTTGGAAATGCTTTGATAAATGCATACTCCAAATGTGGTAGCATTGCTAGTGCATTTAAATGTTTTAGTTCAGTCACAAACCCCGATCTTGTTACGTGGACTTCAATTATTGGTGCACATGCATTCCATGGCCTTTCTAGAGAAAGTATTGAGATTTTTGACAGGATGTTATCTGGAGGTATAAGGCCAGATCAAATTGCATTTTTAGGAGTTCTTTCAGCCTGTAGCCATGGTGGGCTAGTTGACGAGGGGCTGCATTACTTTAATTTGATGATCAATGACTATCAAATTATGCCAGATTCAGAGCATTATACTTGTCTCATTGACCTTCTTGCTCGAGCTGGTCTGCTACATGAAGCTTATAATATATTGGCATCAATGCCTTTTGAACCTAGATCTGACACTTTTGGAGCATTCATCGGGGCATGTAAAGTTCATGGAGAAGTAGGATTAGCAAGATGGGCTGCAGAGAAGCTGTTTCAGTTGGAGCCTTACAAGCCAGTGAGTTACACTCTTGTATCTAACATGTATGCCTCTGAAGGGTATTGGTCTGATGTGGTGAGAATACGCAAAAAGATGAGGGACAATTGTAATTATAAAGTTCCAGGTTGTAGCTGGATGGAGATTGCTGGTGAAATTCACACCTTTGTATCAAGTGATAAATCCCATCCACAAGCTGTACACATTTATGCTATGTTGGGAACAATGTTCGGCCTTGAGGAGGATAAAATTGTTTCCAGTGCCTATGTATTTGACTGTGACCTGGATGAATGTGGGTTTAACATTCCCGGCTAACCTATTGCTTTTAATTTGAAGAATGAGAACTTCAAGCAGTTTTGTTTCTTTCATGACTTCCAGTTTGCTTCTCTTCTTGAGGTAAGGATATGCATATCTTCCACGTCTTTCATAGAATCTGCTCATCCAACCAAAATGTAAATTGTTCTCTATGAATAGTAACAAGAATCCCAATTGATATTACCAATAAAAAAATGATATCCTTACAAAAGACTCATACAAAGAGGGTTACAAAGTGACATCATCTGAAAGAAAAAAACAAAAAAAACGGAAAAAGAGGAAAAGAGAAAGAGAAATCATAAAAATCAAGGATGAGGATTGTCTTTGTATGCTCCTTTTGTATGTGTCTTTGTAAAACTAGCCAATAATATCATGAACCCCTATTGCTAAAATCTTCCATAATAGTCTAGATTCGTGAAAGTCCCACAGTAGCTATCTAATTGGCGTGTAGCTCAGTGCATTTTGGGGTTGTTTGCGTCTGGTAATGTCAGTTCAGTATCTTGCTTACCATCTCACTGATCTTAATTTATGTCTGAGTATATCACGTGATACTCAAAGACCCCCGCATAAAATACGCCTTCCATTCAATTGGGCCTACCTGGGCTGGACCAAGCTGAACTGAGAGTTGATTCTGGTCAGTGTTAAAAAACTAAACAAGACAAACTTCTACATTGTTAAATTAAGGATTGAAGCATTATGCAGTCTTGGTGGAAGTCATTGAGGTCTGATGACATCTATGCTTGTATCAACTGCAATATACCAATGAGTAAAATCTTCTAACTCAATTTTGCCCACTCCACAAATATATTTCATATGTCTTTCTTTATTTTGTTGGTTCTCTGTCGTCACACTGAAAACTTTTAACAAACCTTTAATTATCATGAAACTTGATTGATGTCGGCATTATATTTGTATATAATCATTATCAGCTTAAATCAATCCTAATATTTATCCATCTGTCATCTCTAAACAGGTCTTTGATTGGTAGATTTCCCTTCAAATTCTGGCAATCTTCAACTAACTACAGAATATTGTCAATGTCCTCTCCAATTTGTGGTAATGTTGATTGATTTAAACTGTTGAAAATCTTTACTTTAACTACAGTCTACAGAACATAATGGATTAACTTCTAATCAAAGAGAGTTCCTTCCTCCTCCTCTAATCACAGGACATGAGATTTGTATAATTTCCTTTTAGAGTATATTGTATATGTACTTGGTATATGGAGAAAGTAAAACGTTGTATGATTCACACGAGATGAACTGATTAATTCATTGCTAGCCTAGAGAAGAAGTGGGACCTAATTGTTGATCAGATCAGAAGAGGTTTCACAGTGAGTTTTGGCAGGTGATATTGCTCCCCACCAAGGCACCAACTTCTGTTCTGAAGTTGCTGTTTTCAAGTAGTAGTTTGTAAGAATCCCTACCCGACCAACTATTGTTTTCATTTCATTTCATTTATCCACCTGATTCTGATATTGACAAAGTAAAGATTATCACAATACTATTACATGGCTGTGACATCGGACAACTGATACGTGTTAATAACGCTCAAGCCAATAGATATTTCCAAATTTTTGTCTTGTCTGGAGTATCCAAAGACAGCCAGCCACTCTTCATTTAGCCGGGAGGACCACGGTGCTAGCTAAGCTAAGAGGTAGTTCGCGACTTTTGACATTTGACTTTTGACGATATTAATCGGGCCCTGACCGGCTGACCCTGATCCTGATGGGCATATATATTTCCCTTTTTTTAGTAATGGTTTAATTACACTTTTTTACCATTTTTTTAAATACCATTTTACTATTTAAATTTATATTTTAGCAGTGAATAGAAAGCAAATTCATTCCAGACTATTAGGACTTTTCAAGAGAGAAGGTCAATGAGTCTTTTAGTAGTAGAAAATTGGATTTTAGTGATTATGATTGATCAAAATTTGACTTAAGGGAGACGACTACACAAACCCTAATCGTTGGACTGACGGCGATTGGCTAAGTCGATGAGAGTAGGGTTTAAAAGGTTTTGGTGAATAATGATCAGAAAAGAAAATGGTGTTGATGTAGGATCGCAACGATGTTAGAATCGGAAATGAAATATAAATTTAGATAGTAAAGTAGTATTTTAAAAGTCTGTGGATGAGAACGTATCATTAAACCATTATTTTGGTGAAAAAAGTCCTTTACTCTTTTTTAAGACAAGTTAATTAATATATTGTTGGTTAATCCTACGAAACCACTTGGTAGACAACAAGCAGCTAAGGGTCTGCTTGACAGTTTTTTTCCACACGGGTTCTGAAGGGTTTTTAATTAGACTGGTTTTAAGGTGTTCTAAGACCATTAATTGCTATATTTTTTATACACTGGTTTTGACTAGCTCAAAAACCCTCCAGAACCAATGTATTGTATTTTTTAAGGGTTTATAAAACCTCCCAAATCGGGGTGTTTTGGTTGGTTTTAAAATTTTATTCCACAAATACCATATCCATTACAAAACTATTATAACTACGTCAAAAAAAAAACTTTTTAACCAATTATGCGCATCTCCAACCATTAAATATAAAATAATTTAACAATCATAAAAAATTATATATATATATATAAATTATAAAATTTATTCTTGATGCTTTCTTGGAGAAGTGGAGCTAAATTTTTTCAATCATTCCAAATGCTACAAAATACAAAGATGATAAAGAGACTTAATCACATTTGAAGTTATAAAATACTAATAAGTAGAAAACAAATAAATAACTCTTACTTTTGTAATTAAAAAAACAAAACTCCAATACGGTTAAGTTGGGTATTTTTATGGGCATATATGTAAATTTATCATTTTAAAAAACAGTCAAAACCGCTGGAAAATAAACTTCCAAACACAAATTGAGTGTTTTAAAAACCGTTACTAAAAACTCTTAAAAACCGCTGCAGTAGTTTACTTTCAAAACTTTTACGGTGGTTTATCCTCGTAATCGCTATCATGAAACTCCCAATCATACCCTAAGGTTATAATTGCAGTATTGCACCATACTAATGGACCCACATTGGCCCAAATTAAGTAACGTATTTATTGGTTTAATTGAAGTTTCAATTGGCAAAAGACGCATGTTATTGTTATCCATTACCCATCACTTGAAAATTCAAAGTCTTCCATACGCATTTTAAGTTGCAACAAACACTCTCCCTACAACTACCCGCCACTTTACGTCACTTTTCCAATTGCAAACAAACAGCCTGTTAACTTCTCTTTGTTTGTCTCTCTCTCTCTTTCTCAGAGAAAAAGTCGTAATAGTAATGAAAAGTCCTCAACCACTTTATGGGCGACGGAACCCCAGCACGGGCATTGGGTCAACGCCGGACCGCTTCTCTTATTCGCCCAGTTCATCCTACTCTGAGGCATCAACCGTCCGCAAGACTGCCAAGAACACCGCGGCCGTTGTCGCCAGATCGGTGGCGGGAGTCTTTGTTGCTTGCTTCACTCCTCCTGAAACCACTAGCTCCAAGAGTTTTGTTGACTCTCGCGAATTTAAAACTACTACTACGGGTAATTCTTTTATTGCAAAAACTTTCAGACGTTTTAGCTTGATAGGTTCAAGATCCGGTTCTAGAAGATTGTTTTGTTTACTAAATTAAGCTTTGTTGATGTTGAGAAATTACGAATGATGTATCATGTTAAGATGGTTCAAATTTTCAGGATTATCGGATGCTTCAAGAACTAGTAGTACGGGGAGCCGAGGTTCAAGTCGTGGTGTTTATGCTAATTCATACAATTCAACTCATAGCAGAGAGCCTGGAAATGTACAGTTCACCATGGAGGAAATCTACAAGGCCACTAGGAACTTCTCCCCTTCGTTCAAGATTGGACAAGGTGGATTTGGAACTGTTTACAAGGGCAGATTGGATGATGGAAATGTTGTTGCAATTAAGCGAGCTAAGAAGGTTAAGATTAAATTTATCTTTGTTTCTTTAAGGGTTTGAGGGAAGAAACTGTAGAATGTATGATCTCGGGTGCATTGATTTCACTAAGTTTGTGGTTTATGTGTGTTTGCAGAGCCTATATGATAAGCATTTGGGTGTGGAATTTCAAAGTGAAATTCGAACACTAGCACAGGTGGAGCATTTGAATTTAGTCAAGTTTTATGGGTACTTAGAGTACCGAGATGAAAGAATTGTTATTGTGGAGTATGTTCCAAATGGAACTCTCAGGGAACACTTGGATTGTGAGTTCTTCCAATTTGGCTTTTTTCTTTCTGTGTATAACATGGATGCTTAATGGAAATTTGTTAACTGAAATTTGAGAAACATAAATGCAGGTGTGCATGGCAACATTCTTGACCTTGCTGCACGATTAGATATTGCAATTGATGTAGCACATGCTATTACCTATCTTCATATGTATACAGGTATATTTTAAGTTTATTTAATCGTATAAATTGAGAATGTGTAGAGAGATCTAACTAGGTGGTGCTTTGGCTTTTCATGTAGATCACCCAATCATTCATAGAGACATAAAGTCTTCCAACATTTTGCTAACTGAAAACTTTCGAGCCAAGGTAACAGACTTTGGTTTTGCAAGATTGGCAGCTGACACTGATTCAGGCGCAACCCATGTGTCAACCCAAGTTAAAGGAACTGCCGGTTACTTGGACCCAGAATACCTCAGAACCTATCAACTTACAGAGAAGAGTGACGTTTATTCATTTGGTGTGTTACTAGTTGAATTAGTCTCAGGCAGGCGCCCAATTGAACCTAGAAGGGAACTCAAGGAGAGGATAACTGCAAAATGGGTATGATTTTCCCTTCTTTTATTACTTGCTCTATGCAAATAATAATGCGCCAGGCACACGATTGGTCTAGTTGGATAGAAAAATTAAACGTTGAGACTTATTGCTTTGTAATTGCAGGCGATGAACAAGTTCACTGATGGAGATGCCATTTCAACATTGGACCCAAAGCTAGAACAAACTGATGCAAACAACTTGGCCCTTGAAAAAGTTCTTGAACTAGCATTGCAATGCCTGGCTCCACGCAGACAGAATCGGCCAAGCATGAGAAGATGTGCAGAGATCCTATGGAGCATTCGTAAGGATTACAGAGAGCTTTCAGCTTCAGACATCCGTTTACTACCCTCTTATTCCCAGAGGAGCGCTTCAATAAAAGAAAAATAAGTAGGAAATGACAGACCAAGAATGGATCCAAGGTTTAAATGGCCATTTTGGTGAAGTACATTCAGCTTGCATCAAGGCATGCAAATAGAAATACTTGAAGATCAAGAAATACGCGGACTTCAATCAAACCAACCAATTGAAAATCGTGAAAAAAAAGGTAGTGAAAGGAAGCCTATTACTTCCAGGAAACAGATGTGAAAATAGTGTTTTACTTGTTGCTGGCATATGTAGAGGATTATTTTTCTTGAGGTTTGGCTTGTGTATGGGAAACTCATTTAAACAATGGGAGTTTCTTTGCTTCTTACTAGTGTGTACTTTTCTTTTTTTTCTTGATTATTGATTTGCTCAGGAGAATTTGTAATAATTTTGAAGCCGATCTGTATTTTATCTAGTAGATATTCTTGTATGTATATGGAATTAGCAGAGGGAAAAATGTTTTGAGTCATCTTCTAACATCTATTACTAATTATTTCTGAAAAAACCAATAAAAAAAAAATAATATAAAGAAAATTTTTTTTTTTTTTTTTTAGTTCCAAAATTTGATAGTACGTAAATTTTTTTTTTTTTTTTTTGTTCCAAAATTTGATAGTACGTAAATTACACCAATTGCCAAAGCCTCAATGTTTGTCAGTCTTTTCGATCATGGAGGTCAACCTTATAGAGTATGAATTCTTAGGTTTTTATCTTTTTCTCAACTGGGTTTTTGAGACCAACTTTCAGTTGCGACATCTTTTTCATTTCTTGGGGATTACCTACACGTCTGTCCAAATGGCGAAGAAAAACTATTCAATCTTTCTCTTGAAGATTTAAAATTTAAATTACAACATACAACAATCTAGAGCGGTCTTCGAGTGTTTCCATTATGATGTATGAAATAAACTAATCATATGAAAGATGTTATAAATACAAAAAATACCCTTTAAAACATACAATTGAAAGACCACATCTTCGCCCTAATGTCCTGCTCTGCCCCTAAAACTTATGAACAAGTTTTCTGCCTCACTTCTATCTCCTACCTATTTGTGTATAAATATTTACTTAAATGACGACCACCCCCCTCACTTCTATCTCCTACCTTACATTATAAGGATCCCACAACGAACAGCTTCTGTCGAGGAGTTTAAAAATGTCTTATTTGTCTACAATTATCTTCTTCAGATCAAATGTTTGAAAGATTCAATTGGTCTAGGCAGCTAAATGATTTTTTTTCCCTGCATGCCTAAAGAAATCACTTTTTTCCTTGGTGCTAAATCTGCAAAACTTTCTGCCTCTTCATTCCCTCCTATCACCTCTTGGGGTTGAATCCTGCGTAGTTAACTCATAGCTTGCTTCTACTGGCCCTGGATTCTCACTATTTACGTTATCGACTTTTGAGCAAAGGAAGAAGAAGGAAGACGTGTATATGGTGACATGCCAAACACTACAAAACCATTTAATACAACGAATATGAGAGAAATAGAGAGACAGAAATGAGAGACTAATGAATTCATCATACCTGTGCCAAATCCAGTAACTTTCACTGCTTTCTAACTTCCAACTTATTGCTGCCATTGCTAGTGCTGTGAAACCTACTAGTACAAATGCCCATCGGAACCGTAGCAATAATGTCTTGATTAAATTACGAACCCTTTGTGTAACAGTTTGCTGACTACAGTTACAAAAGAAAAAGAAATCAATTCCATTTGGTCTACTGTCCTGTATATCATACTGGCATAATCTCATGTGTGAATTAATTAGCTGGAATCTGTCATAGTATCCAATCACAAAAATCAGCCATGCTGCATCAGGATGCAGCATGGCCAGGTCACCAAAAAGCAGCAATACAGTTTAGAACTTATATTTATATAAACTTCAATTTGATTGAAATACGCTTGAAAAATTAAAAAGAAGAATTAAAGTAATACTGATATGTTCTTTTATTTTAAATGCATGAGGAGCCAATAGAAAGTTACATGAATAAAAGTTCAGGATTGACATGAAAAGAATATAAGTTACCTGTCCAGCATGTTCCTACAAAATCCAATTGAAAAGGAAAACAACCTAAACTTAGTAGAGAGCTCCACCACCCATCCAATAAGAAGACCCAGTATCCCAATCGCTATGACAAGCATAATATTGGAAGACCTACAGAGTTTAGCATGGTTAAATGCCTACTGTAATTACTGAGAAACAAAGTCCTGCTTTGAACAAAATTGAACTATATCTACTGGTTCAAGATACCTCGTTGCCTTTGTTATAGCCATAAGGGCTGTAAGGATAGCTACTGCTGTGTGAATTGTCCTTTTCAAAGCTTCATCAACAGTAGTTAGATACACGAAAGTGCTCACTACAGCCATGAAAGAGAGCCAGAAGTCCATGAACTGAAAGAATTGCCAGTACGCCTTATCAATAACATCTCAAACAAATAACCTTATGAAGCATGTGTGTATCCATATGGAAGGGATCCTCATACCTGTAAGACATTATAGGATAATGCACACCAGGTGCCAACATCACATGCATGATATAATCCACTTGAAATACCACTAGATGTGAAGAGTACCCATTCTGCAAATGCCTGCACAGAGAATTAATTGTCCTTTAGGTAACAGGAAAATTATTCGATGGATCAGAAAGCTCAGGCTAAATTTAGCTGATATGTCTTGTCTTGTCTTGTCCAATAGATATACAAATATGTGTACCAGACATAGAGCTTTACCTTCTTTCGAAGAGCACGATAGGCGGGAAGTAGAGCTGCAGCATTTGATGCAATGAGAGCAATCGATTGCCATATGTGCCCTACATCAGTTTTCAGCTGGTGGATTAGGTAAAAAACATGCTATTAGCATAATGCTAAGTCTCTTAGATTCATCTCATATGCATATTGTCATGAAAAGCTAAATTTTTTATCTCATCAGTAGAAAGTGGAAAAAGAAAACATGGACTGTTGGAAGATAGAACAAAATTATTGGCCATGACTTCCAGGTTTTTACCATCTTCTCAACTAATTCAGAGATCTACAGCTCCTTAAGACAAACTTGAGTTTTCTAAATCATTGCTTTTCTATAAAGAGCAAGGGGCAGCTTATTATCAGATGGACAGTTTGGATATGATTGACAAAAGAAAAACACTTTGGTAGCAATCTTGACATCATCAGCATCAGTGTATATCAGAGACTAAATGAATTTTTTCTTTAACTTCAAAGTAACATTTACCTTGATGAGATACAATTTCAACACTGCAGTCAAAGCCTCCATGGTCGCGATCACAGGAGCAGTAGCTGTAAAAAAGAAAAAAGGACAATTAAAAAAGCCACAGAAAGCAAAAAAACAAATACAGTTATAAGCTCCTGTATGCACGTATCAATGTTCCAACTATAATACTTCTGGGTAAATTCATTAAAAAAAATAGAAGACCACATAAAAAAATTTTAAAAATTTATGAATACGGGGAGAACTGTATATAAAAACCTGTATGATGTCAATCCACTTGCATCAAAAGCATATCTACATTGCCCATGAGATGAGCATCTTCTTGGGCATCTTTCAAGGGAAACAGACATGGTAGTCTCACTACTAGAGGTATTGGCATGTCTTATTCCAAAACCCCAAGTTCCTTCTCTAGCATATAAGATATAAAAATCAACCTTTTCTTCACTTGAATTATACAACTTGAAGAAAATAGAGCCACTACTGCTATTTGTTCTGTTTGCATAGTAATAGTCCCAGCTCTGAAGGGATGGTAATCCTCGAAATTTAGCATATATTTCAAATTTCATCTTTGTATCTGATGTCAGTTGGATGTGGATATTTCCTCCAGCTGCACCAACAGGAACGTCCATGAGAAAATAAGTCCAAATATCATCTGATTCTCCACCATAAGACGAGTTGCTTAAAAGAGGTTCAAGAGGAAAATCAGCAGAATCTGTGGGGACTTTTCCACTGACTGGTATATAACTGAATTCAAACAGGTATGACTCTCTCCTGATTCCTGTCTGCAGACAACCATTTTCAACTAGTCAACAAAATTACTTTGGATATGTTTCTTCAAGCATTAACAGAATACACACACAACAAAAGATATTCTATACATAATGTTAATGTAAAATGTAGGATGATGTAGATGTTTAAAGGTAAAATCTACAAGGTAACATATTCTTATTATATACTAAAGCCTGTCCTTTAATCATTTATTTTTCACCTTACAAGCCAAGATATTATTTAAACTCAAGCCTCCGAAAGATCAATTTCCTATTCATCCAGCAAAGGGATCAAAATGGGATCATGGAGACACTTGTTTACATTCATATACACAATGATGCAATTTGGCATGCAAAACATGAAACTGCACTTCCATCCTAAGCTTAAAATCTAACAGTCACCATATCAAAATACCCGTATATATTTCTGTTCTTGATCATAAAACTCAACATAATATTAGAAAGGAGACCTTTAGAGGTGCAAGGAACACAATCTCACCTGAAGATTATATATTTCCCACATACAATTCAACCCTGCCTTTCCCATAGGACATTCAAGTACTTGCCATTCCAAAGAATAGCAAACTTGTGCATTAGTATCATGAATCTCTCCAAGTTCTTTTGAAAGATTAACAGGTATAACAGTAATATACCAGCGACCAACCTTAGGTGAGGGAATAGTCAGTGGCTCTTTATGTATATCAGCCGAAAAATCATACAAGGTTGCTGAAGGCAGTGCACCATGACGAGCAAAACACATTATGTTAGTTCCACTAACATTTACAGAGTTATTTGAAGGTGTCATATTGAAACTGACATTCATAGCCATAATGGTTAATTGTTCTGTGATTCCCACCACATCCAAGGAGTAGACATTAGTTTCACCAATTCCATGGCAAGGTGTGTTAAAAGAGTTTCTGCAAGAAACCACATTTATAGTTGTCCCGTTGTTCACCTTACTATCAGAAAAGTTTCCAGTAAAATTATAACTGTCAGATCGAGCACATGATAGAGGGTTGACTGTCTGGTTGCAGAACTGGCCCCATATTGTTGAGGTTGTACATCCTTCCACACTCATGTTGGCAATAAAAGAATATGATGAGCCTCGAACAATCTGCAGTACCAGAGAATTAGCTGCAACCTCATTTCTCAGAAATGTTTGCAAGATTCAGGAATTTGTGGAATCAAGATCCCTTTAACGAAGAGGACAAAGAAGTTAATCAAAAAGAGTAATAGGAAATAAAAACTAGTTATAATGATCATACCATCTTTGATTGCGTCCTTGTATCTCCAACGCCATTGAAAAGACCAAGATACCAAACTCCTGGAGATATCTGAGTAAAAGACACATAAGTTAAATGCTGTCAACTATTGTTAACAGACAACAAATTTTAGAAAGAGCAATCACAATAGTGTTTGTGAAGTAAACCATGCGCCACCTTACCATAAAAAGGATATGGAGACAGAAAGTAAAACTAATATAAACAAAGAAAAATTCAGGGACGAGTTCTATTCCCATATAAGAAGAAATCTATTTAGCAAAAGTAAAAAAAAGATAAACCTGCTCATTTGTCAACTTCACTGATATATTTTTCTGCATTGGAAAACACTGCTCCACATACTCAAGATCTTCTAACCCCTTGGAAGATCCATTTGAGAGAGAACCTAACACTGCAAAAGAAGATTTTTTTCCAAAGGTATTTGAAATTATTAATCTTGCATATTTGAAACAACAAAATTGCACACACAGGCCGGTTGGGTCTTCATGTACCAACCAACAGGAAATTAAGAAAAAGGGAAGATGGGGATTTCTGAGTTCAGTTTATACAGAGCATACCTAAACCATTTAGAGCTGTCTCTGAGACATCCGGCAGAGGGAGACTGCCATCCCTCAAGCAGATCAATGGCAGAGTGCTTATAGGAACCTTTGCTATTCTTTTGACATCCTGCAAAAAAAAATTGAACAATAAGCTAATAGGAAAGCAAATGAATCGTATGGAACAGAATGAAAAGGTGATCTCGTGCATTCCCTTCAAAATTCAAGCCAAAAAAAGTTTTTGAAGAAAAAGAAAACATCAAGACAAAAATAACTTCAAAAATGATCTTACAATCAATTAAAGCATCAAACATGCTTAAATACAGATATTAATTACATTTGTAGGGCATTCTTTTGCAAATCATGTCTACAAGGGCTTGTAAATTAAAGATAATATTAAATTCAAGTAACCGGAGTCCGAAAAGAAACTAAAAACTCAGTAATAAGGCCCAACAGCATCTGTTATGATAAAAAGACCTCACATTCTTTAAACAAAGATCTGCAACTTACAAGGTCTACGTCTGATTCCAACTGTATAGACAATGAAGAGAACCATGCTGGCAAATCAACTTGAACAAGACACAACACCAAACCAGTTAGATATTAGCATTGTTAATTGATACCAAAAATAAAAAATAAATTAAGAAAATAAGAAACGAAATAATGTTAGCATTTACAAGACAACAGAAAATTATAGGATAATGCACACCAGGTGCCAACATCACATGCATGATATAATCCACTTGAAATACCACTAGATGTGAAGAGTACCCATTCTGCAAATGCCTGCACAGAGAATTAATTGTCCTTTAGGTAACAGGAAAATTATTCGATGGATCAGAAAGCTCAGGCTAAATTTAGCTGATATGTCTTGTCTTGTCTTGTCCAATAGATATACAAATATGTGTACCAGACATAGAGCTTTACCTTCTTTCGAAGAGCACGATAGGCGGGAAGTAGAGCTGCAGCATTTGATGCAATGAGAGCAATCGATTGCCATATGTGCCCTACATCAGTTTTCAGCTGGTGGATTAGGTAAAAAACATGCTATTAGCATAATGCTAAGTCTCTTAGATTCATCTCATATGCATATTGTCATGAAAAGCTAAATTTTTTATCTCATCAGTAGAAAGTGGAAAAAGAAAACATGGACTGTTGGAAGATAGAACAAAATTATTGGCCATGACTTCCAGGTTTTTACCATCTTCTCAACTAATTCAGAGATCTACAGCTCCTTAAGACAAACTTGAGTTTTCTAAATCATTGCTTTTCTATAAAGAGCAAGGGGCAGCTTATTATCAGATGGACAGTTTGGATATGATTGACAAAAGAAAAACACTTTGGTAGCAATCTTGACATCATCAGCATCAGTGTATATCAGAGACTAAATGAATTTTTTCTTTAACTTCAAAGTAACATTTACCTTGATGAGATACAATTTCAACACTGCAGTCAAAGCCTCCATGGTCGCGATCACAGGAGCAGTAGCTGTAAAAAAGAAAAAAGGACAATTAAAAAAGCCACAGAAAGCAAAAAAACAAATACATTTATAAGCTCCTGTATGCACGTATCAATGTTCCAACTATAATACTTTTGGGTAAATTCATTAAAAAAAATAGAAGACCACATAAAAAAATTTTAAAAATTTATGAATACGGGGAGAACTGTATATAAAAACCTGTATGATGTCAATCCACTTGCATCAAAAGCATATCTACATTGCCCATGAGATGAGCATCTTCTTGGGCATCTTTCAAGGGAAACAGACATGGTAGTCTCACTACTAGAGGTATTGGCATGTCTTATTCCAAAACCCCAAGTTCCTTCTCTAGCATATAAGATATAAAAATCAACCTTTTCTTCACTTGAATTATACAACCTGAAGAAAATAGAGCCACTACTGCTATTTGTTCTGTTTGCATAGTAATAGTCCCAGCTCTGAAGGGATGGTAATCCTCGAAATTTAGCATATATTTCAAATTTCATCTTTGTATCTGATGTCAGTTGGATGTGGATATTTCCTCCAGCTGCACCAACAGGAACGTCCATGAGAAAATAAGTCCAAATATCATCTGATTCTCCACCATAAGACGAGTTGCTTAAAAGAGGTTCAAGAGGAAAATCAGCAGAATCTGTGGAGAATTTTCCACTGACTGGTATATAACTGGATTCAAACAGGTATGACTCTCTCCTGATTCCTGTCTGCAGACAACCATTTTCAACTAGTCAACAAAATTACTTTGGATATGTTTCTTCAAGCATTAACAGAATACACACACAACAAAAGATATTCTATACATAATGTTAATGCAAAATGTGGGATGATGTAGATGTTTAAAGGTAAAATCTACAAGGTAACATATTCTTATTATATACTAAAGCCTGTCCTTTAATAATTTATTTTTCACCTTACAAGCCAAGATATTATTTAAACTCAAGCCTCCGAAAGATCAATTTCCTATTCATCCAGCAAAGGGATCAAAATGGGATCATGGAGACACTTGTTTACATTCATATACACAATGATGCAATTTGGCATGCAAAACATGAAACTGCACTTCCATCCTAAGCTTAAAATCTAACAGTCACCATATCAAAATACCCGTATATATTTCTGTTCTTGATCATAAAACTCAACATAATATTAGAAAGGAGACCTTTAGAGGTGCAAGGAACACAATCTCACCTGAAGATTATATATTTCCCACGTACAATTCAACCCTGCCTTTCCCATAGGACATTCAAGTACTTGCCATTCCAAAGAATAGCAAACTTGTGCATTAGTATCATGAATCTCTCCAAGTTCTTTTGAAAGATTAACAGGTATAACAGTAATATACCAGCGACCAACCTTAGGTGAGGGAATAGTCAGTGGCTCTTTATGTATATCAGCCGAAAAATCATACAAGGTTGCTGAAGGCAGTGCACCATGACGAGCAAAACACATTATGTTAGTTCCACTAACATTTACAGAGTTATTTGAAGGTGTCATATTGAAACTGACATTCATAGCCATAATGGTTAATTGTTCTGTGATTCCCACCACATCCAAGGAGTAGACATTAGTTTCACCAATTCCATGGCAAGGTGTGTTAAAAGAGTTTCTGCAAGAAACCACATTTATAGTTGTCCCGTTGTTCACCTTACTATCAGAAAAGTTTCCAGTAAAATTATAACTGTCAGATCGAGCACATGATAGAGGGTTGACTGTCTGGTTGCAGAACTGGCCCCATATTGTTGAGGTTGTACATCCTTCCACACTCATGTTGGCAATAAAAGAATATGATGAGCCTCGAACAATCTGCAGTACCAGAGAATTAGCTGCAACCTCATTTCTCAGAAATGTTTGCAAGATTCAGGAATTTGTGGAATCAAGATCCCTTTAACGAAGAGGACAAAGAAGTTAATCAAAAAGAGTAATAGGAAATAAAAACTAGTTATAATGATCATACCATCTTTGATTGCGTCCTTGTATCTCCAACGCCATTGAAAAGACCAAGATACCAAACTCCTGGAGATATCTGAGTAAAAGACACATAAGTTAAATGCTGTCAACTATTGTTAACAGACAACAAATTTTAGAAAGAGCAATCACAATAGTGTTTGTGAAGTAAACCATGCGCCACCTTACCATAAAAAGGATATGGAGACAGAAAGTAAAACTAATATAAACAAAGAAAAATTCAGGGACGAGTTCTATTCCCATATAAGAAGAAATCTATTTAGCAAAAGTAAAAAAAAGATAAACCTGCTCATTTGTCAACTTCACTGATATATTTTTCTGCATTGGAAAACACTGCTCCACATACTCAAGATCTTCTAACCCCTTGGAAGATCCATTTGAGAGAGAACCTAACACTGCAAAAGAAGATTTTTTTCCAAAGGTATTTGAAATTATTAATCTTGCATATTTGAAACAACAAAATTGCACACACAGGCCGGTTGGGTCTTCATGTACCAACCAACAGGAAATTAAGAAAAAGGGAAGATGGGGATTTCTGAGTTCAGTTTATACAGAGCATACCTAAACCATTTAGAGCTGTCTCTGAGACATCCGGCAGAGGGAGACTGCCATCCCTCAAGCAGATCAATGGCAGAGTGCTTATAGGAACCTTTGCTATTCTTTTGACATCCTGCAAAAAAAAATTGAACAATAAGCTAATAGGAAAGCAAATGAATCGTATGGAACAGAATGAAAAGGTGATCTCGTGCATTCCCTTCAAAATTCAAGCCAAAAAAAGTTTTTGAAGAAAAAGAAAACATCAAGACAAAAATAACTTCAAAAATGATCTTACAATCAATTAAAGCATCAAACATGCTTAAATACAGATATTAATTACATTTGTAGGGCATTCTTTTGCAAATCATGTCTACAAGGGCTTGTAAATTAAAGATAATATTAAATTCAAGTAACCGGAGTCCGAAAAGAAACTAAAAACTCAGTAATAAGGCCCAACAGCATCTGTTATGATAAAAAGACCTCACATTCTTTAAACAAAGATCTGCAACTTACAAGGTCTACGTCTGATTCCAACTGTATAGACAATGAAGAGAACCATGCTGGCAAATCAACTTGAACAAGACACAACACCAAACCAGTTAGATATTAGCATTGTTAATTGATACCAAAAATAAAAAATAAATTAAGAAAATAAGAAACGAAATAATGTTAGCATTTACAAGACAACAGAAGAAAAATAATAATAATTGAGACACAACAGAAAGAGTTCAGCCATTAGGTCACTTTCTATTGACGACCAATTCGAGCAACAAACTCATCATTAACTACTACTCAAAATCAATTAATCGCAATCCCAAATCCAACGCGAAAGCTGACATTTTAACTGATTCTGCAACAAATATGTAGTTTTGATCGGTAAAACTCAAAGAGTAACACTTGTAATACGAACATCATAAATTAAGTAGCTATTAAGAAAACAGAAAACGGTGATTCTTGCATTAAATCTGTTTAAAAAAAAAAAAACCTCGATAATTGTCCAATGAAAAGCGTAATTAATAAACTAAAACTACAACACCAGAGTTAACTAGAAGCACACGTGAGAGTAACAACAACAATCAGCAAACGCATTGATTAAAGAAATTTGATGACATACCTCTGATATAACGCGAATCAAATGGTCTGAGACGGGTTTCAGGGTATCTAAAGCTAGATACGGAGAAAGTGTTATACGTATCGAGCTCAACAAGCGAAAAACAGCGAGTACTGGAAGAGGAAAAAATCAACAAAAGAGTGAGAATCAGATAAGAACAATGGTACAGAATCAAATTCTCTACCATTTTTCTTTAAATATTTCGGGGAGGATTCTCTTGGAACAAAAGATAAAAGAGATGGTTTTTAATAAAAATTTTGGTTAGTGTGAGTGGTTAAGGAAATGGGTATTTAAGTTTCTTTCTTTGTTTAATTAATAATACAATCGAGAATTTGTGCCACGGTTGACTTGTGTTGGTCAAGCAGCCAAGGTAATCGAATCGAAGGAGCCGAGGATTGCAAAAACCACGCGCCAGTAAACAAAATGATCGGCCACGCCCTTTGGCTCTCAAATGACTGGGTTAAGGTTATGCCTAAGTGGGAAATTACATATATATATATATATATAGGAACTTCACCTTCTTTCTACTGTAAGAATAAAGAATCTTTGATTATACTGCAATTTTAGTTTCCACTTTATTTTTAAAACTACCATGTGTTACTTATGTGTTAACACGTAATATATTTCCATCATTACTATATTTGCAATATGTAAGGAATTAAATGAGTAAATTAATAATAATTGAATAGTAACTACCAACTTTCTCACGTGTGAAAAGCAAAGTCGAATACCTCGTGCCTCATGTCTCATGTCTGAAACCGAAAAAGTACAAGAACAAGACGTCTTGTCCAATATGCTGAGAATGGGCCCCACGTAGTTTTAAACATCCACCTGGCGAGCATCAAACGGTTATCACATAAAGTTAAGCATTGTACATTGTAGCACAAAAATAATCAAGAAAAAAGTAAAAAACTCCTTTTTCCCTCCTCCTTCATTTGGCTCTGCCATCTCCGTCTCCACGAGGACGACGACGTCGTCTTCTGCTTTCTCTTCAACTTGGTTAACTCGGAAACCCTAACTCACGCCTAATTCCTAAACTCCAAAGCAAAAATGACTGTGATAGATTTGATCACCAGAGTCGATGCGATTTGCAAGAAATACGAAAAGTACGATGTCGATAAGCAGAAAAACAACAACGTCGCCGGCGACGACGCTTTCGCTCGCTTATACGGCGCTGTAGAGGCGGACCTCGATGCTGCTCTCCAGGTACTTTATCGTTTAATTTTAGCATACTCTTTTCTCTCATAATTTTAATTTTTTTTTTAATTTGTTTAAGAAATCGGAGGCGGTCGCAACGGAGAAAAATCGGGCGACAGCAGTTGCCATGAACGCGGAGATTCGAAGAACGAAAGCTAAATTGCTTGAAGAAGTCCCGAAGTTACAAAGACTTGCTTTTAAAAAGGTCTAATTTTTAATTTAGACAGTGAATTGTGACAGAATAATATTCGTTTTGTTGATGGTAGTGTATTAACGAATAAATGAATGGGTTTGGAGTAGGTCAAAGGGCTTTCAAAGGAAGAGCATGAGGCTCGAAGTGATTTAGTTGCTGCACTGAAAGAAAGGATTGAAGCGATACCTGATGGATCAACAACTGCAGCTAAACAAAGTGATGGTGGGGCAACTTCGACCTCGTATACAGGAATCAAAATTGATTCATATTCAGGTATTAATAAGGAAGGTTAAAAATTTGCTTTCAGAGGAGGTTTGGGGATTAATGGGGAATGAAAGAAAAGGGTTACGTGGTCTATAATTAAACTGTTTGATCTCAAATGTTTTTACTTGAATTATGTCAGATGGGAAATTCGATAATGAGTACTTTCAAGAAACAGAAGAGTCGAACCAGTTCAGGCAAGAGTACGAAATGCGGAGGATGAAACAGGCAAGTCTATTGAATTGGTGGATGGATTATCGTGGTTAAGGAAATTTATAAGCTAAGTGTTTTTTATATCATGATTCATGAGTTGAATGGGGTGAATTTGAATTTATGCAGGATCAAGGTTTAGAAGTTATAGCAGAAGGATTGGACACGTTGAAAAACATGGCACATGACATGAATGAGGTTTGTTTGTGTAAATTCTTTCTGTTATTTGTGATGTAAAAGAAGTGGAATCAACTGTTATTTTCTCGATTGTCGTTTTGGCAGGAAGTGGACAGACAAGTGCCTATGATGGATGAAATAGATGAAAAGGTAATTCCCTATTGCTTTAATCATACCCACTTCCTTTATCCTTCCCAATCTGGCATGGGATCATAACAATATAACTTTGTCATCACAATACCACTCCTTTGAAGGTTATGGATTCCATTGTTATGATATTAACTTCAGTTTCCCTGAATACTTTTATTTATTTATGAGGGATTACCTGTCTTTTTATTCACTTTAAAATGAGTCTCCTGTATTGAAGGGACTTACTTGAAAGGTTTTATTTAACATCATCCAGGTTGACAGGGCTACCTCTGACCTCAAAAGTACTAATGTGAGGCTCAAGGATACTGTAAACCAGGTAAATTTATTAAGTGGGATAAGAAATTTATGGTCCAATTATTTATTCGTATATTAAATGAATGCCCTACCTCTTATTTCTGGTTTCGTTTTGTTTATTGATTTTATTTCAGCTGAGGTCCAGCCGCAACTTCTGCATTGATATCATTCTGTTGTGTATAATCTTAGGCATTGCTGCCTATCTGTACAAGTAATTATTTCCTTTGCTTGAAATGTTTGTATGACTACTGATGTTGAGATACAATGTTTTTTTTTTTTTTTTTAAAAAAATTCTTGGGTCAATAATATTTGATGAAACTAATAATTGTTGCTTTGTTGCAGTGTGTTGAAGTGAAATTGGTGTTCAACCTACAACTTCCACGACCTCTCTACTTTTCCAGGTCATGGGTCTTCTATGGCTTTAGGTTCTATTTGCGTTAACTTCTCCACTTGTATGTATTGTGGTATATTGTGTCTCCCTGGCTTGAGGATTTTTAGTGTTTATGTATAAAATTATATTTTTGGCCGTTTTATGGTAACTTTTTATCTTGTTTCATATACTAAAAATTTCGGCAATATGAGCTCCCATTTGTTTTATGACAATTTTCGTTAACAATATTTGTCAAAATCTTGATTTGATGAGAGAATCTGTACAAATTTCGAAGAAGTTTTAAGTTGAAATAAAAAAAAAATGAACAAAGTTTCTAATGAATTTCGGAACCTAACGGGTTCGTCAGAAAATTATCAGTTTTACCTTTGATTTTAAAAATTAAAGGTACAAATTGTTAGTTTCTAAAATCAAGAAGGTGAGATTATTCTCTATTTTATAATTTTGTTATTAGATTTTTGTCTTTTTAAATGGTATGTTTGTAGAAACAATGGCATTAATATAATGTTAGATAAAATATTAAATTAATTCATTTTTAAATATATTTTTAGCAAAAACATTATGTTATGTAAGGTGGTGGTTGTCATCTCACACACACGCATAAGCGCGTGAGTACACAAGTAATTTACCCATATGATTAGTTTTGATATTCCCTGTTGGGGATCAAAAATAAATTAGTAATAAATTACAAACTAGTAAAACTACTAGAGCTCCTTAAATGTCCCTGCTTCTTTTAGCACGACCACACCCTACGTGAAACTCGCAACTCAGCCACACCCTACTCGAAACTCGCAATTAAACCACAACCCTTTCTTCGCATTATCAGACTCTCACCCTAATTTGATGTGGAATTCTGCGTACCTCAACGCCTACACTGGTTCCTTTGGGTGGTTTAGNCACAAGTAATTTACCCATATGATTAGTTTTGAAATTCTCTGTTGGGGATCAAAAATAAATTAGTAATAAATTACAAACTAGTAAAACTACTAGAGCTCCTTAAATGTCCCTGCTTCTTTTAGCACGACCACACCCTACGTGAAACTCGCAACTCAGCCACACCCTACTCGAAACTCGCAATTAAACCACAACCCTTTCTTCGCATTATCAGACTCTCACCCTAATTTGATGTGGAATTCTGCGTACCTCAACGCCTACACTGGTTCCTTTGGGTGGTTCAGTAATTTGATAAGGGCTCTTAGCCTAATCATAGTCAGTAAATTCGCTAGTATAACGCGAATTATTATAATTCGCAAATTTCCATATTCTATCCATGAATTATATGCTTCAGGTTTTATTTTCATATTTTGTTCGTATCTGAATTTTTATAAATGAATTTTTTACTATTTATCGTATCATGCCCATAAAATTTTTGTATCTTTTTTTTTCCTGTACCTGTATTTACTAATTAAGGTGAGTTTTTATTATAGACTATAATTTGAATCTTAGTTATATTATTTATTTATTTTATTTGTTTGGAGCTCTCATTCGACTTTAAATTTTAGTTTGTTATGTGTTTGATTTGAGACTATAATTGAATCTTGGTTATATATTGTATTTTAGTCTGGAGACTATAATTTAAATCTCAGTTATATATTATGTTATATTATTAGGTCTAATAACTATTAATTAATTGAATAGTTTGCATTTAAAATGCTATATTGATTTTAACCAAGTGATCCATGAAAAGTGCTAAAACTAAGATTGATATTATCATATTTTTCAAAACATATTATTGATAATAAGTCGTATTAAACCCGTATATATTTATACTGTATTTTTCCTGTATCTGAATTTATATAAACGTATTTTTTATCATTTTCTGTATCATACCTATAAAATTCTCGTACATTTTTTAGTCGTACCTGTATTTACTAACTAGACTCTTAAGTGTATTACTCAAAAAATCTTGAGTTCGAGTTTTTCCCGATTGTTAATAAGAATGACCGTTACCTGATGAGTATTGTCAGTGCTGCAAAGAAATAGCTTAGGTTATGACCCAAAAGGAAAAAAATACACCGATTCATCCAACAAAGTAACTTAAACACCTTCTTTCATTTTAAAATGGGCCAAATACACAAAAATTGTTGTTAAATCATATTCTAATTTGTCTTATTATTTAAATATAGTAGTGTTTACAAAAATTTCAGGATTAACATAAATATGTTGAAGCTTTATTGTATGAGTGTTTAATGTAAGACAGTTGAGCTTGGCACGTATGACATAACATAACTAGAAAGTAGATGGTCTTGTTTCAAAACAAAACAAAAAACAACTAGCAATATATCCCAAGTTCCCCAACACACGACGACGCGCTCATATAAAACGCATTTCCCCATGAAAAAATAAAATAAATGTCGATGACAATGGATACCGAATTGTTTCTTAGCGGGCAACCGCAACGATGGCTCTGGATGCAGTGAAGTGAAGAATCAAATAAGAGTGGGGAGTCTTTTGCAATATATTTACCATGTGCTCCACCCTCATTACCGATAGATGATTTTCTTCCCTGAACCAAAAAAAAAAAAAAAAAAAAAAAAGCGAAACTCCCGGCAGGATGGTGTACTTGATGTGTACTAGAGTCTATAGACATAGTAAGACTAAGACTAAGAGAAACAAAATCAAAATACGAACGTGACAGTTTTTAATCTAATCAATTTCCCACACATTTCATTAATCATAACTATTCCTATGCCCTACTCTGTAGAGTAGCTAGGGTTTATTATTATTATTATTATATACTCGTTTTGGATGGCTTAGAGAAAAACCTTTAATTCTACCCAGTCAATGGATGTAATAAAAAGTAAAAACTGACTTAATTCTAATTATATAATCGAAAACTAGGTATTGAATTTTTACACGTGACATAGTTGAGTTCGTGGTTGATACTTTAACTAATAAATTTAAACACAAATGACGTTGACATTGGAGTTTGTCTTGCGAAGTTGGCGTCCACAAAGTAACTTCGACCCTGCCCCTATTTATGAATTACAATTTCTAATCTAATCTAACCTAACCTAACCATTTTCCTGATTTTACCAAGTGTGGGATGTTATATTATAATATTACATTTTGGAAAAAAGTTTTAATGGTCCATTATTGTCACCTTCATTGAGGCAGTGACATACACAGTGCCCCACTTTGCCGCTCACTCTTTAAAAAGTAATAAACTAATAAATACATTATTTGATGTTATTATTTTTATTTTTCCATTATATTACTTATGAAAAATGCTAGAATAGTAAACTTCTTCTTACAAATTTCTTTTCAGAATTTCGGTGTGGTAGCTTGTAATTGATCAGTTTATAATGGGTCTTATCTGGTCTCATCTGATAAATTGCGTCTGACCAATTGCTAGCTACCATGTCGGAATTGTGAGAGAAAATTTGTGAGAAGGGATTGTGGGTGTAGCATTAGTCATTATTTATTAATGACATAGTTATATGCAAAATTAGTTAGTTTTTTTTTTTTTCTTTTAAACTGATGGTTATTTTAAAATTCTTCAAAAAAAATTTAAACTAATTTAAACTTTAAGCAAATTTAATTTAAAATAATTACTCATAAATGACATGATGGTAAAAGAGTAAAATGAGGTTCTATGAACTTCTAAGTTCGAGTCTCCCAAGCAATAATAAGGGTGGCCACTGACCTACTGAAGCTATTACCCGTCTGATAGTTTTAAGACTCCGAAAGATTAGTTGAGATACATATAAGTTGGCTCAAATACCCTCGATAATAAAAAAAAAAATATTTAAAAATATTTCATAAGAGAGATGATTGAATATACTCCCAGTTACAAAGATATCATAACTAAGATGGTTTTCAGTAAAGAATTTCCATATTTTTAAACTTTTATCTTACAATTATAACTAATTAGGTTTAAGTTTAACTCTAAGGAAAATAAATTTAAAATATTTGAAACCTAATAGACATTCGCAATCACTAGAACCATAAAATGCCACGTCATTACACAAATAAAAAATCAACGCAAACCAACAGCACAGGCTGAAATTACAAAAACACCCTTGCATTTCAAAACAGTGATTAGTACAATTCCTCGGGTCCAGTTGAAACACACCGTAGACATCCTCCTACTGCCATGTTAATCGAGTGATGCTAATCTCACCAGTCAAAAAACTTCTAAATTCTAATAACCCTAAACAACTTACCCAAAGTTAAAAACAAACCTAAAAGAAAAATAAACACCGATAATTTTCAACCGATTAAATACAAGAACAACAAACCAACATCAGTTTTTCCCCATTCCATCTACATAAGCGACTTCAATGATCTTGCTTTCACTGGT
The DNA here is from genome assembly GCF_008641045.1 of Pistacia vera. Classification (NCBI taxonomy): domain Eukaryota; kingdom Viridiplantae; phylum Streptophyta; class Magnoliopsida; order Sapindales; family Anacardiaceae; genus Pistacia; species Pistacia vera. The sequence continues at coordinate 241,599 of NW_022196095.1, forward strand.
TTCCTCATTCTCTTCTTCCCACTATCTCCATTCTCGTCATCCTCATCGTCTTCGTCATCTACAAAATCAATATCTTCGATTTGAGAAGAAGGCGGCGTTGTACTCTGCTGATTCATATCCTCAACTTCTCTATCTTCAACCTTTTTCCCTTCATTTACTTTATCACCTCTCCTCTTGCCCCACAAAGGCCCAAACCCAGAATAATAGTAAAATTCATATGGATTGGACGACGATGACGAACCCTTCTTGGCCCGAGCTCGGCCTCTACGCACTGCTATTCCCTTATCGGGTTTCTTACTAAAAGAAGAAGTGTTATTGCCGTAAGATTTGGTTAACGATAAGTGATGGTCGCACATGGTGTACCCATCTTTGGCTTCATTTCTGCATTGCCAGCCCTTGCCGTCAGTTTTGATACAGTACAACGTTTTGTATTCTTTCTCAAACCCAAATTTATCTTCCATTTTCGTTTCTTCATTATCTTCCATTCCATTATCGTCAATAATCATATCTTCGACCTTGAACATCACTGCCTTCTCTTCTCCGTCCATCATCGAAGCCACGCTGCGTATATATAGAACACATTTACAACCACAGGCCACTCATACTTCTTACCCATTACAAATTTTGGATAATTACTGCTATACCATACAACTATTCCAAGTGATAAAGGAAAAACCCTAATGCTCCAAGGAGAGAAAAATACGAGATAAAATGTGTATTAAAGATTCGATTTGAAGAAGAATAGTAGATTACCTCTCAACAGCGCCGATAGAGTCTCCAAAGCTCCCATTTCCCGTAAAGCTATCTTCTCCTTCCAACTGATAAATAAAACGCAGGAGAATGAAAAGCAAAAGAAAAGATAATAGCGCGAAATGGTGACGACCCCATACCCTAATCGGCTATTTGAAGGAGAATACACGACAAAAACGAGAAAATTTAGGGTTTTAATGAAACCCTAATGGGATATAATCACAAAACCCTAGAACCCAGAAGAGAAAATGCAGGTAAATGAAGGTAAAAGGAGAGAGCAGTGAAGAGGGTTTTGGTAGATCTGTGATAATATCGACAAAAAAGAGATAGATAAAAACACACTAACTCACCTGAGGATTGAAAGATGGGTAGGTCTCTTGAGAGAACGAAATCACATCCCATGGCGACTGGTTCAGCTGGCACACGTGTGTCTGCAGACTCTCTGGTGTTGAAGCGTGCGAATACAATATCGAAGAGAGCTTTGCGTTTTTGCGAATCCTCATATTCAAAGATAGATAGACACAGATGTAATAGAGACAGCTATTTATATTAGATCTTAAGCTTTTCTATTTTCTATTTTTCTATTTACTTTTTTTTTTTTCACTTCTCTCTCTCACAGGCCAAGCCGGGTCTCTCTCTCTTGGTTTTATTTTTGCAGATCTCACAGAACTCGATAATCAGGGTTTCTTAACTTTCTGTTGCTTTCTCGGCCCTTCATATGTTTCGTTTCGTTCTTTTCTCTTGACATTTTTACCCTTTGTTTTTCATTAATTTCCGCATATTTCTTTGGGAGAAAAGAAAGCTGGCCGCTATTACACGTCACGCTAGTTGTCCAAAGCTATTGTTTTTCTTCTGTAGCCTGAGAATTTATCATCTGCAATCGCTTACATCTTAACCTCCAATGGCTTCTCAAAATTAAGCAAATTTAAATGACTTATTGTTTTTGAAACAAAAAAAAATTCAAACATTTTATACGATTAATGTGATATCAAATGAATAAAAATTGAAATTCTAATAAAATTAAATAGTTTGTATATATAATTATTTATTTTAAAATTTTAAGAAAACCTACGTGGCATGTTTATAAATTTATGTGAAGAATATATGACTGCGTGCGTGATTGTGGCAATAGGGGAGGAAGTCTGTCCAACATGGAGTAGGGGTATTTAGGTCAATAAGATTAGTTCTAAAAAAATACATTAAAATACATATAAACCAAACATCTTTTCTCCTAGAACAGAGAGGAAATAATGAAGCGTGAAGACACGCGCTAAAATGCACGCTCGTATGACGAAGTGGCAAACAAGTATGGCCCATATTAAAAATGGATTTGATGAGTGTACTGCATCGGTCCCACTCTTGTGAACTCAATAAACGGTTTTGGATGCACAAGAAGTAGATAATACAGTGCGAAGAGTGCAGAGAATTATCCAGAGCTAGTGTTAGAATGTGTAAATTATAAGAGCAGAATCTGATAATTCCAAAACATAGCGTAATAGTAATAGTAATAATAATATGAATCATATGATTCTATTTTAGGCTATTTTCGCCTACGTGTAAGTTAAAGCATTTATCCTAGGCCAGAGGTTGTCCCTCTCATTAAAAGCTAGCTCTAATTACAGATATAAAGTTGAGTTGGATTTATATTTTGAAGATTCTTTCTAAAGCGGTGATGGAGATCATGTTTAAGATGTGGAGTCAACAACAGTTGACCTTCAATTACAAATTTTTTTAATTTATTTTAGAAAATTAATTCTCTTTTTTGCTTTTATTTTAAAATCAATTTATTTTTCTGAAAGAATACGTGGCATTAATCAAACAAATTATAGTATATAGTTCGTATGAAGGGAATGAGTATTTGTTTTAGTAACTGGTGAGGGGATAAAGTGTATTTTGGTTGGCGGAGGACCGAAACGTTGAAACATACTTTGTGCAGTTAAAAAGGCGCACAGTCTTTTCAATTAAAAGCAAATATCATCCACCCCAGAAAAATTTAACTTCATCACTATATCTCCGGACCCCCTATAAAATGACTAGACAGGACCTCTTGTGTGGGGTACCGTTATCTACGCTTCCACCCATGTTGTATCACATTTTGTCACTAAATATATCAATTAATAACAAAAGTTTGTAAAAATAATTATTATTAATAATTAGTTAATGTTCAAAATTTAATATAATTAATTTTAAATTTTTATGGGGTAGATTATGGAATCTGAGAAAATCCGGTGATGAGTAAGGCTGGATAGACACTATTCGTTGATATTTTTCTTCTGTGTTTGTGTGTGATTTAATTCTTCAGTTTTTAAAGGTTTCTTCTTGTTTGTTTTTGAAGGGTTTGTGCATGATCCAACGGTGATCAATAAAAAGTCGGCAGATATTGTGACGCACGTGTTTTTAGTACATAAAAAGTTAAGAGAGGAAAACTCAAAAGCACCAGCCACCAGCATGTAAGTCAATACAGTAAATAGTTATTGATGGTATTTGTGAATGTATACATCTGTTCTTTGCTTCAGTTCTCGCCCCGCCATGATGATGGAATTATATTCTAACTTCTTTTGAAGTAACATATGACAGTAGTTAGATAGTGCTGCTGGTGTCAAAAAGATAGGAGATAATTCATGAAATTAGGAGTCGGTGTGGGTGGGTGGTGTCAGCACTGCTATTTGATTTGATTTCTCTAAAACATCATTAGACATTCGAACCAAGTTTATAAACATATTTTATTTGAAAACAAAATCCAATTCAATATGATACCGGAAAAATGAACATAACCTTAGATTACTCTACATCTGTGACCATTTCCCATATAAGATGCCCATCTCAAGTGCGGGCAAAGATTATATTAATTAAATTAAAGATGCGAAGTATCCCTGAGAATAACATCAGGAACCATTGAATCATCCTCTTCGTCATCATCCAATATGTCATGAGGAGTCTGCATTTGTGATAGCTGCTGGAATTTTGGAGCAGTACTCCGCACTTTCTTTTTCAATAATTTCTTCGCATAAAAAGTTCCCCCTGCAACTGCTCCTACTGAAAATAAAACGCCCAACACCACCATTGTCCACTATGAAGAGAAACACAAATGAACCTCATCAGTTGAGCTCGGTGATAAAGGGAAAAGAAAAGAAAAATAATACTCACATTTGTATTGTTAATACTTCCGACTTGGGAAAATTTGGTTGTGGTTGAATCCCTAGATGAATCTGAAATAATTTGTGTGATATTTGTCAGAACCTGTATAAATTAACCTAGAAAATGTAGAGAGAATGGAAAGTAAGACACGCAAAACATAACTCAAGTGTTAACTGTGTAATTTAGCTAGTTAATCATTTTATGATCGTGTTGTAGCTAGGAACATCAATAGTTATAGATTCAAACCCAAATTAGATCTACAGTACTGGAAGTCTGCAGGAAAAGTTGTACACATGTATATATAATTTAACAACTAGTAAAAAACGTTTTTGATAAGCACACCTGTTAGGGGTTTTGTTGGGACAGAACAGTCGGCACTTCCTTTCCAATCAGGCGGACAATTGCAAGCTTCTCCTTCAACCAAGCACTCAGCTAGATGAAAACAGAAAATTTGACCACAAGGCACCCCGCGATGCTCACAATGCTCTCCTGTATACCCTGGAACACACTTGCACTCATATTTCTCACCCTGGACAATCTCTTTACAACTTCCTCCATGTTCACACCAAAACGAGTTTGTTCCATCACACATTGTCATCTCCTCATCACAAAACTCTCCTCTGCATATACATTCCAAACACGACATTAATTTTCCATTATATACCTTCATTATCATTATTGACACAATATTCTAGCTTCGATTTTCTTTTACTTACCCGAGAAATGAGCGATCACCCTCTAAGATGGTGGATGGATCTGGAAGATTACAAATGCAACCACCGCTACTGTTGCACGACCCAGTTTTGCATCTTCTGTCATCGCATGGTAAAGAATTCACATTCAATGATCCAAGCAACAAGTAAATAACTATAAGCACAAATTCAACTAATCTAGGCATCTCAAAATGTTGAGAGAAAGACAGAGAAAGGTAGTTTTGATTGTTCTTGTCATGTGTGCTTTCTTTTTTTGTGTTATACAAAAATTAAGATCGACCAATAAGAGAGTCTTCAGGTTTAAGCAAAGTTAGAGAGAGAGAGAGATGGATGGAGGGAATGATATGTTGGTTGTGAGATGAAAGCGAAATTGAAACTATCACAGACGCATTCAGTTAAAATTACGTATACTAGGCTTGATAGTAATTGTATTTCCTTCATTGGACTGAAGGACAGATCTGGAATTTAATTGTTTCCAAGGTGTTTTTGGTGAAAGGTAGAGTGTTGTTTCATTTTGGAGGGTAGTGAAGTCAAACAATGCATGGTAATAGTTTATTCCAATTTTGATCCAAGGAAGTCATCACTATCAACGAATCACGTTTATCGAGGTTTAAATCAATAGAGACTTGGGCTGAGCTTTAAGAAAAGAAAGCAATTGGGCCACAAGCAGAACTGAACTTCTGCTTTAAAGTGGCCTCCTCTTGGGGCCTAACTTTGCTTTACGACTAAGAGGGCACCGGCTTTGGGCCACAAAATATTTTCTTCACGTTTAGGTTAAAGTGTGTAGATACAGTTGCATCAATCATAAATTTTGATGTTGGTGGGCCACGATAACAGATGCGTATGCGCATGTAGAATGGAAAATAGGTAACCTGGGTGGCTGACCCTAAAAAAAACACAAGGATTTAATGGGTCTTGTAAGTTCGAGTTTCCTTAATGATAAAAGAGTAAAAAAAAGATATAATATAAACTCTCAAGAGAATGATTTAACATGATTTTTTAAACTTGAGTTTTTTTTAGGGTAAAAAAATAAGAGAATGATCTAATATGATTTATCAAGTTAGAGTCTCCATGATTACTAATAAGAGTTGCTCCTGGAGTTTGTACCGACCAATAATTTAAGGACTAGAGGATGGCCAAAGTATATGTAAACCTGGACACCAGTTAAAAAAAAAAAAGAAAAAAAAAAAAAGAAGTTACAGTAATACTGCCCTAATGAATGATTTATTTTTGTACAAACAGGGCCTGTTTTGTTCTATCAACTTAAGTTATTAGTACTCATGGTACAGAGATTGCTGCTACCGAGGCACATGATTTGTACCTTCCTAGTTCGCAGTTCCACTATATTTCATCACGAAAAAAGAAATCATAACAATATCTTAATGGAAAACCAGAGCTACTGTGATTATTACTCTTAGATAAGATTCTTTTACTTTCTTTTTACGCTAAGCATCAAGCATAGGATACTCTTTCAAAGTCTGTTAAAAGTCTTTCGGCTTATGATTATTATATGATGATGATGATGAAGAAGTTAGATCTTAACCGTACATAAAATTTGATTTATCATAGAGATAGTTTCTGTACCCTTTGAGATGTTACATATACTAAAAGCAGAGCCAGAGCCCCATTCATTATTTGTCTTATTGTACAGTTTAGCAGAGATAGCTTAGCTGTAACTACAGCTTACAGAGCCTGAGATAGGGATGGCTCAGGCGCAATATCCAATGTTAAATTTGAATGCACCCACCACCACCGACCTTTTAGTGTTACTTCTTATCAGATCAACATGAGCTCGCAAACACAAACCTGACCTGCACTACTCATCATCATTACCCTGTCTTCAACCTGCTGTAATTATTTGCTTTGGAAATTATAATTGGTTAAGTCCTTCTCCTAATTAACAATAAACATTTTAGTCTTAAAATAATGGCCATAATTGAATTCATTTATGACGATCCATTGACACATACTGACAAGATCCTAACAAACCGGTCAGCCACCTGCTTAACAAACTTAATTTAATACAATATTTCAAACCCCCTTGAGAAACCAAACCACATACCTACATACGTAACTTGAAACTTTCTAACTCTAATTTAATTCCTCATCAACGAACAGATTAAACCATTTGTTCTCTAGNCCCTAATGAATGATTTATTTTTGTACAAACAGGGCCTGTTTTGTTCTGTCAACTTAGTACTCATGGTACAGAGATTGCTGCTACCGAGGCACATGATTTGTACCTTCCTAGTTCCACTATATTTCATCACAAAAAAAGAAATCATAACAATATCTTAATGGAAAACCAGAGCTACTGTGATTATTACTCTTAAATAAGATTCTTTTACTTTCTTTTTACGCTAAGCATCAAGCATAGGATACTCTTTCACAGTCTGTTAAAAGTCTTTCGGCTTATGATTATTATATGATGATGATGATGAAGAAGTTAGATCTTAACCGTACATAAAATTTGATTTATCATAGAGATAGTTTCTGTACCCTTTGAGATGTTACATATACTAAAAGCAGAGCCAGAGCCCCATTCATTATTTGTCTTATTGTACAGTTTAGCAGAGATAGCTTAGCTGTAACTACAGCTTACAGAGCCTGAGATAGGGATGGCTCAGGCGCAATATCCAATGTTAAATTTGAATGCACCCACCACCACCGACCTTTTAGTGTTACTTCTTATCAGATCAACATGAGCTCGCAAACACAAACCTGACCTGCACTACTCATCATCATTACCCTGTCTTCAACCTGCTGTAATTATTTGCTTTGGAAATTATAATTGGTTAAGTCCTTCTCCTAATTAACAATAAACATTTTAGTCTTAAAATAATGGCCATAATTGAATTCATTTATGACGATCCATTGACACATACTGACAAGATCCTAACAAACCGGTCAGCCACCTGCTTAACAAACTTAATTTAATACAATATTTCAAACCCCCTTGAGAAACCAAACCACATACCTACATACGTAACTTGAAACTTTCTAACTCTAATTTAATTCCTCATCAACGAACAGATTAAACCATTTGTTCTCTAGTAGCCACAATAATAGTAATATATATAAGGGGGGAAAAAAAAAACAAAATTGGAACCCAACATGAAAAAAAAGCAAAGAAAATAGCTCCTGTTTGTAATATTCACTAGTGAATTTGTCCGGAGAAAATAATACGAGTAATTAACTTTTTATGTTATTACGTACCAAATTTTCAAATTTTTTTTTCATGTATATATACAACTCAACGCACAAAAATCCTTCACCGATTTCACCCCTAGAAAAAGTCTTTACAACCCTGGAATCGAACTGTACTCACTGTAAAGATCACCAACCCCAGAAGCAGCCCAGAGCCGTTGATTAAACTCCTCTTGCATCTCATCAGGCACAAACGGTGTCCTACAAAGAGGACATGTTTTTTGATCGTGGTCCATCCAAGGGTCCAAACAAGCCCTGTGAAAAATGTGCTTACAGTTCCTCAACCACCTGATCTCTTCTCCACCTTCAAACTCATACAAACACACAGCACAATTTTCTGGCGACTCTCCGCCGACCACCAGGTCCTGGAACTTGATCACAGGTAGGATTTCTCGGATCAGGAGAGCGGATACGGGCGGGTTTTCAATAATCCGGGTCGAGCTTGAATCGACCCAAATGACATCTGTTTCGAGAAAATCAGAGAGGCCCAGATATTGAAAGAAGCAGAAAATGATGTTTCTGATGAAACCCAGAAAGAAAAGTGTGTGAACAAAGAGCTTTGGCAAGAATACTTCTGTGTACCCGACCGGGAAACCCATGGAACTTAATTAAGAGAGAAGAGTTGTTTATGAAGTAGAGAGTTATGGTTAGCGAGAGTTATATAAAGAGAGAGTTTTCTAAGAGAGAGATAGAGGAAGCTTCTGTTTCGGCTACGGCTTGTTTTAATGCTTTCTATAATTTATATATATGAGTCTATGATTGTATTTTTAGTACAGAGTACCATGAAGGTGATACAGTTACAGACTGTCGTTTTAGGGTTTAGGATGAGCCAATTAAAATAGACGTTAACGGAGCTTCATTAGGTGGGTCCCACATCAAGAAGGCAATTTAATTGGTGGGTGAGCCATTGATAAATTTTGTTTAACCGGGTAAATTTATTATTCAGAGAAGGCTGCGTTTGGCTTATTCTTAAAAGATTAAAAAATGGTAATAATTTATTTCCACAAGTTCCAAAATTATACACGTGTCACGTGGTGTAATTGGAAGGGTGGAGGAAGATGATGGTGGATGCTCCATCATCTCACTGTTGTTGAATTATCTTTGCCTCTCTCTATAGGCTAGGGGTTACCTCGAACAAAGAAGATTTCTTCAATAAACCCAAGCCGCCTCATTGTGATTTTTGCAAAGTTTACTTGAATATTTTATTGATTTGATATGATGATGAGGCGAGGGGTCCAAATATATATAGTAAGCATTGAGGAAAACAAAGCAATAATATAATCTCTTCAGAAAACAAGAATTAAAGACGCATTAGTGTTTTAATTATATTTGTTCAGGTGTGTGTGCGTCCATCTCCATCCCATCACAAATCATTGTTTGCAGACCACAAACGCACAACTTGAAATATTGTATTCTCAATTCCCATCTTGCTCTTCCTCATCTCCTAGCCCATACACCACCTTTTTTTTTTTCTCAGCATAATCATTCATTTTTGCTGATATTTGTGGCGTAGCTTTGAGGAAAAGAAAGGTGGAAGTTGGCATTCTTCAAATATTAATTATAAAGCTTAAGATTTACAAATTCCGTGTTTTAAAACAAAAATGTATTTGTTGTTTGTTTATTTTCTAAGCATTTTATTTTTTATATTGTAGTGGGCGTAGCAGTAGCATATTTGATGCCCCACCTTCAATGTTGGTTGATCATGGACAAAAAGGGAGGAAATAGTGCATCTTTACACAAATTAAAAACACAATTCAATGACATTTAGTCTTAAAAGAAAAAGCAGTGATGAAATCAGCTCCAAATAAACAGTGTGAGGGTGGGGTAGTCCCATGATAACAAGAGAAGACGAAGGCCCATGCATAAAATTCGAAAGTAAAGTGGTAGGGCAATACAGAGAATTGAGACAGGACAAATATCGTCGGTGGTGAGAACCCCGGCCAACCAGCAAAGCGTCATGGGTGGATTAGTTTTGAAAACAAAGTCACCATCACCACTGTTAACATTAAGTCCAAACGGACATTTTAGAATTTTTGCTTTGCCTTCCCAATCCAAGACACCTTATGCCCCAACTGCCCCTCACACTCCATTCCAGTTCACCCCTAACATTCAAACTTCACTCTACGTCTCTACCATATATTAAGGGTGATCGATTATGTGTACCCTGTATTTTTTGAAGGTCGATTCCAAAGATTTGGAGGGGTAACCGGAACCTAATTTTGGGTACCCCGGTGAACTTAATTACTCCCTTACGTTTTGAAAAATAAAAAATACACCCCAAAAAATTTCATACACCCCAATAGTTTACCCAGATACTTGGACCTTGGTTCCAATTTTCTAGATCCGTAACCAGATTTTAATGGCTCACCCTTACTATATAAAGCAATTTAATTTATAGGCGGTGATTCTGAAGAGAAATTAGATGATGGTATCGCAGTGCAGTATAGGTGGTTAGGTAAAAAGGTTTGGTGCACCCAAAAATCAATTAAGTATAGTTGATGTGAAATAAAGAAGTGATGAAGTTTTGATTACAAGGGGTCCTAATGCTTAACTGAAATGTCGAGGGACCCAATTCATATCCCAAATGTTTTGATCTCTGTCTCGCTCACCACCTTCAACTATTATCTTCTATTTCTTGACTAATTATTTGGATTTTTATAATGCTCTCATTTTGGTGGTTTTGATGCGGACATGCTTCTTGTTTCTATCCACTCAATTCTACTAACAACCTTCTTCATCTACTTCTCACATATCTTGTTTTTAATTGAGTCAACTGTCAATTTTGCCACTTGCTTGATTTGCATTAATGGAATCATGGATTTCAAAAGTTCACCCAAACCCAACTACCCATGCTCAGCCTTTTTATTTATTTGATGGGCCTTGGAATTAGCTCGGGTTAGTCCCAGTTTCGAATATCCAGTTGGGGGGTTTAGCAATAAACTTCTAATTCTTGGGTTGGGCTCAAAGATCACATCGAAGAGCCCAATAGTTAAAATCCCATTGGAGAACATAATGTCCATAGTGAGTCAACTCTAGTCAAAGCAAGGACGGTTACTCGTTGTACATCCCTTATATTATATCTGATCTTAACTTCTTTAATGTACGAGTAAATTTACGACTTTTGAAAAGCTAATTTGAAAAGATTACGTTATGATCTTATAAATCTAAATCGTAACGGTAATAAATTTGTTCTTACCGCGGGTACGGTACCTGAGAATTGAGATGCTCTAGCATTAATTGCAGTAAAAAAGTGTGCCAGGTCAGAATGGACACACCCTTCTATTTAAGTCCACGTCAGATATTCATGGGACAAGTAGAACGTCTATTTTCTCATCAAATAAAGAAAAAATAAATAACCGAGAATCGCTTCGGGTCTACGAAACAAGACGAGATCTACCATTTCAACATAAATATTTCAGATCTAATGATTCATAGACCTCTGTAACAACACAAACCCAACCGAGACGACCAAAATGTACATGTCGTATGGATGGCCACAGGTGATCCCACTGGAGCAAGGACAGTGTCCGTCGTCTCAACGGATCATATATTTGAAAGTCATCAGTGGCTTATTACTCGTTGTGTCTCCTTCTCATGTCGAGCTGTGGAGTTCCTCGCAGGTACTTTTTTGAATTTTATGCATTTATTCAGTAGTTAGGGTTCTTAATTTTATGTTTTTAATTTGTAAATTTGGGGTTTATTTACAGCACAAAGTGAGGTTAGGGAAATATAAGAGGGATTCAGAGTCGGTGCAGAGAGAAGGCGAGAATTTACAGGCCGTGTGGAGTCCCGATGGCAAATTGGTCGCTGTGATTGTAAGTTTCTGGATGATTTGTTCTTGTATGTGATTTCTTGAACATTGCGTTGAAATAACGTTGACATTGTTTAAATTAGAGTCAATTTGCTTGAATTAGTGTTCACTTTAACTGATTAGTGTAACTTCTAGTGTTTGTTTTGATTACGTTGAAATTAACTATTATTTTCTTTTATAAAAGCTATAAAGCAATGCCTTTAACGCTTAATTTGTGCGTTTGTTTGCTTGCTTGCTTGGCAGACGTCATCTTTATTTCTTCACATTTTCAAGGTCCAGTTTACAGAAAAAAGAATACAAGTTGGAGGAAAGCATCCTTCTGGTTTGTTATTGGCAAATATATTTCTCGTTCTCAGTGAGCAGGTGCCTTTTGCAGAAAAGGGCTTTTCAGTGTAAGTACCCGTGCTTTTTAGTTTGGGTTGATGTTTGATTTCTCCTTTGACTTAAATTTTCAAGGATGTAGAATTTGATTGAAGTCGATTTCTTCTTCCTTATCTTAGGAAAGTTTGTGGGAGTTGATTTGATGTTTCTCATTCTGTGTGGTTATTGGGCAATCCAGACACAATAAAATCTTAGTCACACGTAAATGATGGTAGAATTTCTCCTCTTCTTTAAGCGACATACACTTTACTGAGGTCGTTAGTGAGTCAGTGCCTCTTTGTTCTGGTGTTCTTTATTTGTACTTATTGAGAAGAAAATTAATAGAATGAACAGCTGTATGGATGTATCCAATTTATATTAGTCACAGTTTTCGGTGTTTTTCCGTGAGAAAATATATGCTACTTGGAATTTGAATTATTGAATATGATGTCGATCTCATGGAGAAAGTGTTGACAATGATTTTTAGGAAAACTGATTGATCTATCAATTTATGTTTCGTATGTTGCTTTTGGCTGATTGACATGATGTATACTTGCCAATTTGTTTATGCTTTGATTTTGTATGCAATTCTTCTGAAGTCTGATCCTGCTAGTCTTCTTGTAATGTTATTTTTCTTTAGGAGCAATATTGTGAGCGATAACAAACATATGCTACTTGGACTTTCTGATGGATCTTTATATGGTATCTCATGGAAGGGGGAGGTAATCTGAATATGATTCACATTAGCGATTTTGAGCATACAGTGAAATAGCACTAATTTGTAGTATTAGTCTATTTATTTCTTTTAGCTCAGTTTATTTAGTAATATCCCATTTAATTATCGATACTCTTTTCTACAGTTCTGTGGAGCATTCGAACTCAATCACTTTCCAGATGATAGCAGCACAGTGACACCGTTACAAAATTCTCTGAGTAATGGCCTTGCGTCTGCAGAGACTTCAGGAGCTTTTGTGCCTGATCTCAAAGTCTCCAGAAGGTGTGCTACTGCTATCGTTCAGCTGGAGCTTTGCTTTCCAATGAGACTGCTTCTTGTTCTATATTCTGATGGAAAACTGATGTCATGCTCTATAAGCAAGAAAGGTTTAAAGCAACCCGAATTTATTAAAGTTGAAAAAGAGTTGGGTTCTGGTGATGCTGTATGTACTTCAGTGGCGTCGGAGCAACAAATCCTTGCTGTTGGTACCAGAAGGGGGATTGTTGAGCTATATGACCTGGTGGAATCTGCATCACTCATTCGTACTGTGTCTTTGTATGACTGGGGGTAAGGCAAAAAACTGGGGCTAACATGTTAGTTTTGAATTTTAGATCTTATATCTTTTACTGAAGTTTTTATGAGTTTCTGAAGGTAAATCTCTGGTATGCCTAATCTAAGGTTTCTGAAATAATATTCACCTCCTCTTAGTCTGTACTGTTACATTGACTTTACTCACATCTGTTCTTCAAATCTGTGTGGTGGTCGGTTCTGATATAACTATACTCTAGTATGTCTGATGGAACAGTTATCTTGTTATCAATGGATAGGGGTATGGACCTTTGCTGAATCTGAGGACTGAAGTTATCTGTCCATGGGTTTGTGATTTGTCCAATTTTTTATTATGTTAGCTACTGTATAGAAAGCTTTAAGTTAGTGGACTTTTGCCTGTTTTATCTGAATAGTAGTTATACTGAAAAACTGAATATAAAAAAAAAGGGAAAAATGTAAGGGAAAGAAAAATGCATATGAGAGTGATGTACTTGATTTATTTTGTATTTTGCAGATACTCAATGGATGATACTGGTTCTGTCAGTTGTATTGCATGGACACCTGATAATTCTGCTTTTGCTGTTGGGTGGAAGTCAAGAGGACTTACTGTGTGGTCTGTTTCCGGGTGTCGTTTGATGTCAACAATCCGTCAGATTGGCTTAAGTTCTGTATCTTCTCCAGTTGTGAAGCCAAACCAAGACTGTAAATATGAGCCACTAATGAGCGGCACCTCGCAGGTTCAGTGGGATGAATATGGATATAAGCTTTACGCAATTGAGGAAGGATCTTTGGAGCGAATTCTTGCATTTTCCTTCGGCAAATGTTGCCTTAGTAGAGGAGTATCTGGCATGACATATGTCCGTCAAGTAATTTATGGTGAAGATAGGTTATTAGTTGTGCAGTCTGAAGACACTGATGAACTTAAGATTATACACTTAAACCTTCCAGTTATGCACCGAAACTACAAACTATAATTAATACAATAAAATTTTGTCATTTACCATATGGGTGTCTCTAATATGCTTTTGCTTTGGCCCAGGTTTCTTATATTTCCCAGAATTGGCCTGTCCAGCACGTGGCAGCTAGCAAGGATGGAATGTACTTAGCAGTTGCTGGTCTTCATGGGTTAATCTTATATGATATACGGATGAAAAAGTGGCGAGTGTTTGGAGATATCACTCAGGAACAGAAGATTCAGTGCAAAGGTTTGCTGTGGCTGGGAAAGATTATTGTTGTCTGCAACTACATTGATTCTTCTAACACGTGAGCTATATTATTCCATTTATGTCTTTTATGGATAATTCTCTAGAGGTTGGCTTTATCTGTTGAAATATATTAATAAGTTATGAATATATGGAAGTATAGTTGTCAAAATGCCTGGATGAGTCTTGACAGTGATCTGCTGGTTGCTATTTGCCCTATGCAAATGTCTCAGGATTAATGTCCTTTTACTTCTGTATTTGGTAGTTCACATTCCGTTCCTCGCCTATAAAGCATTTTTTATTATTTATTTTAAGAAGGGGGAGTAGTAATATTGTTCAAATGTTTGTTTCATTTCAGGTATGAGCTGCTTTTTTATCCTAGATATCATCTTGATCAGAGTTCACTACTCTGTCGGAAACCTTTGCTTGCAAAACCAATGGTGATGGATGTCTACCAAGATTATATACTGGTGACCTATCGCCCATTTGATGTCCACATATTCCATGTGAAATTATTTGGTGAATTGACACCTTCTAACACTCCAGACCTACAGGTAAAGGTTTATTCTAGTACTTGTTAGGAATAATTATAATCTCTGATATTATTATTCAAATAGTTTTGTACTTGTGAAGTTTCACTTTGTACTCTGAATGAGAGTGCTTTGATGAATCTTTATTCTTCATGCATTTTTAAGTGATAAAATGACAAACAGCTTTCTACAGTACGAGAACTGTCAATCATGACTGCGAAGAGCCACCCAGCTGCTATGCGCTTTATCCCTGGTCAGGTTACTGGAGAAAGTACATTAAACAATCATGTTTCAACTGAAGAAGATCTATTTGACAAGGAGCCTGCAAGGTATGAGTCCGCAAATAATAAGTAGGATTTTATTTGAAATATATGCCACTGAATGGATTCATGTGTTGCTAGATGTTTGATATTGAGAGCCAATGGGGAGCTTTCACTTCTGGATTTAGATGATGGAAGGGAAAGGGAGCTTACTGATTCTGTTGAATTATTTTGGGTTACTTGTGGTCAATCAGAGGAGAAGACGAGTCTAATTGAGGAAGTTTCATGGTTGGATTACGGCTACCGAGGGATGCAGGTAACCAACTTCTAAGTTCCATCCTTTTTTCCCCTTAAGGCGCTGTGTTGCTTTGTAAATGTTTCGTTTTTATTTTCTGCCATTTGTACTTTTCTGATATAGATTCTTGATGGAAGCTCATTTCTACAGGTTTGGTATCCGTCTTCAGGTGTTGACCCTTTTAAGCAGGAGGATTTTTTGCAAGTATGTATATTTTTTTTTTTTTGGTTAAGGCTGTTTCTATTATGGAATGTTGCAGATAGCTCTGAGAAGGACATGCAAAGATCTGTAGAATTTGTTTCTTCAATTATATATATTTTATTTTAATATCTGATTAAGTTTTTAGGTAGCCAATGACTAGAAACTAAATAAAACCGGAAACTACTAATCTGAAATAAAAATAAAAGATGGAACTGGTTTTAGTTTTTTTCCCTCTTGTTGGATGTTAAGTGGTGTTAATGGGATTTATTTGATAGTGATTGAAATGAATGCTCTTGTTCTATTTAGGATGCCGAAAAGACTTAACTTCTTTTTAGCTTTTGGTTCTTCTTGATATCATTATGAGACGGTTATTCGTTGTACATCTCTTATATTATATCTGATCTTAACTTCTTTAATATACGACTTTAAAAGATTACTTTATGAGTTATAATTAAGAAGATAAAAAAAAAAAGAAAAAGGTGGAACAACTTACGCATACCCAAGTTTGTCGAAACGACAAGTTGGTACTTAAAGGTTTTGCAACGCCAAACAGGTACCTTCCTCATGTGCTGTTGTAATTTTGTTTGTTCATAGTAAAAAGACTAAAATCCTTTAAAAGTTTGATATTTTAGTTTTTTTATAAATTTAAAAATTTCTAAAAAACTCTATAGTTTGCTAATTTAACTAAACACCCTTATATATAAAAAAGTTTGTTAATGACAAAAACACCACACCACCTGCAGGCTAGATTCCGGCCACCACCGTCGGAATCTGGCTGGAAATTGCGTTACGACACAAACCTTCAGATCTGTGTCGTAACGTGTCGATCTGGCTTTTTTCGGCCAGATCCGTGGCTGATCTGGCCGGAAAAGACCAGATCTACGGCTAGATCTGGCCATCGTGGCCGCAAAACTCCATTTGCAGCGTCGACAGCCAGATTGGCCGTAGATCTGACCTTTTTCGGCCAGATCACCATGAATCTGGTCAGAAAGGCCAGATCGATGCGTTATGACACAGATCCGATGGGGTCTGTGTCGTAACGCAATTTCCGGCCAGATTCCAGCGGGGGGCCGAATCTCGCACTGCAGGTGGTGGGAGTGTTTTTGTTATTTAACAAACTTTTTATATATAGGGGTGTTTAGTTAAATTAGCAACCTAAAGGATTTTTTAGAAATTTTATAAAAAACTAAATATCAAACTTCAAAGGCATTTTAGTCTTTTCACTGTTAACAAATAAAATCACTAACGCATATGACGAAGATATCTGTTTGTCATTTTAAAATTTTTTAGATATTAATTTATCGTTTCGATAAATTTTGGATATGCACAAATGGTTTGGCCTGAAAAAAAAATCTTGTAAATCTAAATGTAACGTTAATAAATTTTTCTTACCGCGGTTACGTACTGAGAATTGAGATGCTCTAGCATTAATTGCAGTAAAAAAGTGTGCCAGGTCAGAATGGACCACACCCTTCTATTTAAGTCCACGTCAGATATTCATGGGACAAGTAGAACGTCTATTTTCTCATCAAATAAGAAAAAAAATAAAACACCAAGATCGCTTCGGGTCTACGAACAAGACGAGATCTACCATTTCAACATAATATTTCAGATCTAATGATTCATAGACCTCTGTAACAACACAAACCCAACGAGACGACCAAAATGTACATGTCGTATGGATGGCCACAGGTGATCCCACTGGAGCAAGGACAGTGTCCGTCGTCTCAACGGATCAATATTGAAAGTCATCATGGCTTATTACTCGTTGTGTCTCCTTCTCATGTCGAGCTGTGGAGTTCCTCGCGGGTACTTTTTTGAATTTTATGCATTTATTCAGTAGTTAGGGTTCTTAATTTATGTTTTTAATTTGTAAATTTGGGGTTTATTTACAGCACAAAGTGAGGTTAGGGAAATTAAAGGGATTCAGAGTCGGTGCAGAGAGAAGGCGAGAATTTACAGGCCGTGTGGAGTCCCGTGGCAAATTGGTCGCTGTGATTGTAAGTTTCTGGATTTTGTTCTTGTATGTGATTTCTTGAACATTGCGTTGAAATACGTTGACATTGTTTAAATTAGAGTCAATTTCCTTGAATTAGTGTTCACTTTAACTGATTAGTGTAACTTCTAGTGTTTTTTTGATTACGTTGAAATTAACTATTATTTTCTTTTATAAAAGCTATAAAGCAATGCCTTTAACGCTTAATTTGTGTTTTGTTTGCTTGTGCTTGGCAGACGTCATCTTTATTTCTTCACATTTTCAAGGTCCAGTTTACAGAAAAAAGAATACAAGTTGGAGAAAGCATCCTTCTGGTTTGTTATTGGCAAATATATTTCTTGTTCTCAGTGAGCAGGTGCCTTTTGCAGAAAGGGCTTTTCAGTGTAAGTACCCGTGCTTTTTAGTTTGGGTTGATGTTTGATTTCTCTTTTGACTTAAATTTTCAAGGATGTAGAATTTGATTGAAGTCGATTTCTTCTTCCTTATCTTAGGAAAGTTTGTGGAGTTGATTTGATGTTTCTCATTCTGTGTGGTTATTGGGCAATCCAGACACAATAAAATCTTAGTCACACTAAATGATGGTAGAATTTCTCCTCTTCTTTAAGCGACTACACTTTACTGAGGTCGTTAGTGAGTCAGTGCCTCTTGTTTCTGGGTTCTTTATTTGTACTTATGAGAAGAAATTAATAAAAATGAACAGCTGTATGGATGTATCCAATTTATATTAGTCACAGTTTTCGGTGTTTTTCCGTGAGAAAATATATGCTACTTGGAATTTGAATTATTGATATGATGTCGATCTCATGGAGAAAGTGTTGCAATGATTTTTAGGAAAACTGATTGATCTATCAATTATGTTTCGTATGTTGCTTTTGGCTGATTGACATGATGTATACTTGCCAATTTGTTTATGCTTTGATTTTGTATGCAATTCTTCTGAGTCTGATCCTGCTAGTCTCTTGTAATGTTATTTTTCTTTAGGAGCAATATTGTGAGGATAACAACCATATGCTACTTGGACTTTCTGATGGATCTTTATATGGTATCTCATGGAAGGGGAGGTAATCTGAATATGATTCACATTAGCATTTTGAGCATCCAGTGAAATAGCACTAATTTGTAGTATTAGTCTATTTATTTCTTTTAGCTCAGTTTATTTAGTAATATCCCATTTAATTATCGATACTCTTTTCTACAGTTCTTGGAGCATTCGAACTCAATCACTTTCCAGATGATAGCAGCACAGTGACACCGTTACAAAATTCTCTGAGTAATGGCCTTGCGTCTGCAGAGACTTCAGGAGCTTTTGTGCCTGATCTCAAAGTCTCCAGAAGGTGTGCTATCGTTCAGCTGGAGCTTTGCTTTCCAATGAGACTGCTTCTTGTTCTATTTTCTGATGGAAAACTGATGTCATGCTCTATAAGCAAGAAAGGTTTAAAGCACCCGAATTTTTAAAGTTGAAAAAGAGTTGGGTTCTGGTGATGCGTATTGCTTCATGGCGTCGGAGCACCAAATCCTTGCTGTTGGTACCAGAAGGGGATTGTTGAGCTATATGACCTGGGAATCTGCATCACTCATTCGTTCTGTGTCTTTGTATGACTGGGGTAAGGCAAAAAACTGGGCTAACATGTTAGTTTTGAATTAGAACTTATATCTTTTACTGAAGTTTTTATGAGTTTTGAAGGTAAATCTCTGGTATGCCTAATCTAAGGTTTCTGAAATAATATTCACCTCCTCTTAGTCTGTACGTTACATTGACTTTACTCACATCTGTTCTTCAAATCTGTGTGGTGGTCGGTTCAATATAACTACTCTATTATGTCTGATGGAACAGTTATCTTGTTATCAATGGATAGGGGTATGGACCTTTGCTGAATCTGAGGACTGAAGTTATCTGTCCATGGGTTTGTGATTTGTCCAATTTTTATTATGTGACCTACTAAACTGCCCCTCACACTCCATTCCAGTTCACCCCTAACATTCAAACTTCACTCTACGTCTCTACCATATATTAAGGGTGATCGATTCTGTGTACCCTGTATTTTTTGAAGGTCGATTCCAAAGATTTGGAGGGGTAACCGGAACCTAATTTTGGGTACCCCGGTGAACTTAATTACTCCCTTACGTTTTGAAAAATAAAAAATACACCCCAAAAAATTTCATACACCCCAATAGTTTACCCAGATACTTGGACCTTGGTTCCAATTTTCTAGATCCGTAACCAGATTTTAATGGCTCACCCTTACTATATAAAGCAATTTAATTTATAGGCGGTGATTCTGAAGAGAAATTAGATGATGGTATCGCAGTGCAGTATAGGTGGTTAGGTAAAAAGGTTTGGTGCACCCAAAAATCAATTAAGTATAGTTGATGTGAAATAAAGAAGTGATGAAGTTTTGATTACAAGGGGTCCTAATGCTTAACTGAAATGTCGAGGGACCCAATTCATATCCCAAATGTTTTGATCTCTGTCTCGTTCACCACCTTCAACTATTATCTTCTATTTCTTGACTAATTATTTGGATTTTTATAATGCTCTCATTTTGGTGGTTTTGATGCGGACATGCTTCTTGTTTCTATCCACTAAATTCTACTAACAACCTTCTTCATCTACTTCTCACATATCTTGTTTTTAATTGAGTCAACTATCAATTTTGCCACTTGCTTGATTTGCATTAATGGAATCATGGATTTCAAAAGTTCACCCAAACCCAACTACCCAGCTTCAGCCATTTTATTTATTTGATGGGCCTTGGAATTAGGTCGGGTTAGTCCCAGTTTCGAATATCCAGTTGGGGGGTTTAGCAATAAACTTCTAATTCTTGGGTTGGGCTCAAAGACCACATCGAAGAGCCCAATAGTTAAAATCCCATTGGAGAACATAATGTCCATAGTGAGTCAACTCTAGTCAAAGCANAAAAACCACTAACTCATCCCAATAAAATTCCACAGTCAAAGAAACACACATGTTACTACATTCCAATCCCATACAATATCTCACAAATTTTCTAGCAGCTAAATTTGAAATTAAAAGAGCAATGACGCAATCTTAACCCAACAATATGAAAACGAACAAAGTGAAATGCAATGCAACCATTCAACTTATGGACATTTTCTAAGTGATGGGTCACATCAGTTGACCATCAAACTTAAACGTAGGATTAGGAGTGTGATTAGCAATAATTTACAAAGATTATATGATAATTATGTACGAAAATTATTATTACTGTATATATTAGTGATGTCAGAGGCTAAGAATCCTAAGATAAAGTGATAAAAGCAGTTGATTGTTATCAAAATATTTTGTCATGTTGAATGGTAGTCCCAAACTACCATACGGCTTTCTGTTTCTCGTAAAGGTAGAGTGACTGTTATTCCCAGAATAGAAGGAAAAAGAACCCGAAATGGAGAAAATATAAATTCCATGATTAATGTAAAATATATAGGTTAAACAAGATTACTTACCTCTGAAATATTATTAGTAGCAGCCCAATAGATGATGTAACAAAGGCCATGAGCGGTGAAGAATGCCATGACGATGTGGCCAAGCCATATATGATACTTGATGCTAGCCTCCGATGTTAAGCCAAAAAGTGGTAACACCGACGACCCCCGTGCCACCGGAAAGAAGAGAAATGCAAGACCTATGTTTCCAACAACACCTAGCCACAATCCTGTACTGTCCAACTTTGCTTGCCATCTGCCAAAACCGTCACCAATCTTTAATATTATTGTTAATTAATGTTTAAATCAAGAGTCAAATCAAAGGTTTATACGTAATTATTAAGAATAACATTACACTTTCTCCCCTTTCTCAGCCGCTGATTGTGGGGTGATATGAACAAAGCTATTATGCAGGTCATTCGAGAGAGACCAAATCAGGAGTGCTATGAACATGACAGAGAAGCCCAATTCTATGCCGGAAACAATCCCTAGAGGACCTTTTACGAGCATCGGCTTTTTCCATAAGGTGAATATATTTTTTCTGCCGTCAGTGTAGTCGATACAAAACCAATAAAAAAAAAAAAAGTATATTAGTCAGAATTGAACTTTGTATTTCCCATCAAAAGAGCTAAAAGGCTGACTACCTTTCCAGTTTATAGTCATTCAATTTCTTTCCAAGATGGTGGTATATGCAGGCCGAGACAGCAATGAAGAGAGTGGGAAAGGTGTAAATCAAAAGCGTTACACCTGTAACACAAACCACATATCATAAATCGCTAACAAAATAGATGTTAGGGCGCCAGCACCATAAATATGAAGATGAAGCAATATGTTGCACAACAGTGAGATCTAATTTTCAAGTGTTCTAACCTTGTATTCCAAAAAACTTAGAAGAATTATACTTTGCTCGTAAATAAGGCAACCATTTTTGGAAGTAAGTGTTGGTAGACATCATGATCCACATCATGAGAGTGCCCAAAAACACTACCATCAACAGTAGCTTTATCCCAGCGCGAACTGTTCGTATTTCTCCATGAGATGAAGCCATCTCTCTCTCTCTCTCTTTCTCTCTCCTAAATTATACGGGAGAATCTTTGTGGAGAATGTAAGTGGAATGACTATATATAGGAGAGAATTTGTAAATAATATTTTAATGCATGTGAAAAGTAGACTTTCGGATTTGTGTATTTCAGAAAAAAGCATAATTCACGACACGTCAGTATTTTTTTTAATCTGTTTATCATTTTGATTAAATATAAGTATTACGTGGCAAATGAACAAGTTCACAAGGTTTTAGGGTCAACATTTGTGGGCCTTATGAGACACGTGGATACGATTACCTCCCTCCAAAATGCAAGCTTCATGCAACCCTTGATGACGTGGCTGATAATCTAAGCAAATAAACCATACACTATACAGAAGTTATGATTTTAGTCCCTGTTACTTGGAATTTGAATTATTGAATATGATGTCGATCTCATGGAGAAAGTGTTGAAAATGATTTTTAGGAAAACTGATTGATCTATCAATTTATGTTTCGTATGTTGCTTTTGGCTGATTGACATGATGTATACCTGCCAGTTGCCAATTTGTTTATGCTTTGATTTTGTATGCAATTCTTCTGAAGTCTGATCCTGCTAGTCTTCTTGTAATGTTATTTTTCTTTAGGAGCAATATTGTGAGCGATAACAAACATATGCTACTTGGACTTTCTGATGGATCTTTATATGGTATCTCATGGAAGGGGGAGTTAATCTGAATATGATTCACAGAATCACATTAGCAATTTTGAGCATACAGTGAAATAGCACTAATTTGTAGTATTAGTCTATTTATTTCTTTTAGCTCAGTTTATTTAGTAATATCCCATTTAATTATCGATACTCTTTTCTACAGTTCTGTGGAGCATTCGAACTCAATCACTTTCCAGATGATAGCAGCACAGTGACACCGTTACAAAATTCTCTGAGTAATGGCCTTGCTTCTGCAGAGACTTCAGGAGCTTTTGTGCCTGATCTCAAAGTCTCCAGAAGGTGTGCTATCGTTCAGCTGGAGCTTTGCTTTCCAATGAGACTGCTTCTTGTTCTATATTCTGATGGAAAACTGATGTCATGCTCTATAAGCAAGAAAGGTTTAAAGCAACCTGAATTTATTAAAGTTGAAAAAGAGTTGGGTTCTAGTGATGCTGTATGTGCTTCAGTAGCGTCGGAGCATCAAATCCTTGCTGTTGGTACCAGAAGGGGGATTGTTGAGCTATATGACCTGGCAGGATCTGCATCACTCATTCGTACTGTGTCTTTGTATGACTGGGGGTAAGGCAAAAAACTGGGGCTAACATGTTAGTTCTGAATTGTAGATCTTATATCTTTTACTGAAGTTTTTATGAGTTTCTGAAGGTAAATCTCTGGTATGCCTAATCTAAGGTTTCTGAAATAATATTCACCTCCTCTTAGTCTGTACTGTTACATTGACTTTACTCACATATGTTCTTCAAATCTGTGTGGTGGTCGGTTCCGATATAACCATACTCTAGTATGTCTGATGGAACAGTTATCTTGTTATCAATGGATAGGGGTATGGACCTTTGCTGAATCTGAGGACTGAAGTTATCTGTCCATGGGTTTGTGATTCGTCCAATTTTTTATTATGTTACCTACTCTATAGAAAGCTTTAAGTCAGTGGATTTTTGCCTGTTTTATCTGTGGTTTATCTGAATAGTAGTTATACTGAAAAAATGAATATAAAAGAAAAAAAAAAAAAAAAAAAGGAAAAATGTAAGGGAAAGAAAAATGAATATGAGAGTGATGTATTTGATTTATTTTGTATTTTGCAGATACTCAATGGATGATACTGGTTCTGTCAGTTGTATTGCATGGACACCTGATAATTCTGCTTTTGCTGTTGGGTGGAAGTCAAGAGGACTTACTGTGTGGTCTGTTTCCGGGTGTCGTTTGATGTCAACAATCCGTTAGATTGGCTTAAGTTCTGTATTTTCTCCAGTTGTGAAGCCAAAACAAGACTGTAAATATGAGCCACTAATGAGTGGCACCTCGCTGGTTCAGTGGGATGAATATGGATATAAGCTTTACGCAATTGAGGAAGGATCTTTGGAGCGAATTCTTGCATTTTCCTTCGGCAACTTTTGCCTTAGTAGAGGAGTATCTGGCATGACATATGTCCGTCAAGTAATTTATGGTGAAGATAGGTTATTAGTTGTGCAGTCTGAAGACACTGATGAACTTAAGATTATACACTTAAACCTTCCAGCTATGCACCCAAACTACAAACTATAATTAATACAATAAAATTTTGTCATTTACCATATGGGTGTCTCTAATATGCTTTTGCTTTGGTCCAGGTTTCTTATATTTCCCAGAATTGGCCTGTCCAGCACGTGGCAGCTAGCAAGGATGGAATGTACTTAGCAGTTGCTGGTCTTCATGGGTTAAAATTATATGATATACGGATGAAAAAGTGGCGAGTGTTTGGAGATATCACTCAGGAACAGAAGATTCAGCGCGAAGGTTTGCTGTGGCTGGGAAAGATTATTGTTGTCTGCAACTACATTGATTCATCTAACACGTGAGCTATATTATTCTATTTATGTCTTTTATGGATAATTCTCTAAGGGTTGGCTTTATCTGTTGAAATATATTAATAAGTTATGAATATACCTTTACCTTTTTTAATGAAGGTAGTATCTACTTTCCTGGTTGCGTCATATTTGATCATCAATTAAATATTATGTGTGTTTGATTTAGCTGTTGGTATTCCATTAATGTTTTGGAGGTCAAGATTTGAAAAATAAATCTGTTAAACTTAAGGTATTCTGATCTGGTTAGTGGTCTTTATATTCTGTATATCTGAGTTTGTAAAGTAACTTGATATTTGGCTTTTAGTTGGACCCGGAGTTGGAGTTTGACCGTGAGGTATATCCTCTGGGTCTTCTTCCAAATGCTGGTGTTGTTGTTGGTGTTTCCCAGAGACTGTCATTTTCAGCAATCACAGAGTTTCCATGTTTTGAACCAACTCCTCAAGCCCAAACTATATTGCATTGCCTACTTCGGCATCTTCTTCAGGTATCACTGGTGCTGCTTTTTTCTTTTTCTGTATATAGAAGGTCCTTGACCTTTTACTATTAGTGAAAGTCTTTTCTAATTATTTTTCATGTATGGTTTTCCAGAGGGACAAAATCGTGGAGGCTTTACGGTTGGCACAGTTATCTGCAGAAAAGCCTCATTTTTCACATTGTCTGGAGTGGCTTCTTTTTACTGTATTTGATGCTGAAATTTCCAGGTATGTTTTATCAGATGGAAGATTGAATATATAAGTGTGATTTGAACATTGTTGTGCTCATGACTCCCCAAATTTGAAAAGATAAGTGCCCAGTTATCTTGATTCACAAAGTTATTAACTTTTTCCATGTTTTTTTTTCCTTTTTTGACTCACAAAGTTAAAAACTTTTTCTATGGTTTTTGTGTTGGACATTGGCATGTTGATTGCATGTATTTTCTTGGAATTCTGCTTGACCATTTTATACTCTGTTCTTGCTTGCTATGTACTCTTACTTTTCTTTATGCATATATCGTGTCTATCTAATGTAGTGTTAACTTCTTACAGGCAAAATATTAACAAGAACCAGATCTCAATCCCTAAACGTTCTGCCAACCGCTCTCTTTTGGAGAAGACTTGCGATTTGATTAGAAATTTTCCCGAGTACCTTAATGTCGTTGTCAGTGTTGCAAGAAAAACTGATGGCCGACATTGGTCAGACTTGTTCTCTGCTGCTGGAAGATCAACAGAGTATGCTCCTTTACTTGTTAATAACTGTTTTTGGTTTTGTCCACATGCTTGAAGGGTATCACAAAACAATATATTTAGGAAGTGTAGCTGGACAAACTGAGGTTATTTTAATGTGCCAAAAGTTGAAGTTAGAGGTGGTTTGACCATCATTTTTTCCCTTAAGAGAGTTCCTCCAAATCATGCAGGTGGTATTTCGTTAGTTCCCATGGCTTATTCTGAATAATCAATTCACACTTGGGAGGTTATACCCATTTTTGTTTGTCAACCTAAGAAGTCCTTTTTTTTGTTGTCAGTGAATGGACTAGTGAATAGAGAAGTAGATGTTCTTTATTGTTTTGTCGCATCGCATAAAATTGAGGAAATAAAATTCTTATAGGAATTAATTTGATTATATATTTATGTCATACTTATTGCTTAGTAGTGTCAGACATAGAGGCAAGTCATAATTAATTGTTTAACGTAAGCAAATGAGATAAACTTTCACGGAAGGTATCTGCTTGCCGAAGCATTTTTTTAGTTTTGCTGTTATTCTTTGTTTGATTTTGCTGACCTAAGATACCAATGAAGTCTTAATTGAAGGAACAAATGGAGTTATTGGTTTTCTCAAAAGATTTGTAGATGGTCATTTTTCCTCTTTACTCTACCGAAGTGCTGGTGTGAGTTTTTGTGAACATTGCTGGATGTGAAAATTTCTTTTTTGAAGCAAGTATTCACATGTTCTTCATATATTATATTTGCTATAATGTTGTGTTTTAAGGGGAAGAAAATGAAGAAAAAGTTAAATGTGTTTATTATTTGTTATTTAATAGGTTGTTTGAGGACTGCTTCCAGAGGAGATGGTATCGGACTGCAGCTTGCTATATTCTTGTAAGATTTAAAATCTCTCTTTGCTGAGGAAGAGTTACAATTTTCTTGCTCAAATATATTAGGCCCCCTGACTGTTAGCAATTTCATGTCTCTGTACAATTAAGAAAGTACTTGTCAATTTCTTTCTACTGTACCAGTGACAACTGCTCTTCAGTACAATCTACACTCGTTAGTTGAAAATCTTGCTGTCAGTCTTCTTTCATTATCAGATGGGTATGCATTTTAATTGGCAAATGATAATTGACACATCACTGAATACAGAGATGCTACAGACACCAAAAATTGGTATCGAAAATTTGCACCGAAATATGTGGCCCCTGACTCGGACGTCGCCACGTAGGACACGATAGAAGACTTTCGTAAATGGATGTTCGGACGGCCATCCGTCCTTCATGGACGGCCATTCATTCAGGAATGGACAGCAATCCATAACAAATATTTAAAAATAAACTAAAAATCAATGGATCACCGTCCAAATACTAGGGACGGATGTCCCTTTAATATAAATGGCCGTTCAAATTATATGGACGGTTGTCCAAATAAGCATGTCCATCTAGTGTGGACGACCGTCCTTATAAAAGGGGCAACCGTCCACAATAGATGGACTGGCGTCCATTTAGTGTTAAAATTTAAAAAAAAGAAAAAAAAAATAAAACAAAACATTAGATGGACGCCAATCCATCTGGTGTGGACGGTCGTTCACATGAGATGGACTAGTGTCCATATTATGTTAAAAATTTAAAAATTTCAGAAACAATTACATTTTTTTCCAAGACATTTAGGGATTTTGTTCCAAAACTTGCATAAAAAACGCCGAACAATAGAAACACCATATCTGCAGCCGTTTAAGCCACACTATTTGCCGCCGTTATTCACTTCTTCATCTTCATCGTTTGGGCTCCGACTATGAGTATTTTTTTGTTTTTTTATTGAACGAAGTTAAAAACTGTGATATGGAGGCTTTTCTTTAACTTTCATTTATTGTGTGCAATTTAGAGATTTACACAATGTGTAATTGTTTGTTCCTTAATGATTTTTCTGTTACTTTCTAAAAAATTGATAGTAGAAGTTAACAGAGCCAGTTGTGTGAATTGGGCAGAAACTTAACATTTTGGGTACCATTTCTGCTCTAAAATTCTGGGTTAATGGATAATTGTAGTAGCAAACATTATGTATATCAAGATTGTATATCAGTGTCTTTCCATTCCAATGATTCTGCACAAACCAGAAATTATTCTAGTTTAAAGAACTTTTATGATATATGATGTATCACTTGTTTTTCTTTGCTCGTTCAAATTTGCTAAAGGTAATTTCTAGATATAATTTCACATGGGCAGAGATTAGCTCAAAGTAGGAATCGGAGGGCTCCCTTCTCTAAAACAAACTTGAATTCATTATTTCTAACAGCTCATCCAACATCACCAACACAAAAGAAAAACCTAAGCCTCTTTGCTGACGTTTGTGGTACCCGTTTTAAGTCATTTTCCAACAGTTTTGATGATGCTTTGATTATCAGAAATCTAGGTTAATTGATTCTCAGTACTCTTATTTTCATATGAAGTCTATTTAATATAACATTCAAAACTGTAGCTACTATTGCTGAGAATTTGGGTTTTTTTATAGTTAGTTATATATTATAAAGTGAAATAATAGGTTGATTAATTAATATTTCCATTCACTCATCTCAAAATCTGAGTTAAATGTTCTGTCGACATAAGCATTCTGCATTTATCTGCAGCTTGAATTGATAATGCACGAAGTAGAACAAGTTTCTTTACCAAGGAAGCTCCAATAATTGTAGTTCACATATTTACATTAACATTTAAACATTGTGGCCAGCCAAGGTCCCAAAGATGGTACATTGAGATGTAGATGTAACATGGATAAACAAAGGGAAGAGACAATCTTGATATACATAATGTTTGCTACTACATGAAAAAGTTGAGTTTGGCAGAGTTAGTTTGCAAGTCTTTGGCAGAGTTGGTGATGATTGCAATAAGTTGAGTTTGGCACAGTTAGGAATTTGAGAATTGTATTCTTTGTTGCTGAGCTCACATTTACGGGGGCTTATTGTGGGTTGTTGTGCTTCAAGTAACCATACAATGATAATTTTTGTACATGGAAATTCATGTTTTTGCCATAAGATAGTGTTAGTAACTGCACAGTTTAAGTTAGTTTAGTTGGTTCTAATCTCACTGAAAATGAAACTTTGACTTGAGTTTGAGTTTGAGGAAGGGTGTAAGTTTGGTTATGACGATGATTACTTGACATGTTAGATGTCATTTGAAGATGCTCCGTTGCCATTAAAACGGACGTATGTGGACAAACATAGTGTGCTGGGCACTATTACTTAGTTTATTGTTTTTATCTGGAAAGGCATCATTATTGCTGTTAAAGTCCAATTACCAGGGAGGCTCAAAATTCATTTCAAGCTCAGCCAAATGAACCTGCTCAAACCACACCTTATCTTGGAGTTTCACAGTAGCATCATAACTCTTTTGATCAGCTTACCAGTGTGCCTCAATCTGCCATTCGTTCCTTGACAAACACTACCTCCCTGGTAATTGGACTTTAACAGCAAGTTGTTTGTGTCTATTGTCATTATATTGAAAGACACAGCACAAACACTTGAAATTGTAGACTCTAAAGAAGCAAACAAATATAAACTTCAAACATGATTTTTCATTATAGTTGTCTTTTTTTAATATCTGCAGAATTTCTTATGGTTATGGATATGTTTTTTTAGGAAGTTGCTAGTTTTAGAAGAAAGCAGAAAATGGTAAGAGCAAAAAATACAACCATTCCTCATGGAGGCACATCGTCATCTGGAGTCCAATTTCGAGACGTGCAACATAAAAAACAATACAAAGAGATGGTGAAAAGAGATATTTGTCTTGGAAGAAGTTTGGATTTAGGATTTATAGCAAGTTTGGGTTTAGGTGATGAGATTAATGGTTGGATCCGTAATTTGAAATGGGACCAGTTGGTGAGTATTAGATATGACGAATATAAGCATTTGATTTATGAGTTTTTTAGTAGTTTGGAAGTTGTGGAGATAGGCTAATGATTTTTCGGCATATACTATGTATTTTAGATTAAAGAATCAAAATTGTGTAGTGAGGCCACATGATTTAGCAATCTGGATAGGGATTGATTTTGAAGGTTTGGATAAAATATCAAGAACGTGGGATTCCAAAAAAGCTTGGACGGATGTTTCTGGAATAGGGGTTTACCATCCACATAGGTGTAAATCTACAAAGTTAAAGAATCCTGCCATGAGAGTTTTTCACAGATTTCTGACTTTCACATTTAATGGCAGGAAACAGACAAATGGAAATGTGACAGTCAATGATTTATTGTTGAAGCAACAATAACAAGGAAGCAAGTAAATTCAGCAAAGTTATTGATTAAGAAGTTGGGAGAGATTAAAGCAAAAAAAGGAGAAATTTATTAGGGGATGCTTGTTATGCTAATATGTGAGAAGTTGGGTTTAGAGATCACCCTTTCCGATGAAGCCAATAAGATAACATTTTCTGCAAATAATTTGTTGGGGGATGTCACATTGTGTAAAATGGGTTTGATTAAAAAGAATGTATCAGGAGAATAGTTTCTGATTAGGGATGAAATGGAGGAAGAGACAACGGTTCAGGAAGGTGTCCCTGTTCCAGAAGGGGAAAATCAAGGACGAGTTATGTGCGCAAAAGAAGAAGAAAGAGTATTGAACCTGGATATTCTCAGAATGTAGAAGAAATGTCTTCTCATACCTTAGACGAAATAGTAAGCAGATTTGAGTGGATCGAAAGGTTTCAAGAGGAGAGTTTTTCACGTATTGAGAGGAAAATGCAAGAACAATAGGATCAATTGCAAAGCGATTTCAACTCGTTTGCATCAAGAATAGAAGAAATGGTTGACATCCTTGGGGAACGCATGACAGAAATATCCAGCATGATGAAGAAATTGTCAATAGCCTCCTCCTCCTCCAGTCAGCCTCCACCCTCTACACTATGATGAAGAACTTCTCAACAACCTCCACCTTCTCAACATCCTTAGGGAACGCACTATGAATGTTAATTTTTATTATGTTTAGTTCAAATACTAAATTATATGTACACAAATATGTTAATTAATAAAGTTTGATTTCACAAGATGTTCTCAATTAGCTAAACTTCTCAATATCATATGAATGTTAATTCTCAGTATGACTGTTATGTACGAAGATTATATTTGCCACAGTATCATATCATTAATTATTGTTCAATACATATCTGAATGCTCATGTATATGTAATACTAGACATTCCAAAAGACATATCAAAATTAAAATCTCAAATGAAATGTAGAATAATATATACTGAAATGTGACGATAATATATACTGAAAACATTTAGAATAAGAATAAGATACATTTACGTTATTATAATGAATTCAGAACCCTACAACCAACAATCTACTCTTACCCAACCAGCAACAAAAATAATTAAAAAAAAACAACTGAATCAGCATATAGCTCAACTGCATTCGTCAAAAATTAACCATAATACGAATAATTTGTACCGAATACAAATGTATATGCTTCAACCGGTTAACGATATTAAATCTCTCCCAACAAAACATGTTCATCATTTACATCCTCCTGCCCAGAACATAAATTACTTTTTTTCTGCGAGATTTTGAACCAGACCAGTGGACAACTGTTAATGTTTAATAACCACAATTCAGCACATGTTATAGAAAACTTAAAGTTTTTACAATTATACAACATACATAACACATACCTGAGTAGCAACAACATCAGTTGACAACACTTGAGTTCTCGGTATACTTTCAACAATGTTGTCTCGCTCTGCTGATGATTCTTTCCCTATAAAGTAGCATAACACATTAATAATCAAGTAAATATTATTATAAACTTCAAAGAAGTAAATAATGTTTCAAAAAAAAATGTCATGTAAGAATAGGTGTATAACTCATACCAATTATTTGTTTTCACAATTTTTTATTTTTAGCCCTACGTACAATTTCGTCAACCTTCAATTGCTTTCTTTTGTATGGAGGATGACCTTTGCTACGAACTACACGTGGACTAATAATTGGACTATTCCCCTCTTTGGGAGGACTGTCCCCCTCTTTACTACCAAGCCCTCCCTCACTTTCCTTCTGTTTCAACTTATTTCTCATGCCAATCATAAATTCCATCAACATGTTACAGACTTCCTCATTGTTTGATGTCATATCGGCTACTGTCAGCATTATATTAGACAACTTCTCAAAACGTTGTCTTTTAACATTGATGCTCCACCTATTATAACTTACCTTGATTTTTGTATGAGATCTTTTTATGTTTTTCCTTCAACGCCGTAGAATGTACTTATCTGGAATGTGTGAAACCCTTTTATGAATCAACACAATAATGGCATGTTTGCATAAAATCCCTCTGAACTCTAACAAATGACAATTACAACGAATATCACATGAACTTTCTTCAAAGTATACCAGAAAGGAAACACGCCGATTACTATCTCCAAACCAAATATCTTCTAAAACTTGATACTCCTCATACGAATAAGACTTTTTCAGAAAAGATAATTCATAATAAATCTTCCCCGCAATCTCTTCTTGAAACTCTTTAAATTTTGTAATTGTGTATGCATTTTGAAATTGTTTCTCAATAGGGTAATTATTTATGCATGGTATCCAAGACTTGAAAGATCTAAAATAAGTTTCCCTTTCCTTTTCCACTTTATCTTGCAATGCATTATCATATTGTTCCACAAATTGTTTCAATGTTGTTTTGGAATTTACATATCCATCGAAAAATGCATTCATACTTTCACTACGTTGGGTAAGGGACATAGCTGCCCAGAAAGCATCTTTAAGAAATGCAGGCACCCAACATACTATTTCTTTGTACAATCCACATTATACACATCAATGAATTTGTTCCACCGTTCTTCAAACTCTTTATGTGTCAACGAATCATATACAATATTGTGTAACGTAAACTTTACAGTTTTATATTCCTTATACCCTCTTAACTTCTCAGGCAGTTTCTTTATTATATGCCATAAACACCACTTATGTCTTGTACCGGGGAAAACAATCTCAATTGCATTTTGCATGGCCTTATCTTGATCAGTGATAATTCCATTAGGAGTAAAATCCATGCATTCAAGCCAAGAACGAAATAGCCATACAAATGTCTCTGTGTCCTCATGGGAAATTAACCCACAACCTAACAATGTTGAATGTCCATGATGATCAACCCCCACACAAGCAACAAATGACATATCATATTTGTTCGTCAGATACGTTGTGTCGAAGGTCAAAACGTCACCAAAATCTTTATATGCGCCCCTACTTCTAGCATCAACCCATATCACATTCTTTAATTGACTCTCTTTATCTCCATCAGTCATATACCAAAAATTTGAATTCTCATTTTGCATTTTCATAAAATACTCTAGTACTGCAGAAGCATCTCCAACTCAAAGTCGTAGCCTTCTAACTTTTTCAATGTAGTTCCTACAATCTTTTTGTAGAAACGTCAAATTCTCTATACCTCCTGCCTCAACTGAACATGACTAAAAATTTTTACATGGTCTAATCCCGGCCTGATCATTAACTTCAAGCCTCCTTTTCACAAAAGGTTGTATCATTCGGTTTACCTTGAAATATCTTCTTTTCGTTGGACTTGTAAGATCATGGTTATGTTCAAGCACAATTTATTTAATTTCCTATTTGTATTCACCATTCAAAGCTACACTAATCCGACTCTTACAATCTGTTTTCGCAACAGGTTGTTTTTTCAAGGATTTCTGGATTTGCTTTTCTTCTTCCCATAACAAGAACACGCCACTGTCACGTATCTCATCTCCCCATCATCTCCTTTCTTTGACGTACGTATCATTGCTTCAAAACCCCTTTTATTCCCATACCTTCTGTAATACTTCACCAAACTATCAACTGAGTCAAACACCATTCCAATATGAGGCTCCACTTCTTCCTCTACACATCCTATATCTTCTAATTCATCACATTCATTTTCCTAATTCAATGGTTTTATAATAAATAAAATTAGAATGTACTAATACAACACATCATAATAAACAATACAATACAACATATTTAAAATAGTTTCGAACACAATTTACCTCAACATCATTGAAACAAGTCAAATTGGACTCTTCCATATTCCGTAATCTCATGCACAACTAATACCAGTTTTCGCGTTCACGAATCTAGTTCACAACAGTTGTCAACAAATATTATCTATCAATTATTTTGTATTGTAACATATATTCAATCCAAAATAGAATATGAAACTAAATGAATATATAAAATAAGTCAAAATTCTTTACCTTAACAAATATTTCGGAGCTTTAAAATGTTTGATATCCTTATTTTCGTTTCTATGCTAAATGGTTATCTCTATAAAAAGAGGTGTTGCTGCTGCTACTTGGCTGTTGAGGAAGAAACCGGTGTCGAAGTAAGGAGAAGAGAAGAGAAGAGAAGAGAAGAAAAACAAATAAAAATGAAAGTTTTTTTTTCCTTTATTATTTCACCAAAAAAATTGGCGCTTATTTGTAAAGCGTATTAGACAAGCTATTGATTTTTATAACAATTTTTTTTTTTTAACAAAGTATGGACGCCAATCCATGTAATGCAGACGACCGTCCACATTGGATGGACTGCGTCCATATTGTGTGCATTATATTTTAATTTTTTTTTTTTTTTAAATTTCACAAAGGATGGACGCCAGTCCATCTCATGTGGATGACCATCCACAATAGATGGACGGTCATCCATCTAGAGTGCTTTTTGGACGGCTGTCCATATTAACGGGACGCTTGTCCCTAGGATTTGGACGGGAGTCCATTGTTTTTTTATTTTTTTTTAAATACTTTTTATGGACTTTATGGACTCTTGTCCATTCCACAATGAATGGCCGTCCAGGAAGTATGGACGACAATCAGAAAATGTTGGATGGCCATCCATTTACGAAAGTATATTATCGTCTTACATGGCGACGTTCGAGTCAATTACCACATATTTCTGTGCAAATTTTCGGTACCATCTTTCGGTGTATATAGCATTTTTGCACTGAATAAGGGCATTTCTAGGTTGAAATCTTTGAACTATTTTCATGATAGACTATAATTCGTACAAGAAGTGTGTTTTCATGTTGGTTGGAGGAGATAAATAGTGTTATGGAGTTATGAACAACAAGTGGGAATCGGGAACTAGGTTTTCCTTTTGCATTATAAATTTCAGTGAAAAAATGTGATTATATGTGCATTAAAGCTGGAAAAATGCCATGACAAAATATAATCTTTCCATTTCCAATATGATTGTCACAGGTGTTAGAGTAAATGCCCTAGAGTCAATCAATTATTGTAGAATTGACTCTTTGTTATAATGTTCATTAATCAATAAAAAGGTATTTTATTCTATATCGCGTAAATCATTACTATTGCAATATGTATTGATATATGTCCTTAGAATGGTAGAACCGTGACGAGGGTATCAAGTGTTTCAAATCTTGATAGTGAGAACCCTATGAGCACATATGGTGAACATTATAGAAAAGTCCGTAGCCCAAATATTATTCTGAAGTAAGGGCATAGATAATACGGTAAGGCTATCATAGTGTTGAACGACCCTGTCAAAAGACAGTGACTGATCTCACTTGTCAAGGTTGTTTGGTAACAACCTGGTGCAACACATGGGTGCTTGCTGTAGGCGATTATACCGTAGCAAGTTCACTTGACTGACCCACCAGAGGATTCCATATGGATGGTAACCCCAGTGTCTATGGAACAAATCCTCTAACGAATGGTGGTGCATGTGATCCTTAGACTTGAGATCACCAGAGCGCCTTGTGCACCGATTGGTGTAGTTTGACACTAGCCTAACGCAGTTCTTTTCAGAGCTGTCAATATGGTGGTGATTGGCTGCATCAAGGAGTGTATCAAGACTATGGTGGATTGACAGAGGATTCATCACTCCCGGGTATGGGAGAAAGTTATCTTACGGCGCAATTCAGTATATGGCAATGACACTAAAACTGTGGCCATAGTGGGATTGAGTTATTGCTCTATCCAGTTTATAATACAGGTCATTGGTCCAGAAACTGAATAAATAATATCGAGAGTAACCGAAGGTTAACACTATTTCTATGCCTTCGTCTCGTCGAGATAATGTATGATGAAATGATCGAATTATATGGTAACCATATCGTTGAACAAGTAGCTATTTTGCTGAATCCGAATCTATCGGGTGACCATGATGCCTTGCTAGGGGCCAATCTTGGTCTGTGTATTAGTGAGACGATTAATTGGTGTTAAGCGCGATACTATACACTGCCGATATGATGAGGAGCCTATGGGTCATACACATAGAAGATAATTTAAGATCCAAAAAGAAAGAAGGGTGTTTTCATCTTTTAAGGCGAAAAGGTATTTTGGTAATTTCACAGTGTAATTAAATTTGCTGAGGTCGTAGCCTTTATTTAATTTGTTAGAAAAATTAAATAAGTGAAATTACGTTTAAATGTGTGTTCGCACATATTTAAATACATTATCATTATTGTTAAATATTAATATATATTTAAATATATATATTAATTGATTTTAATTGAGATAATGATGGAAAATAAAATAAATCAAATTAGGAGTGTTTGGCAACATGGGGCGTTTGGGTTGGAGCCCAATCCTATTTCGTATGGGATTAGGGCAAATTGATTAACTATAAAAAGAAAAGTGTGTGTGTTAATTAATTGAGGAATTGATTTCTTTCTAAAAGAAAAACACACACAACAGCCCATTTTGAATACACTCCCACAGCAGAAAATTTGTTTGGCCTAAAATCAATTCAATTGATTTTACTTTCTTCTTAATCTTGAAGCCAAAGAGGATCTAGCAAATCCCTCTTTGGTTCTTTTGAGTTTGTCTTCGTGTGGACTACGTGGGTTCGATCCTACACTTGGATCAATAGCAAAACGTTCAACGACAATCGTGGTGGAGCCTCCAAACATGCGTTTGTTTCTCTTAACTCATGTTGAATATTTATGCAGATTTTATTTAATATAAATTGTAAAATCATACCCTTGATCTTGGCTCATGTAAACGATCCTGTTATATTATAATTTTTTGTTTCCACTGCGTATACGGGATTGTTTACTAACAACAGGTGATTATTAAACTTGAAGGTCCTGTTGTCAATCAATATTGTGCTTTACGTTTATTACAGGTTCGATTTATTCTTGTCGGTTTCAAATTTTGTTCTCTTTTTTCATTGTCGCTTCATGACTTAATTCTGACCAAGGTTGTTAATACTATGCAGGCAACACTTGATGAATGTTTATATGAACTTGTTGGGGAACTGGTATCAGTTTGGACATAATAATTGATTTTTGCTCAACTGGAAAATTATATGGTTAATAACCTTTTTCTTTTTTTTGTTTAAATATTTGATGTTTAGGTGAGATTCTTACTGAGATCTGGAAGGGAATTTGAACCAGCATCAACTGATTCAGAAAAATTATCACCCAGATTCTTGGGCTATTTTATTTTTTCTTCTAGTTACAGGAGGCCATCTTTGGATAAAAGGTTAATTTGCTTTCTTGTGATGTTTGGCATGCATCTGAACCCTGCATCTTAACATTTCCAATTATATTTAGTATGCTTTTCTTCTTTTGGACAACACCTCATTCAAGGAGCAGAGTCCTATTGTTGCTTTTGTTAAGAACATTTTAGAAAGTCATGCTAGCTATTTGATGTCGGGGAACGAACTTTCCAAGCTTGTTGCATTTGTAAAAGGCACTCAGTTTGATTTAGTGGTAAGAATAGCTTACAATGTCCATTTGGGTTGTGACGTAGATTAAAGTGATCATAGAGCTTTGCTATCATTTACTACAGGAATATCTTCAACGAGAAAGATATGGTAGTGCCCGCTTAGAGAATTTTGCTTCAGGGCTTGAACTAATTGGGCAAAAGGTATCAATTTATCATCAATCTCTCATTTTGTGCCTAATTATCTTTTCAAGTTGGCTTACTGTTTTCTTGAGTTATTGGATTTGCATACATTAAGTATGTATATTTTGTTGCAAAATTATCTCAGAAATAGGACACAAGTGATAAGAGCTTGAAAATACACATTTTGTTAGTGGTTAATTGTGGGAAATTAGGCTAAATTTGGTAAAGTTGCTTACTATTTTCATAATTGCCTTTTACAGGATCACGGGTGTTTTTGAGTGTTTTTCAGGCTAATAATGCTTAAATGTTATGGTCGGATGAAGAATCATGCTGGCAACGGAATGAGTGACAAGTGAAAACAAACGGATCAAGAATTGGAGTTGAATTGAAGAAGTTATGGAAGTTGAAGTAAAGAGAAGATTCTAGATTACATTCTAGCTTGAGCATGCCTCGGTATTTTGAGAATATCTTGAGTTGTAGAAATCAAATTAAGACGATTCTTAGACTGTTGGAAAGCTGATTCAAAGGGATACATTTCATCTGTTTACCATTTTTCCAAATTTCATCGTTATCGAGTTCAAAAATCACCATCTCTAAAGAATAGTAGAATGATGCGGGAAGAAGACCAGTAGCTACTGTGCCGCAACAAACTTTTTCCAATAGCTAATGTGCCGCAGCATAGTGCCAGGGCACAGTCACCAAAGTTAAAAACTGGTTATCCATTTTTAGGTAGGAGAATAAGGTTAAGAGTCCTAAACCAAATAGAATTAAGAAAAATAAAACTTTAACCATTGTGGGATATAAAGAGAAGTCTTTTAGCATTATTTGGCGGATTCTTTGGGGAGAAGAAGAGGAGAAAAATCTACAGAGAAGAGAAGTAACATAAGTTCTGGAGCTTTGATTTACAATATAGAGAAGTTCTTTTTGTTCTTTTCTTATAAACTCATGATGATTGTTTTAATAAAGATGATTATTTCTTTCATGTTCATTATGAATTAAATTTATTCTCTAGGGCTAAGATGTACCCCAATCTCTTGATTATGTATTGATCTTTGATTAATAATTTTTATTAAGAACTCTTCCTAAGTTTTACTATTATTCCCAATGCTTTTGATTCTTAAGGGCCCAAGAATTGAATGAACTAATGGACAAGGTTGAGATCGAGAGATGATACCTAGTTGGTCTACGGTAGTAAAACCATAGGTTGAGCGAACGCTACAGATAAGTTATCGTGACTTGTGAGGTTTTGGTAAACTCCATAGAATGTAATGATCTCCAATTGCTTAAATCTGATTAGAGATAATTCGGGTTAGTAATTAGGGGTTAATTTGATAATTGTTCGAGAGAAAGTTATTGAAAATTTAGGGAGTTTGACCTGTAGGAAGAGCTTAACAAAATTAGTATAAGAGATCGATACATATGAATAAGAGTTGGTGTGAAGTCTATGCCCTAGGTCTAGTCATCTTGTTTTTACCCAAAAGTTTATTTTAATTGTTCTCTTTTCAATTTTCTTTTTAAATTCAATTGTTAATTTAGTTTAGATTTTCTTTGATACAATTTGGATTGATCTAATAGTGATAGGATAGTTTAATTGGTAATTGATAATTGTAATTCCCTTCAGTTCGATATCCGTAATTTTACACTTTATTACTTGCACGATTTCGTACACTTGTGAAAATCTATAACAAGTTTTTGGCGCCGTTTTCGGAGAATTGCTTTTATATTATCAATATCAATACAAGTTGTTTAGTTGCTAATTTGGTTTGTATTATATTTTTTTTAATTATTTTATTTTTTAGTTCTATATTTTTAGTGTTGAATTGTACAGAGGAGTTAGTTCAATGGCTGATACAGGAGTTGAAATTGTTCAAAGAGTATTGAAGGACTACTCTAGTCCTACTGTTGAAGGGTGCTATTCTAGCATAAGGAGGCCACCAATTCAAGCAAATACTTTTGAAATAAATCCAGGAATTATTCAATTGATACAACATTCGATTCACTTTGCAAGGTTACCTAATGATGATCCCAACCTGCATATCACAAACTTTCTAGAGCTATGCGACACATTCAAACACGATAGAGTATCTGATGATGCAATTAGGCTTAGACTTTTCCCCTTCTCTCTTGGGGATAAAGCTAAGGCTTGGTTGATTTCTCTGCCATTATGAAGTATTATTACATGGAATGAGTTAGCTCAAGCATTCCTTACGAAATATTTCCCACCTGTCAAGTCTGCTAAGATGAGGAGTGACATCACTAATTTTTTCCAGCAAGATATGGAGTCACTCTATGAAGCTTGGGAGAGATATAAGGATCTCTTACGGAGGTGTCCTCACCATGGGCTGCCAATATGGTCGCAAGTGCAGACGTTTCACAATGGGTTGCTGCCAAATATACAAGTGATGATTGATGCTGCAAGTAGGGGAGCTTTGAATAATAAAACACCAAAGGAAGCCTATAAATGGATTGAGGTGATGGCAAGCAACAATTACATGAGACCTTTGGAAAGGAATGCTCCTAGCAGAGTAGCAGGAGTGTATGAAGTCGATGGCTACACCGCGTTGGCTACTCAACTTTCAGCCATTCAAAAGCAATTGGGAGTTGCTCTAAACGTAAATGCTATTAAAACTCATTCTCTAACATGTGAATTTTGAGCAGGAAATCATTTATATCTAGAGATTGCCAAGAAGGAAGTCTGTTTGCTCAACCTGAACAAGTGCATTATGTCAACAATTTTCAAAAAGGGCAAGGGAATCCATACTTAAGCACATATACTCCAGCATGGGAAAATCATCTAAACTTCGCGTGGAGTAACAACAATGAGCACAAACCATCACCAAGCTTCCAACCTCAAGAGAAGAGATCTAATATGGAGAGTGTGCTCACTAAATTCATAGAGGAGTCCGGAAAAAGATTTGACAAGAATGAAGTCAACTCCAAAAGTATGAAGTTTTATTGCAAAACCAATCCGCTTCCATAAGAAATCTTGAAACTCAAATGGGGCAAATCCACAATATTTTAGTAGGAAGAGTTCAAGGAACATTGCCGACTAATACTGATAAGAATCTGAAGGAGAGAGTCAATGCTATCATGCTGAGAAGTGGTAAGGAGTTGAAGGAAGCAAGCAAAGAAGGAGAAACAAAGGAAAAACTTGAAGATGAAAAAGAGGGCAGAACCAAGTGTGCCGCAACACTGTGTTGCGGCACAGGGGCAAAAATTGACAAAAATGCCCATGTTGCGACAAATGATGACACGACCCTCCCCTATCCTCACAAAGTGCAAAATCAGAGATTGGATAAGCAATTCGATAAGTTTACGAACATGTTTAGAACTTTACACATTAACATTCCTTTTGTAGACATGTTGGAGCAAATGTTGAAGTACGCGAAGTTTCTGAAGGAGATTATCACCAAAAAGAGGAGGTTTGAAGAACATAAGACGGTGATGCTTATAGAAGAGTGTAGCGCGTTGCTATTGAAGAAATTACCACAAAAGCTTAGAGATCCAGGGACTTTCACAATTCCTTGCACAATAGGTAATGTTCATTTTGCTAAAGTTTTATGTGACCTAGGAGCTAGTGTTAACCTCATGTCATTTTCAATTTATAAGAAACTAGGCCTAGGGGAAGTAAAACCAACCACAATCCATCTTCAATTAGCTGATAGGTCTATAAAATACCCCAGGAGAGTAGTAGAGGATGTCTTAATAAAAGTAGATAAACTATTTATCCCGGTAGATTTTATTGTATTAGATATGGAAAAAGATCGGGAGGTGCCTCTAATTTTAGGAAGACCTTTTCTAGCTACGAGTAGAACGCTGATAGATGTTCATAAAGAAAACTAATCTTGAGGGTAGAGGATGAACAAGTTGAATTTAATGTTTTTGATACTATGAAATGTCCACCCAAGTTAGATACTTGCTTTGAGATTAGCATCCTTGATGATAAAGTAGCTGAGACCTTAGAAGAAAAATACCCTCGTTTACCCCTAGAAAAATGTGTTGTCAATTTTAGGACTTTGGAGGAGGAAATTGAGAATAAGCGGGAAAGAGAGCAATTGAAGCTTTATGTAGATGGTAGCATTAAAGATAGAAGAGTTTGGATTTTCCTAGATGATCCAGATTGAAGGATTTGAAAAGTCGAGTTTACGACTCTAATAAAGCGCTTCTTGGGAAACAACCCAAGCTCTCTACTTTAATTTTGAATTTATTTTAGATTTTCGGTTAATGTGTAAGTTGTGATAACTTTGGTTTGGTTTGATATGTTAGTTGTTTATGTTTCACCCATTATTTCTGTTATGCACACTTAATTGGCCAAGAAAGGCACATAGTTTGTTTTTTTTACTAGATTTCCAATGACTATTAGACACGGCAAACGTTATGCATGCCTTCACGTGATTATCTCCACGTTCATCTTGAACACGAAAGGCATTGTAGTTGTTCTCTTTGTACATTGAAGACAATGTTCATCTCTAACGTTGGGGGTAAGGAATACCTTTTTTTTATGGCCAAATTTAGTTTCATTCGATGGACATCTTTGAATACCTTTTGCTTTGAATTATCTGCTTAAAAGCTTTTGGGTGGAATTGTTTTAGGTGTCTTGTAGGGTCAAAGAGTTAATGTATTTTGTTTTGTTTTGGAACTCATACATAAGTTAATGATAAGACCAGATTGTGAATTTATAACATTGAGATTTTATTAACTTTCGCGTAGTGTAAGGATGATAGTGGATGACAATTGCATTTAGTTATGACTCTCTTGGGAATGGGTTTGATTGGTTTAATAATTTGGAAACTTAGAGATGTTTTATGTGTGTTTTTATGGGTAATAATTTTTTTTTTGTGAAAATTGTGCATAAACTCTAGAACTCATTTGATAACCACTTGAGGCGAAATCCTAGAATCCGCATTGCCTAGGATATGATTTAGGCAATTTTCTTTAGAACAATTGAGCCTTTCAAGCTAACCTATATTACTTTATCCCTAGTTAACCCTTTGAGCATATTATTATACACTTGGTAAGCCTTACTCTTTTTTGTTGTAAACCTACTATATCTCACCTTGACAATGAAGCCTAAAACACTTTCCGGCCCATTTTATTGTGAGAGACTTAATTTGGGGTGACCTTATAAGAAAAACTAATGAAAAGAAGTGTGGTAAAGAAAATAAATATATATTTTGGACCACAACCTGAGTATGTACAATGAGATAGGTTGGGGGTTGTGAAAAGAAAAAAAAATGATAGTAGAAGCAAGGTGGGGTAGACGAATTTTTTTTTGAGTTACTATCTTCCTAAAAAAATGAAAATAAAGAAAAATTGGCAGAAAAATAGGAAGATGTAGCTGGGGAGAAGAACTTGAAATGAGGTACATTACATGGGAGTTTGTGCTAATGTTGGAAAGAAGAGTTCAATCAATGTGAAAGGGTAGAGGGCAAATGAGAAGGGAAGCAAGAAAGAGATTGTTCATGATCATTTACTGTAAAATATTAAGTCTCTTACATTTTGTTAAAAATTCCTTTCTGTTCTTTCATAAACCATTACCCTGGCCTAACGTTACAACTATGAAAAAGACCTAATGATCCGAGGTAGTGATTGGATTCTACATTAGTGGAGAGTAGTTTGAAAAGTGAGCCTATGGAGTTTGATTGCACATTTGTTTTATTTTCGTACTTTGCCTATGGAAGCTACATATAAAATCATCTGGGTTTTTGGATGAATGGTTTGTGAATGATTAGGAGAGAGTCAATAACAAAAATGTAGTTGAAATTCACTTATCCTTTGCATTTGCATGTTGTTAATTATTCGA
The DNA here is from genome assembly GCF_008641045.1 of Pistacia vera. Lineage (NCBI taxonomy): Eukaryota > Viridiplantae > Streptophyta > Magnoliopsida > Sapindales > Anacardiaceae > Pistacia > Pistacia vera. Next base: position 285,215 of record NW_022196095.1, read on the forward strand.
TCTGTTCACATTGACACAATTTTTGAGACGATTATATGTATAGATCCTAAAATGTTTGTTTAAGTCTTTAGTTTTGAGTCTAGGTGAGGTTAGGTTTGGATGTTTGTAGGTATCATCGCTGGAAACCCTCACGAGACTACAACTCATCCAACTAGGGCCGCCTAGGGGTTTAAAGGCTTGTTGCATATGCTAAATGCAACCGTGACAATCTACGGAAGTGATTTAGGATAGTTTAGATATAGACTTTATTTTGTTTGTGTTTTCAAGCTAAAGGACTTGTTCTATCGCTTAGCTTGCTAGGGACTAGCAAGAAGCTGGTTGGGGGTTGTGATAAAAGCTTGAAAATACACATTTTGTTAGTGGTTTATGGGGATTAATTGTGGGAAATTAGGCTTAATTTGGTAAAGTTGCTTAATATTTTCATAATTGCCTTTTATGGGATCACGGGTGTTTTTGAGTGTTTTTCAAGCTACTAGTGCTTAAATGTTATGGTTGGATGAAGAATCATGTTGGAAATGGAATGAGTGACGAGTGAAAACAAACAGATCAATAATCGAAGTTGAATTGAAGAAGTTATGGAAGTTGAACTAAAGAGAAAATTCTAGATTACGTTCCAGCTTGAACATACCTCAGTATTTTGAGAATATCTTGAGTTTTAGAACTCGGATTAACATGATTCTTAGACTGTTGGAAAGCTGATTCAAAGGGATACATTTCATATGTTTACGTTTACCACTTTTCAAAATTTCATCGTTATCGAGTTCAAAAATTACCATCTCTAAAGAATAGTGGAATGATGCGGGAAGAAGGCCAGTAGCTACTGTGCAACGGCACAGTGTCGTGGCACACTTTTTCTAGTAGCTAATGTGCTGCAGCATAGTGCCAGGGCACAGTCACAGAAGTTAAAAACTGTTTATCCATTTTTAGGTAGGAGAATAGGGTTAAGAGTCCTAAACCAAATAGAATTAAGAAAAATAAAACCCTAACCGTTGTGGGATATAAAGAGAAGTCTTTTAGCATTATTTGGGGGATTCTTTGGGAAGAAAAAGAGGAGAAAAATCTACAGAGAAGAGAAGTAACAGAAGTTCTGGAGCTTTGATTCACAATATAGAGAAGTTCTTCTTGTTCTTTTCTTATAAACTCATGATGATTGTTTTAATAAAAATGATTGTTTCTTTCATGTTTATTATGAACTAAATTTATTCTCCAGGGCTAAGATGTAGCCCAATCTCTTGATTATGTATTGATCTTTGATTGCTAATTTTTATTAAGAACTTTTCCTAAGTTTTACTATTATTCCTAATGCTTTTGATTCTTAAGGGCCCAAGAATTGAATGAACTAATGGACTAAGTTGAGATCGAGAGATGATACCTAGTTGGTCTACGGTAGTAAAACCATAGGTTAAGCAAACGCTAGAGATAGGTTACCGCGATTTGTGAGGTTTTGGTAAAATCCATAGAGTGTAATGATCTCCAATTGCTTAAATCTGATTAGAGATAATTCGGGTTAGTAATTAGGGGTTAATTTGATAATTGTTTGAGAGAAAGTTATTGGAAATTTAGGGAGTTTGACCTATAGGAAGAGCTTAACAAAATTAGCATAAGAGATCGATACGTATGAATAAGAGTTGGTGTGAAGTCTATGCCCTAAGTCTAGTCATCTTGTTTTTACCCAAAGGTTTATTTTAATTGTTCTCTTTTCAGTTTTCTTTTTAAATTCAATCGTTAATTTAGTTTAGATTTTTCTTGATACAATTTGGATTGATCAAATAGTGATAGGATAGTTTAATTGGTAATTGATAATAGTAATTCCCTTGGGTTCGATATCCGTAATTTTACACTTTATTACTTGCACGATTTCGTACACTTGCGAAAATCTACAACAACAAGTAGTCAGAGCCTGTAAGCCTACTTCTCTTCTATTCAATGTCAAACCTAAATTTCTTTTCCGTACATGATTTTCATTCGATAGTTGAGTTCATTATTGTCTCATCATTATGGTCTTATGATATAGTTGAAAATGTCTATTAGTAATTAAAGGCCTCTCTTCTTTAACATTCCTATAAATTTAAATTTTCTGAAAGGTAGTCACTAGGGTTTTATCTGGACAAACAAATTAGAGCAGGAAAAAATTGCCATATATCTAACTCATTAACTTATGAAAGTTAGGAGGATCAACTTATCAAGTGTATTTACTCTGAGAAGGAGAAATTTTTTTTTTTTGGGTGACGTGAAGCCCAATATCTGTATTAAAAAATGGGTGCCAAATGAAGATTTTTCAGTGTATTAAAAACCACTGTAACAAATTTTATTTGGTTTCTGATTGACTCTCTCTCTTTCCCTCTTTTTTCTTTTCTTTTACAGCTTCAAATGGGTACGTTGCAGAGCAGGTTGGATGCAAAATTTCTCTTGGCTCATATGTGCTCTATCAAGTTCAAAGAATGGATAGTTGTTCTTGCCACTCTTTTAAGACGATCTGAGGTATAATTGTCAGAGTTTGAAAGAGAAGGCAAGAGAAGCAGGACTATGTTGCCAGAATATGCCTGAGAAGAGAAAAGAGAAAAGAAACATAGAGAATTTTGTGTGTATTATATTTTGTAAATCTGTACAATAGCCAATTTATACAATTGTGTAAATGTAAAAAAGGAAAACAATAAATACAAAATCCCTATAATTTGTTCCATCAATCACATGAATTAAGGTGATTGATTAAACCTTAATTTACTCCCTAATCTCAACCACCAGAGATCAAAGGAAAAGAATAATTCCATATTTCGTCACTCCCCCTCAAGCTTGTGGTTTGTAGATGTCAAAAACTCCAAGCTTGCTAAGTAGATGTGAATGTTGTCTGCTGCATAATGACTTTGTGAAGATGTCTACTGGTTGTTTAGAAGTACTAATGTGTAGAGTCTTAATTACCCCTTCTTGTATTTTGCTCCTGACGAAGTGGCAATCAATTTCTATATGTTTCGTTCTTTCATGAAATACTGGATTTGCTGTAATATCGTTTGCAGCTTTGTTGTCATAGTATAAAAAAAATTGGTTTACTTACTTGCACTTCTTAATCTCTCAGTAACCCCAGAATCCAGATGATCTCACATGTTGTCTTTGCCATGGCTTTGTATTCGGCTTCTGCTGAAGAGAGGGATAAAGTAGTTTGTTTCCTGGTTTTCCAAGAAATAAGTGCTCCCCCTCGCTTCATACAGAACCCAATGAGTGATTTTCTTGTCATCGGACATGTAGCTCAGTCTGAATCACAATGTGCTGTGATATCTAAGCCTTTGTTACGAGGAATGAGAAGCCCCATAACAAGACACCCTTTTAAGTATTTCAATACCTTTATTGTTGCATCCATGATAGATTGTTTAGGTCTGTGCATGAACTAACTAAGAATGTGAACCGCATAGCTGATGTCTGGTAGAGTCATTGTGAGGTAAATTAGTCGGCCAACAAGTCTTTGATAGTTTGTAGGATTTTCCAAAGGTGGATCATTTTCTGAGGATGATGTCCCACTATCATATTCTTGACTGGTTAACTTGGTGTTCTGTTCTACTGGAATAACACTTAGCTTGCATCCTGATAGCCCAGAACCAGAAATGAGTTCTAAGACATATTTTCATTTACTAAGAGATATCCCTACTGGAGATCTTACAATTTCGATTTCGAGAAAATATTTTGGCTTTCCCAGATCCTTTATTTAGAATTGTCTGTTGAGATGTTGTTTTAAGGATTTGATGCCTACTTCATCATTTTCTGTAATGAGAATGTCATCGACATAGATAATTAGAGCAATAAATGTTTTACCTCTATGTCAAGTAAACAATGCATAGTCATGTTTAGACTGAAAAAATCCTATGTCAGTGAGAGTTGCTATGAATTTATCATTCCATTGATGGGATACTTGCTTTAAACCATAAAGGGATTTTCACAGATGACATACTTTCTGCTTCCCTTGTCTGCAAATTCCCGGAGGAAGATCCATATAGATTTCTTCATGGAGGTCCTCGTGAAGAAAAACATTATGAACATCCATTTGATGTAGAGACCAATCGTGAACTGAAGCAACTGTAAGGAAGGCACGGACAGTGACATGTTTGGCAACTGGGGAAAATGTTTCCTGATAATCAAACCCCTCACATTGAGTGAACCCTTTAGCCACTAAACGGGCTTTGTAACGCTCAACTGACCCATCGGCACGGTGCTTGATTTTGCAGACCCATTTGCAGCTAATGGGTTTTTTATGAGTAGGATGAGGAATTAAATCCCATCTGTGATTCTAATTCAAGGCGGCTAGTTCATCAGCCATTGCTTGACGCCAGTGGGAATATTTGACAGCATTTAAGTAACAAGTGGGTTCTCGGTCAGCAGAGATGTGACTGATACAAACTCGGTGGGAGAAAGACGATCATATTCACATAATTAGAGATAGGATATCAAGTACCTGAAGAATGTGATATAGTAGGACACTCATAATCAGCTGTCCAGATTGGTGGTCGAGTCTGACGAGCAGTGCGGCGGATGGGTAAAGGTGGAACTAAATCAGGAGACTGTGGAGGAGAATCGGGAGGAGAAGACTCTGCTGGAATATTGTCAGTGGCTGCTGAATCAGTATCAGAATCAATAATAATAGGTTGCTAAGGAGCCTCAAGAATAGGTATCATAGAAAAAAAGAAGATATGGGGAAGTGACAGCATCATCATGAGAAAATAGCTGAGAAGATAAAGATGAAACCTGGTCAGCGTTGGCAAAAGGGAATATGTCTTCATGAAACACAACATCTTTAGATATTATAAAACGATCTTTAGTTGGATCATAAAGTTTGTAACCTTTCTGGAGCATGGGATAGCCTATAAAGATACAATGGGTGGCCCGAGAGCCGAACTTATCATGAAAGCCAAGAGTAGTAATATAACATAGACAGCCAAATACTTGGAGGTGATCAATGGTTGGCTGTTTCTTGAATAATAACTCATAAGGAGTTTTCCCGTGAAGAACTCTGGTCGGCATGCGGTTGATCAGGTATGTGGTTGTGATCACACATTCACCCCAGAATGAGACAGGAATGGTGACTTGGTGTTTTAGGGCCTGGGCTACCTCTAAGAGATGACGGTGTTTTCTTTCAACAACTCCATTTTGTTGTGGGGTATATGTGTAAGAACTTTTGTGAAGAATGCCAAGGGATAAAAACAGAGAAGAACAATTATGGTTGAAAAAATCTCTAGAATTGTCGGTTCTAACTCGCTGGACTGATGTATGGAATTGGGTATTGACCATAGAGAGAAAGTGTTTAATGTAGGTAAGTGTTTGGGTTTTAGATTGCATGAGAAAAGTCCATGTCCCCTGGGAAAAATCATCAACAATAGTAAGAAACAATCTAGATCCATCACGATTGGGGTGTGATATGGCCCCAGATGTCAAGGTGGATTAGGGCAAAAGGTTGAGTGGTGGTGGATGTGCTATGTGGAAAACTAGTTCTTGCTTGTTTAGCTAAGGGACATATTTGACATTTGGGTTGAGGGATAGTGGCATTGTGACCTAATCTTTGATGGAAAATAACAGAAGCTTTATTAAGCATTGTATTACAATTGGACATTTTATTGGATGTAATACAAGGAGAAATAACTTTAGAAGACGCATTGGGAACCCAGTAGTACAGACCTTTATTGGCTTTACCCAAACCCATCAATGTCCCAGTCAAAACGTCCTGAAATTCACAGGTATTATGACAAAATTTCATAGTGCAACTATTATCAGAACATAATTTTGATACGGAGATAAGGTTAAAATGGAATGCAGGGACACATAAGATATTTGTAAGTTGTAAATGTGCAGATAATTTTACGGTCCCTATATGAGTGGCTAAGGCAATGTTTTCATTCGGCATACAAACGGAGGTGGATGAGGTAGTAGATATAGTGGTGAAAAGTTTTGGGTCACAAATAATGTGATCACTAGCCCCTAAATCAATAATCCACATATCAATTGTAATAAAATTTAAGCAGTAAGAAATACCTGCATATGATGTTGTGGGTGCTGTTGGGATTTTATTCAGCATTTGGAGAAGGTGGTGATATTGATTAGAGGTGATTAGAGGTGCTGCAATTGGAGGTTCTGTAGGGATAGCATCGACGTGATTGACTAAAGAATTTCTAGTTTTTCGTTGTTGAGATACCCATTTAATTGCCAACAACGATCCTGAGTATGATTCCTCCATTTATAGTATTCACAAAATAGTTTACCCTTGCCCAATTTTGAATTTCTGGGGTTGGTTGACCCAGTATGCCAATTTGACCAACTATTGGGTTTGTCTGACCCATGATTTGACCCAGAAGCCTAACTGCTTGGCCCATTTGACCCGCCTCGTGACATGGCATCATGTGAGCCATTGGATGAAGTGAATGACGCGACATGTTTCTGACCGTTAGATCCACTTTGACCTGCATATAAAAGAACATGTTTTTCTTCCAATTGCCCTAGCTGCCCAATGTCCCCATTCAACCCTTCCTTCTCCGGTGATCGATAACTTGCAAAAGCCAACCCATGAGTCTGCTAATTGCCATCATTTACCTATCGTTGACTCTCGTCTTGAAGGCGAGTTGGAAAGTTCGCCGGAGAGTGGGAGGTGGTGATGTGGCGAGAACTTGGCTGCGGAAGGCGAGGAAAGCATCATTCAAACCGAGGAGAAAATGGCTCAATCGGTCATGATCGCGAATCCTCGCCCATTGTGCAAGTGTTGCAGGTGGCCTTTCTAGGGTTTCTTCCATCACATCAAGCTCATTCCAAACGGCGGAGAGCTGATTGAAGAACGAGGTTACCGAAGAGTTTTGTTACTTGATCTCGGCAAGTTGTTACCGGAGATGGAAAATTTTGGCCAGATCAAGCTTCCCGTACATTTCTCGAATATTTCCCCATATCTCAACCATGATTTCAGTCGGAGGAAGACCAGCAGCCACCTCTGATGACAAACAATTGTTGAGAAACGATTGAACCAACATATTGCAACGGTGCCAGTGCCACTGAAGGTGAGAGTCAGACAGTGGTTGGGAGTTTGGATCGAGGAAGTCAAGTTTATCTTTTGTGATCAAGGCTCGGCGAAAATCGCAAGCCCAACTGGAATAATTTTCGAAACCTGTTAAGGTGTTCTTGATGAGAACCAATTTGGGGCCAATAGAGGGGTGTGCATAGAGCACATCGCCTAGGACAGGGCGATTGTTGCCGTTGCCGATGGCTGGAATCAGGTGAAAGGGAAACGGGTAGGGATTTGGGTTTGAACCCAGACCCATTGGAGGTGTAGGATCCGGGATGTAACCCGGCATTCCAAATGGGTGGGTAATTGGGCTTGGATCATGTTGAGGTTGGTGCTTTGGGTTGGAATGTTGGGCTTCTGTGATTGTTGGGTTTGGGCCGTCTGTAATGTTTGGGTATGGATTGTCTGTGAGGATTGGGCTTGTGTTTGGGCTATCTGTGATATTTGGATTTGGGTTTATCTCCATTTTGGAGTTTTGAGTAGTTGTAAAATAAAGAGGAAACCAATAACTGAGTATCTATTTGTTTGCAGGGACAGAAAAAAAATGGCTAGTTGATTTGAGAGAATGCGGAAGCTGGATTCAGATCAGAAGAGAATTGATTTGAGGTGAGTCTGACTCCTCACCCAATAAAGCCTTGTTGAATGGAAGGATTACCCCCTCTTATAAATCAGTAGGTTGGAGCATGCCTAGTCGGTGTGAGACTCCAACACTTTCCCTCGCGATCAAGCTCATATGTTGGGTCATGCCAATTATTAGAGGTAGTTATCGACTCTAACTCTTCACCCGTTGGTCAAACACTCAGTTCAACTGAACCTGGGCTCTGATACCATGTCAGAGTTTGAAAGAGAAGCAGGACTATGCTGCCAGAATATGCCTGAGAAGAGAAAAGAGAAAAGAAACGTAGAGAATTTTGTGTATATTATATTTTGTAAATATGTACAATAGCCAATTTATACAATTGTGTAAATGTAAAAAAAGAAAACAATAAATACAAAATCCCTGTAATTTGTTCCATCAATCACATGAATTAAGGTGATTGATTGAACCTTAATTTAATCCCTAATCTCAGCCAGCAGAGATCAAGGGAAAAAAAATCATTCCATATTTAGTCAATAATTGATTTATCCAACAGAACTCTGGTACTTGCCAAAGCTAACTTTTACATGTCTTTCACGTTCCAGCTTTATGAAGCTGCCAGCTTAAAATACCTTTAAAACATCGTGCATTAGATAATGAATGCCTTGGCTTAACATTTTCATTTCCCTGACGCTTTAACTAAAATATTATCTGAACCATGGAAATCGGGATTGCATACTTAAGATTTTCCTTCTGGTTTTATGCAGGTTCTTTTTGATCTTTTCCATCATGATACGAGGTTATGGAAAGCATATGCAATTACATTACAGGTATGTGTCTTTAAAACGTTGTTGATTATGAGAATAAAATTGGTAATTTGTAGATGTAAATATTTTAATTTTTGTATCTACTTATTTCAGTCTCATCCCATATTCGCTGAGTACCAAGATCTGCTTGAAGCCTTGGAGGAGAGACTTACATCTGTTGCCAATATGGAAGACAAATGAAGATGGTCTGCAACTTAAGAAGTGAAGCCTTATGCTGTTTGACAACAGACGGGCTACCGAGAGTATTTTTTCTAATGAGACGTTCCCTTTCCGGTGAACGAGGAGTCAGTCGTCCATTTCAACGGGTGAACCCATAGTCTTTATTCAATGGAATGGAAGTTACTGACCTGGAAATCAAGAGATGGGAATGTCTTAAGACCTCCCCTTTTCATCAGTCACATAATTGTTCTTGTAGATAAGGAGGCCAATGCATAGTGAAATGTTCCAGAGGAATTTCTGTTTCATTTCTCATTCTTTTCAAATTTTGTATACTGGTAATTGTCTGTATAAAATATAAATGAAAGCAATTTGCCCAAATAAAACCGCTAGGTTTAGGGTCTCGAACTGAAAAGTGAAAACTTTTTTTTTCTTCTTTCGCATGGCTTCTTTGAGTCCTGCCAGTAATAGATCATGCTATTTAGCATTTAATACGAAAGAATTATATATTTTTTTAAATTATTAGAAACCCTTTTAGATTATCAAAACCCTAATATTATTATAAAACATCTCTATAAGAAGTATCAAAACCCTCTAATAAGATATTTTATATCCGTGGACAAATTCAATAACAATAGATAGTAATTCTACACTTTCAATCTAATTTCACAAATTTTCTCTCACAACTTTTATGCAGTAATTTTCGATTTTTTATTGATAAATTTTTTAACATTCAAAATTGATCAACAAAAAATTGGAAGTTGTCATGAGAGAGATTTTGTGAGATTGGATTGTGACTCAATTTTTATTGTAATCAATTTCAAAAGAAAGTATCCTAATATTTGTGAATCATTTTCTTCTATAGTAATGTATCCATGGAATGGAATGTTGAGCAATTATATTCACGTCTGAGTATATTTTGAAATCGTGTTGCAATATTCACATGGTTTTGCTATTAAACAACCGTTTATTTTCTGCAGTCGAGTAATTGCTTATGTTTTTTCAAGTTATAATTTCCAAGCACTGCTTTTATCATCAACCTTTCCCAGTAATCGACTTAGCAATTAGCAAAGAACGTGGCTATATTAATCGCAATAAGGTGCAATGGTTTTATGCCTAGAAAACTTTCAACATACACCAGAAGGAAATTTACACTTACAAAAAAAATTTATAAAAAAAATTGAAAAACAATTTTATTCTTCTACAGCTTCACTTACTAAAATTAAACACAAACTGTGCATCTAGCAGAGAAATTGATGCTGCACCCTCCACATTCAAGTACCCCTAAAGTGGTACGAACCTTGGTAGAAGACGAGCAAATCACCAGCTGAAGCTAATAGATTCAAAATGCAAATTATCTGCCAGACCAGATGAACAAATTGTTGCAACTTCATGTCTCATCTTCTTTGGTCCGCAAACCAGAACTCCAACACTCGATCCTTGGCAATCAAACAGCATTCCTGCACGCCCACCATAAAGCAATCAGCTGTTTGTAGGCACAAAGATTCTAGTGATTATATGTATGACAACAATGAAAGAACTTACTTTTTAGGTCGGGTCTTTCCCCATAGTGCACATTGGTAGCTTGGACAACAGACTGGTGTGGGAGGCTTTCCAGTTCTGTATCACCATTATAGAACCAAGAGTCGGATGATCCACCTACAGTTACTCCTTCCATGCTCTGTATTTGCTTTGCTTCCATGGTATTTTGTTTCTTGTTCCAAATCACTGCTGCACTAGCTGTCGCGACTATGGAGATACATATAAATAACATATTCAAGAATTCTCTTATAGAGCTGGAGAAAATCATATTTGTGTTGTGATCAATGGGATAAATGTAGTAGGTGTCAATTATCCCAATCAAGATGAGGAAAATGACAAATGATGATGATATTATTGCGCCAAGCCATAGCCAGCTGTTGGGGCCTAAAATTGAAGTTATGGGTGCATCTGTTGCTTTAGGCTTAAACCATATGGCTTGAGGGCGCTTTGAGTTTTCTGTCGCAGGTTGTTTCTCCCTTGTTACAAAAGCCTCAATTTGTAGTTTCAAATCGGAAAGGTCTGGTGGGGTTCCAGCAACTGGAAGCAAGAGGTCTAACATGGTTAGATCCGAAGAGCTCTTGAATGAACTAATTAGGATTACTTGTGGAGTCTTGCATTTGATTGTTGAACTCGCAAAGATGAGTTCTCGAATTATAGAGATAAAAGGAGTAACGCCACTGCCTCCACTCACCATCACAAGTGTGTCATGCCTACAGAAATTGATTATTATGAACAACGAGAATTACTAATTTCAAAATGCGAACCAAATTGCAAAAGCAAAGGTGCAAACCTTAGAAAATTAGTTGAAGCAGGTCCATAAGGTCCCTCAACAGAGACCTCGAGACGATCGATTGAAGAAGGCGATGAAAGCATCTGATAAAGTTTCTTGGACCAACTTCCTTCACTTTTAATGACCATACTGAGTTTCTCTGGTTCCAAATTACTGTTAGACGAAATAGTAAAAGGATGCCACTGCAACTTCGAAATGCTTGGCACGTTTACAAACATAATGCTTGTCGTATTATAACTCAACCCTAGTAAACAAATGAAACATAGTATTTTTATCATCTTAATTTGAAATCACCAACTGTAGTAAGGTAGATAAGGAAAGTAAACCTACCTGGCGCTTTGGAGAAGTTGAGTTCTACAGTTTCACATGGCAAGACACGGGCAGAAACTAAACGAACTCTTTGTCGTGATTGTAAGAATCTCAGATAACGATCGACCAAGAAGAGATAGAATCCAGGAAGCATAATGCAGGCATAAGAGACACCAACATGAAATATGAAAAACACCACGAAGAGTATGTAGAGATAATGAGTATAAAAGAAAATTTCAAAGAACTTGCGGCGTACGCGAGGAATGGTTGTTGCCCACAGCGCTAAACCGGAGACCAAAGATATCTCTCCGGCAACGTTTGATATGCCAATTTTATGCCATTTTACCATCTGCATTAAATCAACCATTATAAATCCTTTAGCCCATTATGAGTAAAATAAAAACTATGCTGGAACTGGAATGAAATTTTACTGATGTTTTAGTGCATAAGAGTCTTAAATTCATTTTTAAAACAAATACGAAAGACAAAAAAAAATCCCCAAGTACATATACGTAGAATTCTGCCTATTGAAAACGAATAGTGAAATTGTATAATTTTATTTCTTTAATGAAGCTACTATCTTTTGTTTTGAGTATCCTAAAAATCCACATATAAAACAAGATTACGACATTAATGGGGCCGCCACTGTGGTGTTTTGAGCGTAAAATTTTCTATCATGGCTTGAAGATTTGATATGGGTGGACAAGTGGTGACACGTACGTCTTTAAAATTAGGCCAAAGTGAATACATCCAATCAGGTGGTCCACTGGGTCGGGGCATCGGACAAAGAAACCATTAACTCATCCCAATAAAATTCCACAGTCAAAGGTACACACATGTTACTAGATTCCTACCCCATAAGTTAAAGTCGACAGTATTACACTTAGCAGCTAAATTTGAAGTTAAAAAGAGCCACAACAGCAATGACGCAATCATAACCCAACAATGTGAAAACCTATAAAGTGAACTATAGAAGGCAACTTGTGGGTCCTATTTAAAACAAAAAGACAGGCGGTATCTTCTGCCTAATGCAACCATTCTACTTATGGGCATTTTCTACGTGATGGGTCTCATCAGTTGACCGTAAAACTTAAACATCTTAAACATAGGATTAGGAGTGTGATTAGCAATAATTTACGAAGATTATATGATAATTATGTACGAAAGTTATTATTTCTGTATATATTAGTGATTTGAGAGGCTAAGAATCCTAAGATAAAGTGATAAAAGCAGTTGATTGTTATCAAAATATTTTGTCATGTTGTTGAATGGTAGTCCCAAACTACCATACGGCTTTCTGTTTCTCATAACGGTAGAGTGACTATTATTCCCAGAATAGAAGGAAAAAGAACCCGAAATGGAGAAAATATAAATTCCATGATTATTGTAAAATATATAGGTTAAACAAGATTACTTACCTCTGAAATATTATTAGTAACAGCCCAATAGATGATGTAACAAAGGCCATGAGCGGTGAAGAATGCCATGACGATGTGGCCAAGCCATATATGATACTTGATGCTAGCCTCCGATGTTAAGCCAAAAAGTGGTAACACCGACGACCCCCGTGCCACCGGAAAGAAGAGAAATGCAAGACATATGTTTCCAACAAGACCTAGCCTCAATCCTGCACTGTCCAACTTTGCTTGCCATCTGCCAAAACCACCTCCAATCTTCAATATTATTGTTAATTAATGTTTAAATCAATAGTCAAATCAAAGGTTTATATGTAATTATCAACAATAATATTACACTTTCTCAACTTCCTCAGCCGCTGATTGTGGGGTGATATGAGCAAAGCTATTATGCAGGTAATTCGAGAGAGACCAAATCAGGAGTGCTATGAACATGACAAAGAAGCCCAACTCGATGCCGGAAACAATCCCTAGAGGACCTTTTACGAGCATCGGCTTTTTCCATAAGGTCAATATATTTTTTCTGCCGTCAGTGCTGTGGATACAAAACCAATAAAAATAAAAAAAGAATATTAGTCAGAATTGAAGTGTGTATTTCCCATCAAAAGAGCTAAAAGGCTGGCTAGTGGCTACCTTTCCAGTTTATAGTCATTCAATTTCTTTCCAAGATGGTGGTATATGCAGGCCGAGACAGCAATGAAGAGAATGGGAAAGGTGTAAATCAAAAGCGTTACACCTGTAACACAAACCACATATCATAAATCGCTAACAAAATAGATATTAGGGCGCCAGAACCATAAATATGAAGATGAAGCAATATGTTGCACAACAGTGAGATCTAATTTTTCAAGTGTTCTAACCTTGTACTCCAAAAAACTTAGAAAAATTATACTTTGCTCGTAAATAAGGCAACCATTTGTGGGAGTAAGTGTTGGTAGACATCATGATCCACATCATGAGAGTGCCCAAAAACACTACCATCAACAGTAGCTTTATCCCAGCGCGAGCTGTTCGTATTTCTCCATGAGATGAACCCATCTCTCTCTCTCTCTCAGTTGCTAATTTATACGGGAGAATCTTTGTGAAGAATGTAAGTGGAATGACTATATATAGGAGAGAATTTGTAAATAATATTTTAATGCATGTGAAAAGTAGACTTTCGGATTTGTGCATTTCATAAAAAAGCATGATTCACGACACGTCAGTATTTTAGTCTGTTTATCATTTTGATTAAATAATAGTAGTACGTGGCAAATTAACAAGTTGAGATGGTTTTAGGGTCAACATGTGTGGGCCTTATGAGACACGTGGATACGATAACCTCCCTCCAAAATGCAAGCTTCATGCAACCCTTGATGACGTGGCTGATAACCTAAGCAAATAAACCATACACTATACAGAAGATATGATTTCAGTCCCTGTTGGCATGGGCGTTTTAGGGAACAATATTTGAGGTTATTTACTTTTAACATGAGTCTGCCTCGTGTTTGTGGTGTGTTGGACGTGTGGGATTCGTGTGCTTATGGCTTCTATGTTCACCCAGCATCCCAGATATTCAGGGCTTAAATTTACCTTTGAAAACGTACATATAAATAAATGATAAGAGCTTGAAAATACACATTTTGTTAGTGGTTAATTGTGGGAAATTAGGCTAAATTTGGTAAAGTTGCTTACTATTTTCATAATTGCCTTTTACAGGATCACGGGTGTTTTGAGTGTTTTTCAGGCTAATAATGCTTAAATGTTATGGTCGGATGAAGAATCATGCTGGCGGAATGAGTGACAAGTGAAAACAAAGGATCAAGATTGGAGTTGAATTGAAGAAGTTATGGAAGTTGAAGTAAAGAGAGATTCTAGATTACATTCTAGCTTGAGCATGCCTCGGTTTTTGAGATATTCTGAGTTGTAGAAATCAAATTAAGACGATTCTTGACTGTTGGAAAGCTGGTTCAAAGGGATACATTTATCTGTTTAACATTTTTCCAAATTCACGTTATCGAGTTCAAAAATCACCATCTCTAAAGAATAGTGAATGATGCGGGAAGAAGACCAGTAGCTACTGTGCCGCAACAAACTTTTTCAATAGCTAATGTGCCGCAGCATAGTGCCAGGGCACAGTCACCAAAGTAAAAACTGGTTTCCATTTTTAGGTAGGAGAATAAGGTTAAGAGTCCTAAACCAATGAATTAAGAAAAATAAAACTTTAACCATTGTGGGATATAAAGAGAAGTCTTTTAGCATTATTTGGCGGATTCTTTGGGGGAAGAAGAGGAGAAAAATCTACAGAGAAGAGAAGATACATAAGTTTGGAGCTTTGATTTACATATAGAGAAGTTCTTTTTGTTCTTTTCTATAAAATCATGATGATTGTTTTATAAAGATGATTATTTCTTTCATGTTCATTATGAATTAAATTTATTCTCTAGGGCTAAGATGTACCCCAATCTCTTGATTATGTATTGATCTTTGATATAAATTTTATTAAGAACTCTTCCTAAGTTTTACTATTATTCCCAATGCTTTGATTCTTAAGGGCCCAAGAATTGAATGAACTAATGGACAAGGTTGAGATCGAGAGATGAACCTAGTTGGTTACGGTAGTAAAACCATAGGTTGACGCAACGCTACAGATAAGTTATCGTGATTGTGAGGTTTTGGTAAACTCCATAGAATGTAATGATCTCCAATTGGTAATCTGATTAGAGATATCGGGTTAGTAATTAGGGGTTAATTTGATAATTGTTCGAGAGAAAGTTATTGAAAATTTAGGGAGTTTGACCTGTAGGAAGAGCTTAAAAATTAGTATAAGAGATCGATACATAGAATAGAGTTGGTGTGAAGGTCTATGCCCTAGGTTAGTCATCTTGTTTTTACCAAAGTTTATTTTAATTGTTCTCTTTTCAATTTTCTTTTTAAATTCAATTGTTAATTTAGTTTAGATTTTCTTTGATACAATTTGGATTGTATAATAGTGATAGGATAGTTTAATTGGTAATTGATAATTGTAATTCCTTCAGTTCGATATCCGTAATTTACACTTTATTACTTGCACGATTTCGTACACTTGTGAAATCTATAACAAGTTTTTGGCGCCGTTTTCGGAGAATTGCTTTTATTATAATATCAATACAAGTTGTTTAGTTGCTAATTTGGTTTGTATATATTTTTTAATTTTTATTTTTAGTTCTATATTTTTAGTGTTGAATTGTACAGAGGAGTTAGTTCAATGGCTGATACAGGAGTTGAAATTGTTCAAAGAGTATTGAAGGACTACTCTAGTCCTACTGTTGAAGGGTGCTATCTAGCATAAGGAGGCCACCAATTCAAGCAAATACTTTTGAAATAAATCCAGGAATTATTCAATTGATCAACATTCGATTCACTTGCAAGGTTACCTAATGATGATCCCAACTGCATATCACAAACTTTCTAGAGCTATGGACACATTCAAACACGATAGAGTATCTGATGATGCAATTAGGTTAGACTTTTCCCCTTCTTCTTGGGGATAAAGCTAAGGCTTGGTGATTTCTCTGCCATTATGAAGTATATTACATGGAATGAGTTAGCTCAAGCATTCCTTACGAAATATTTCCCACTGTCAAGTCTGCTAAGATGAGGGTGAATCACTAATTTTTTCCAGCAAGATATGGAGCACTCTATGAAGCTTGGGAGAGATATAAGGATCTCTTACGGAGGTGTCCTCACCATGGGCTGCCAATATGGTCGCAAGTGCAGACGTTTCACAATGGGTTGCGCCAAATATACAAGTGAGTATGATGCTGCAAGTAGGGGAGCTTTGAATAATAAAACACCAAGGAAGCCTATAAATGGATTGAGGTGATGGCAAGCAACAATTACATGAGACCTTTGGAAAGGAATGCTCCTAGCAGAGTAGCAGGAGTGTATGAAGTCGATGGCTACACCGCGTTGGCTACTCAACTTTCAGCCATTCAAAAGCAATTGGGATTGCTCTAAACGTAAATGCTATTAAAACCATTCTCTACATGTGAATTTTGAGCAGGAAATCATTTATATCTAGAGATTGCCAAGAAGGAAGTCTGTTTGCTCAACCTGAACAAGTGCATTATGTCAACAATTTTCAAAAAGGGCAAGGGATACATACTTAAGCACATATACTCCAGCATGGGAAAACATCTAAACTTCGCGTGGAGTAACAACAATGAGCACAAACCACACCAAGTTCCAACCTAAGAGAAGAGATCAATATGGAGAGTGTGCTCACTAAATTCATAGAGGAGTCCGGAAAAAGATTTGCAAAGAATGAAGTCAACTCCAAAAGTATGAAGTTTTATTGCAAAACCAATCCGCTTCCATAAGAAACTTGAAACTCAAATGGGGCAAATCCACAATATTTTAGTAGGAGAGTTCAAGGAACATTGCCGACTATAATGATAAGAATCTGAAGGAGAGAGTCAATGCTACATGCTGAGAAGTGGTAAGGAGTTGAAGGAAGCAAGCAAAGAAGGGAAACAAAGGAAAAACTTGAAGATGAAAAAGAGGGCAGAACCAAGTGCCGCCACACTGTGTTGCGGCACAGGGGCAAAAATTGACAAAAATGCCCATGTTGCGACAAATGATGACACGACCTCCCCTATCCTCACAAAGTGCAAAATCAGAGATTGGATAAGCAATTCGATAAGTTACGAACATGTTTAGAATTTACACATTAACATTCCTTTTGTAGACATGTTGGGCAAATGTTGAAGTACGCGAAGTTTCTGAAGGAGATTATCACCAAAAAGAGGAGGTTTGAAGAACATAAGACGGTGTGCTTTAGAAGAGTGTAGCGCGTTGCTATTGAAGAAATTACCACAAAAGCTTAGAGATCCAGGACTTTCACAATTCCTGCACAATAGGTAATGTTCATTTTGCTAAAGTTTTATGTGACCTAGGAGCTAGTGTTAACCTCATGTCATTTTCAATTTATAAGAAACTAGGCCTAGGGGAAGTAAAACCAACCACAATCCATCTTCAATTAGCTGATAGGTCTATAAAATACCCCAGGAGAGTAGTAGAGGATGTCTAATAAAAGTAGATAAACTATTTATCCCGGTAGTTTTATTGTATTAGATATGGAAAAAGATCGGGAGGTGCTCTAATTTTAGGAAGACCTTTTCTAGCTACGAGTAGAACGTGATAGATGTTCATAAAGAAAACTAATCTTGAGGGTAGAGGATGAACAAGTTGAATTTAATGTTTTGATACTATGAAATGTCCACCCAAGTTAGATACTTGCTTTGATAGCATCCTTGATGATAAAGTAGCTGAGACCTTTAGAGAAAAATACCCTCGTTTACCCCTAGAAAAATGTGTTGTCAATTTAGGACTTTGGAGGAGGAAATTGAGAATAAGCGGGAAAGAGAGCAATTGAAGCTTTATGTAGATGGTAGCATTAAAGATAGAAGAGTTTGGATTTCTAGATGATCCAGATTGAAGGATTTGAAAGTCGAGTTACGACTCTAATAAGCGCTTCTTGGGAAACAACCCAAGCTCTCTATTTAATTTTGAATTTATTTTAGATTTTCGGTTAATGTGTAAGTTGTGATAACTTTGGTTTGGTTTGATATTTAGTTGTTTATGTTTACCCATTATTTCTGTGCACACTTAATTGGCCAAGAAAGGCACATAGTTTGTTTTTTTTACTAGATTTCCAATGACTATTAGACACGGCAAACGTTATGCATGCCTTCACGTGATTATCTCCACGTTCATCTTGAACACGAAAGGCATTGTAGTTGTTCTTTGTACATTGAAGACAATGTTCATCTCTAACGTTGGGGGTAAGGAATACCTTTTTTTTATGGCCAAATTTAGTTTCATTCGATGGACATCTTTGAATACCTTTTGCTTTGAATTATCTGCTTAAAAGCTTTTGGGTGGAATTGTTTTAGGTGTCTGTAGGGTCAAGAGTTAATGTATTTGTTTTGTTTTGGAACTCATACATAAGTTAATGATAAGACCAGATGGAATTTATAACATTGGATTTTATAACTTTCGCGTTGTGTAAGGATGATAGTGGATGACAATTGCATTTAGTTATGACTCTCTTGGGAATGGGTTTGATTGGTTTAATAATTTGGAAACTTAGAGATTTTTATGGTGTTTTTATGGGTAATAATTTTTTTTTTGTGAAAATTGTGCATAAACTCTAGAAACTCATTGATAACCACTTGAGGCGAAATCCTAGAATCCGCATTGCCTGGATATGATTAGGCAATTTTCTTTAGAACAATTGAGCCTTTCAAGCTAACCTATATTACTTTATCCCTAGTTAACCCTTGAGCATATTATATACACTTGGTAAGCCTTACTCTTTTTTGTTGTAAACCTACTATATCTCACCTTGACAATGAAGCCTAAACACTTTCCGGCCCATTTTATGTTGGAGAGACTTAATTTGGGGTGACCTTATAGAAAAACTAATGAAAAGAAGTGTGGTAAAGAAAATAAATATAATTTTGGACCAAACCTGAGTATGTACAATGAGATAGGTTGGGGGTTGTGAAAAGAAAAAAAAATGATAGTAGAAGCAAGGTGGGGTAGACGAATTTTTTTGAGTACTATCTTCCTAAAAAAATGAAATAAAGAAAAATTGGCAGAAAAATAGGAAGATGTAGCTGGGGAGAAGAACTTGAAATGAGGTACATTACATGGGAGTTTGTGCTAATGTTGGAAAGAAGAGTTCAATCATGTGAAAGGGTAGAGGGCAAATAGAAGGGAAGCAAGAAAGAGATTGTTCATGATCATTTACTGTAAAATATTAAGTCTCTTACATTTTTTAAAAATTCCTTTCTGTTCTTTCATAAACCATTACCCTGGCCAACGTTACAACTATGAAAAAGACCTAATGATCCGAGGTAGTGATTGGATCTACATTAGTGGAGAGTAGTTTGAAAAGTGAGCCTATGGAGTTTGATTGCACATTTGTTTTATTTTCGTACTTTGCCTAGGAAGCTACATATAAAATCATCTGGGTTTTTGGATGAATGGTTTGTGAATGATTAGGAGAGAGTCAATAACAAAAATGTAGTTGAAATTCACTTATCCTTTGCATTGCATGTTGTTAATTATTCGATCTGTTCACATTGACACAATTTTGAGACGATTATATGTATAGATCCTAAAATGTTTGTTTAAGTCTTTAGTTTTGAGTTAGGTGAGGTTAGGTTTGGATGTTTGTAGGTATCATCGCTGGAAACCCTCACGAGACTACAAACTCATCCAACTAGGGCCGCCTAGGGGTTTAAAGGCTTGTTGCATATGCTAAATGCAACCGTGACAATCTACGGAAGTGATTTAGGATAGTTAGATATAGACTTTATTTTGTTTGTGTTTTCAAGCTAAAGGACTTGTTCTAGTCGTTAGCTTGCTAGGGACTAGCAGAAGCTGGTTGGGGGTTGTGATAAAAGCTTGAAAATACACATTTTGTTAGTGGTTATGGGGATTAATTGTGGGAAATTAGGCTTAATTTGGTAAGTTGCTTAATATTTTCATAATTGCCTTTTATGGGATCACGGGTGTTTTGAGTGTTTTTCAAGCTACTAGTGCTTAAATGTTATGGTTGGATGAAGAATCATGTTGGAAATGGAATGAGTGACGAGTGAAAACAAACAGATCAATAATCGAAGTTGAATTGAAGAAGTTATGGAAGTTGAACTAAAGAAAATTCTAGATTACGTTCCAGTTGAACATCCTCAGTATTTTGGAATATCTTGAGTTTTAGAACTCGGATTAACATGATTCAGACTGTTGGAAAGCTGATTCAAAGGGATACATTCATATGTTTCGTTTACCACTTTTCAAAATTTCTCGTTACGAGTTCAAAAATTACCATCTCTAAAGAATAGTGGAATGATGCGGGAAGAAGGCCAGTAGCTACTGTGCAACGGCACAGTGTCGTGGCACACTTTTCTAGTAGCTAATGGGCTGCAGCATAGTGCCAGGGCACAGTCACAGAAGTTAAAAACTGTTATCCATTTTTAGGTAGGAGAATAGGGTTAAGAGTCAACCAAATAGAATAGAAAAATAAAACCCTAACGTTGTGGTATAAAGAGGAGTCTTTTGCATTATTTGGGGGATTCTTTGGGAAGAAAAAGAGGAGAAAAATCTCAGAGAAGAGAAGTAACAGAAGTTCTGGAGCTTTGATTCACAATTGAGAAGTTCTTCTTGTTCTTTTCTTATAAACTCATGATGATTGTTTTAATAAAATGATTGTTTCTTTCATGTTTATTTGAACTAAATTTATTCTCCAGGGCTAAGATGTAGCCCAATTCTTGATTATGTATTGATCTTTGATTGCTAATTTTTATTAAGAACTTTTCCTAAGTTTTATACTAATCCTAAGCTTTTGATTCTTAAGGGCCCAGAATTGAATGAACTAATGGCTAAGTTGAGATCGAGAGATGATACCTAGTTGGTCTACGGTAGTAAAACCATAGGTTAGCAAAACGCTAGAGATAGGTTACCGCGATTTGTGAGGTTTTGGTAAAATCCATAGAGGTAATGATCTCCAATTGCTTAAATCTGATTAGAGATAATTCGGGTTAGTAATTAGGGGTTAATTTGATAATTGTTTGAGAGAAAGTTATTGGAAATTTAGGGAGTTTGACCTATAGGAAGAGCTTAACAAAATTAGCATAAGAGATCGATACGTATGAATAAGAGTTGGTGTGAAGTCTATGCCTAAGTCTAGTCATCTTGTTTTACCAAAGGTTTATTTTAATTGTTCTCTTTTCAGTTTTCTTTTTAAATCAACGTTAATTTAGTTTAGATTTTTCTTGATACAATTTGGATTGATCAATAGTGATAGGATAGTTTAATTGGTAATTGATAATAGAATTCCCTTGGGTTCGATATCCGTAATTTACACTTTATTACTTGCACGATTTCGTACACTTGCGAAAATACAACAACAAGTAGTCAGAGCCTGTAAGCTACTTCTCTTCATTCAATGTCAAACCTAAATTTCTTTTCGTACATGATTTTCATTCGATAGTTGAGTTCATTATTGTCTCATCATTATGGTCTATGATATAGTTGAAAATGTCTATTAGTAATAAGGCTCTCTTTAACATTCCTATAAATTTAAATTTTCTGAAAGGTAGTCACTAGGGTTTTATCTGGACAAACAATTAGAGCAGGAAAAAATTGCATATATCAACTATAACTTATGAAAGTTAGGAGGATCAATATCAAGTGTATTACTCTGAGAAGGAGAAATTTTTTTTTTTGGGTGACGTGAAGCCCAATATCTGTATTAAAAAATGGGTGCCAAATGAAGATTTTTCAGTGTATTAAAAACCACTGTAACAAATTTATTTGGTTTCTGATTGACCTCCTCTTCCCTCTTTTTTCTTTCTTTTACAGCTTCAAATGGGTACGTTGCAGAGCAGGTTGGATGCAAAATTTCTCTGGCTCATATGTGCTCTATCAAGTTCAAAGAATGGATAGTTGTTTCTTGCCACTTTTTAAGACGATCTGAGGTAAATTGTCAGAGTTTGAAAGAGAAGGCAAGAGAAGCAGGACTATGTTGCCAGAATATGCCTGAGAAGAGAAAAAGAAAAGAAACATAGAGAATTTTGTGTGTATTATATTTTTTAAATCTGTACAATAGCCAATTTATACAATTGTGTAAATGTAAAAAAGGAAAACAATAAATACAAAATCCCTATAATTTGTTCCATCAACACATGAATTAAGGTGATTGATTAAACCTTAATTTACTCCCTAATCTCAACCACCAGAGATCAAAGGAAAAGAATAATTCCATATTTCGTCACTCCCCCTCAAGCTTGTGGTTTGTAGATGTCAAAACTCCAAGCTTGTAAGTAGATGTGAATGTTGTCTGCTGCATAATGACTTTGTGAAGATGTCTACGGTTGTTTAGAAGTACTAATGTGTAGAGTCTTAATTACCCCTTCTTGTATTTTGCTCCTGACGAAGTGGCAATCAATTTCTATATGTTTCGTTCTTTCATGAAATACTGGATTTGCTGTAATATCGTTTGCAGCTTTGTTGTCTAGTATAAAAAAAAATGGTTTACTTACTTGCACTCTTAATCCTCAGTAACCCCAGAATCAGATGATTCACATGTTGTCTTTGCCATGGCTTGTATTCGGCTTCTGCTGAAGAGAGGATAAAGTAGTTGTTTCCTGGTTTTCCAAGAAATAAGTGCTCCCCCTCGCTTCATACAGAACCCAATGAGTGATTTTCTTGTCATCGGACATGTAGCTCAGTCTGAATCACAATGTGCTGTGATCTAGCCTTTGTTACGAGGAATGAGAAGCCCCATAACAAGACACCCTTTTAAGTATTTCAATACCTTATTGTTGCATCCATGATAGATGTTTAGGTCTGTGCCTGAAAACTAAGAATGTGAACCGCATAGCTGATGTCTGGTAGAGTCAGTGAGGTAAATAGTCGGCCAACAAGTCTTTGATAGTTGTAGGATTTTCCAAAGGTGGATCATTTCTGAGGATGATGTCCCACTATCATATTCTTGACTGGTTAACTTGGTGTTCGTTCTACTGGAATAACACTTAGCTTGCTCCTGATAGCCAGAACCAGAAATGGTTCTAAGACATATTTTCATTTACTAAGAGATATCCCTACTGGAGATCTTACAATTTCGATTTCGAGAAAATATTTGGCTTTCCAGAGTCCTTTATTTAGAATTGTCTGTTGAGATGTTGTTTTAAGGATTTGATGCCACTTCATCATTTTCTGTAATGAGAATGTCATCGCATAGATAATTAGAGCAATAAATGTTTTACCTCTATGTCAAGTAAACAATGCATAGTCATGTTAGACTGAAAAAATCCTATGTCAGTGAGAGTTGCTATGAATTTCATTCCATTGATGGGATACTTGCTTTAAACCATAAAGGGATTTTACAGATGACATACTTTCTGCTTCTTGTCTGCAAATCCCGGAGGAAGATCCATTATGATTTCATGGAGGTCTCGTGAAGAAAAAACATTATGAACATCCATTTGATGTAGAGAACATCGTGAACTGAAGCAACTGTAAGGAAGGCACGGACAGTGACTGTTTGGCAAACTGGGGAAAATTTTCCTGATAATCAAACCCCACATTGAGTGAACCCTTTAGCCACTAAACGGGCTTTGTAACGCTCAACTGACATCGGCACGGTGCTTGATTTTGCAGCCCATTTGAGCTAATGGGTTTTTTATGAGTAGGATGAGGAATTAAATCCCATCTGTGATTCTAATTCAAGGCGGCTAGTTCATCAGCATTGCTTGACGCCAGTGGGAATATTTGCAGCATTTAAGAACAAGTGGGTTCTCGGTCAGCAGAGATGTGACGATACAACTGGTGGGAGAAAGACGATCATATCACATAATTAGAGATAGGATATCAAGTACCTGAAGAAGTGATATAGTAGGACACTATAATCAGCTGTCCAGATTGGTGGTCGAGTCTGACGAGCAGGGGCGGAGGGTAAAGGTGGAACTAAATCAGGAGACTGGGGAGGAGAATCGGGGGAGAAGACTCTGCTGGAATATTGTCAGTGGCTGCTGAATCAGTATCAGAATCAATAATAATAGGTTGCTAAGGGCCTCAAGAATAGTATCATAGAAAAAAGAAGATATGGGGAAGTGACAGCATATCATGAGAAAATAGCTGAGAAGATAAAGATGAAACCTGGTCAGCGTTGGCAAAAGGGAATATGTCTTCATGAAACACAACTCTTTAGATATTATAAACGATCTTTAGTTGGATCATAAAGTTTGTAACCTTTGGAGCATGGGAAGCTATAAAGATACAAGGGTGGCCCGAGAGCCGAACTTATATGAAAGCCAAGAGTAGTAATATAACATAGACAGCCAAATACTTGGAGGTGATCAATGGTTGGCTGTTTCTTGAATAATAACTCATAAGGAGTTTTCCCGTGAAGAACTCTGGTCGGCATGCGGTTGATCAGGTATGTGGTTGTGATCAACATTCACCCCAGAATGAGACAGGAATGGTGACTTGGTGTTTAGGGCCTGGGCTACCTTAAGAGATGACGTGTTTTCTTTCAACAACTCCATTTTGTTGTGGGGTATATGTGTAAGAACTTTTGTGAAGAATGCCAAGGGATAAAAACAGAGAAGACAATTATGGTTGAAAAAATCTCTAGAATTGTCGGTTCTAACTCGCTGGACTGATGTATGGAATGGGTATTGACCATAGAGAGAAAGTGTTTAATGTAGGTAAGTGTTTGGGTTTTAGATTGCATGAGAAAAGTCCATGTCCCCTGGGAAAAATCATCAACAATAGTAAGAAACAATCAGATCCATCACGATTGGGGTGTGATATGGCCCCAGATGTCAAGGTGGATTAGGGCAAAAGGTTGAGTGGTGGTGGATGTGCTATGTGGAAAACTAGTTCTTGCTTGTAGCTAAGGGACATATTTGACATTGGGTTGAGGGATAGTGGCATTGTGACTAATCTTTGATGGAAAATAACAGAGCTTTATTAAGCATTGTATACAATTGGACATTTTATTGGATGTAATACAAGGAGAAATAACTTTAGAAGACGCATTGGGAACCAGTAGTACAGACCTTATTGCGTTTACCCAAACCCATCAATGTCCCAGTCAAAACGTCCTGAAATCACAGGATTATGACAAAATTTCATAGTGCAACTATTATCAGACATAATTTTGATACGGAGATAAGGTTAAAATGGAATGCAGGGACACATAAGATATTTGTAAGTTGTAAATGTGCAGATAATTTTACGGTCCCTATATGAGTGGCTAAGGCAATGTTTTCATTCGGCATACAAACGGAGGTGGATGAGGTAGTAGATATAGTGGTGAAAAGTTTTGGGTCACAATAATGTATCACTAGCCCCTAAATCAATAATCCACATATCAATTGTAATAAATTAAGCAGTAAGAAATACCTGCATATGATGTTGTGGGTGCTGTTGGGATTTTATTCAGCATTTGGGAAGGTGGTGATATGTTAGAGGTGATTAGAGGTGCTGCAATTGGAGGTTCTGTAGGGATAGCATCGACGTGATTGACTAAAGATTTCTAGTTTCGTTGTTGAGAACCCATTTAATTGCCAACAACGATCCTGAGTATGATTCCTCCATTTATAGTATTCACAAATAGTTTACCCTTGCCCAATTTTGAATTTCTGGGGTTGGTTGACCCAGTATGCCAATTTGACCAACTATTGGGTTTGCTGACCACTGATTGACCCAGAAGCCTAACTGCTTGGCCCATTGACCCGCCTCGTGACATGGCACATGTGAGCCATTGGATGAAGTGAATGACGCGACATGTTTCTGACCGTTAGATCCACTTTGACCTGCATATAAAAGAACATGTTTTTCTTCCAATTGCCCTAGGCCCAATGTCCCCATTCAACCCTCTTTCTCCGGTGATCGATAACTTGCAAAAGCCAACCCATGAGTTGCTAATGCCATCATTTACCTATCGTTGACTCTCGCTTGAGGGAGTTGAAAGTTCGCGACGGAGAGTGGGAGGTGGTGATGTGGCGAGAACTTGGCTGCGGAAGGCGAGGAAAGCATCATTCAAACCGAGGAGAAAAGGCTCAATCGGTTCATGATCGCGAATCCTCGCCCATTGTGCAAGTGTTGCAGGTGGCCTTTCTAGGGTTTTCCATCACATCAAGCTCATTCCAAACGGCGGAGAGCTGATTGAAGAACGAGGTTACCGAAGAGTTTTGTACTGATCTCGGCAAGTTGTTACCGGAGATGGAAAATTTTGGCCAGATCAAGCTTCCCGTACATTTCTCGAATATTTCCCCATATCTCAACCATGATTTCAGTCGGAGGAAGAACAGCAGCCACCTTGATGACAACAAATTGTTGAGAAACGATTGAACCAACATATGCACACGGTGCCAGTGCCATGAAGGTGAGAGTCAGACAGTGGTTGGGAGTTTGGATCGAGGAAGTCAAGTTTATCTTTTGTGATCAAGGCTCGGCGAAAATCGCAAGCCCAACTGGAATAATTTTCGAAAATGTTAAGGTGTTCTTGATGAGAACCAATTTGGGGCAATAGAGGGTGTGCATAGAGCACATCGCCTAGGACAGGGCGATTGTTGCCGTTGCGATGGCTGGAATCAGGTGAAAGGGAAACGGGTAGGGATTTGGGTTTGAACCCAGACCATTGGAGGGGTAGGATCCGGGAGTAACCCGGCATTCCAAAGGGTGGGTAATTGGGCTGTATCATGTTGAGGTTGGTGTTTGGGTTGGAATGTTGGGCTTCTGTGATTGTTGGGTTTGGCCGTCTCTGAATGTTTGGGTATGGATTGCTTGTGAGGATTGGGCTTGTGTTTGGGCTATCTGGATATTTGGTTTGGGTTTATCTCCATTTTGGAGTTTTGAGGTAGTTGTAAATAAAGAGGAAACCAATAACGGATCTATTTGTTGCAGGGACAGAAAAAAATGGCTAGTTGATTTGAGAGAATGGGAAGCTGATTCAGATCAGAAGAGAATTGATTTGAGGTGAGTCTGATCCTCACCAATAAAGCTTGTTGAATGGAAGGATTACCCCCTCTTATAATCAGTAGGTTGGAGCATGCCTAGTCGGTGTGAGACTCCAACACTTTCCCTCGCGACAAGCTCATATGTTGGGTCATGCAATTATAGAGGTAGTTATCGACTCTAACTCTTCACCCGTTGGTCAAACACTCAGTTCAACTGAACCTGGGCTCTGATACCATGTCAGAGTTTGAAAGAGAAGCAGGACTATGCTGCCAGAATATGCCTGAGAAGAGAAAAGAGAAAAGAAACGTAGAGAATTTTGTGTATATATATTTTGTAAATATGTACAATAGCCAATTTATACCTGTGTAAATGTAAAAAAAGAAAACAATAAATACAAAATCCCTGTAATTTGTTCATCAATCACATGAATTAAGGTGATTGATTGAACCTTAATTTAATCCCTAATCTCAGCCAGCAGAGATCAAGGGAAAAAAAATCATTCCATATTAGTCAATAATTGATTTATCCAACAGAACTTGGTACTTGCCAAAGCTCTTACATGTCTTTCACGTTCCAGCTTATGAAGCTGCCAGCTTAAAATACCTTTAAAACATCGTGCATTAGATAATGAATGCCTTGGCTTAACATTTTCATTTCCCTTGAAGCTTTAACTAAAATATTATCTCAACCATGGAAATCGGGATGCATACTTAAGATTTCCTTCTGGTTTTATGCAGGTTTTTTTGATCTTTTCCGTCATGATACGAGGTTATGGAAAGCAATGCCATTACATTACAGGTATGTCTTTAAAATGTTGCTGATTATGAGAATAAAATTGGTAATTTGTAGATGTAAATATTTTAATTTTTGTATATCTTATTTCAGTCTCATCCCACATTCGCTGAGTACCAAGATCTGCTTGAAGCCTGGAGAGACTTACATCTGTTGCCAATATGGAAGACAAATGAGATGGTCTGCAACTTAAGAAGTGAAGCCTTATGCTGTTTGACAACAGACGGGCTACCGAGAGTATTTTTTCTATAGGACGTTCCCTTTCCGGTGAACGAGGAGTCAGTCGTCCATTTCAAGGGTGAACCCATAGTATTTGTTCAATGGAATGGAAGTTACTGACCTGGAAATCAAGAGATGGGGATGTCTTAAGACCTCCCCTTTTCATCAGTCACATAATTGTTCTTGTAGATAAGGAGGCCAATGCATAGTGAAATGTTCCAGAGGAAATTTGTTTCATTTCTCATTCTTTTCAAATTTTGTATACTGGTAATTGTCTGTATAAAATATAAATGAAAGCAATTTGCCCAAATAAAACCGCTAGGTTTAGGGTCTCGAACTGAAAAGTGAAAACTTTTTTTTTCTCTTCGCAGGCTTCTTTGAGTCCTGCCAGTAATAGATCATGCTATTTAGCATTTAATACGAAAGAATTAATATTTTTTTAAATATTAGAAACCCTTTTAGATATCAAAACCTAATATATTATAAACAATCTCTATAAGAAGTATCAAAACCCTAATAAGATTTTTATATCCGTGGACAAATTCAATAACAATAGATAGTAATTCTACACTTTCAATCTATTCACAAATTTTCTCTCACAACTTTTATGCAGTAATTTTCGATTTTTTATTGATAAATTTTTTAACATTCAAATTGATCAACAAAAAAATGGAAGTGTCATGAGAGAGATTTTGTGAGATTGGATTGTGACTCAATTTTTATTGTAATCAATTTCAAAAGAAAGTATCCTAATATTTGTGAATCATTTTCTTCTATAGTAATGATCCATGGAATGGAATGTTGAGCAATTATATTCACGTCTGAGTATATTTGAAATGTTGCAATATTCACATGGTTTTGTATTAAACAACCGTTTATTTTCTGAGTCGAGTAATTGTTATGTTTTTCAAGTTATAATTTCCAAGCACTGCTTTTATCATCAACCTTTCCCAGTAATCGACTTAGCAATTAGCAAAGAACGTGGCTATAATCGCAATAAGGTGCAATGGTTTATGCCTAGAAAACTTTCAACATACACCAGAAGGAAATTTACACTTACAAAAAAAAATTATATAAAAAAATTGAAAAACAATTTTATCTTCTACAGCTCACTTACTAAAATTAAACACAAACTGTTATCTAGCGAGAGAAATTGATGCTGCACCCTCCACGTTCAAGTACCCCTAAAGTTGTACGAACCTTGGTAGAGACGAGCAAATCACCAGCTGAGCTAATAGATTCAAAATGCAAATTATCTGCCAGACCAGATGAACAAATTGTTGCAACTTCATGTCTCATCTTCTTTGGTCCGCAAACCAGAACTCCAACACTCGATCCTTTGCAATCAAACAGCATTCCGCGCCAATAAAGCAATCAGCTGTTTGTAGGCACCAGTTCTAGTGAGAATAATATGACAACAATGAAAGAACTTACTTTTAGGTCGGTCTTCCATAGTGCACATGGTAGCTTGGACAACAGACTGGTGTGGGAGGCTTTCCATTTGTATCACCATTATAGAAAGAGTCGGGTGATCCACCTACAGTTGCTTCCATGCTCTGTATTTCTTTGCTTCCATGGTATTTGTTTCTTGTTCCAAATCACTGCTGCACTAGCTGTCGCGACTATGGAGATACTATAAATAACATATTCAAGAATTCTCTAAGAGCTGGAGAAAATCTTATTGTGTTGTGATCAATGGGATAAATGTAGTAGGTGTCAATTCCCAATCAAGATGAGGAAAATGACAAATGATGAGATACTATTGCGCCAAGCCATAGCAGCTGTTTGGGCCTAAAATTGAAGTTATGGGTGATCTGTTGCTAGGCTTAAACCATATGGCTTGAGGGCGCTTTGAGTTTTCTGTCGCAGGTTGTTTCTCCTTGTTACAAAAGCCTCAATTTGTAGTTTCAATCGGAAAGGTCTGGTGGGGTTCCAGCAACTGGAAGCAAGAGGTCTAACATGGTTAGATCCGAAGAGCTCTTGAATGAACTAATTAGGATTACTTGTGGAGTTGGCATTTGATTGTGAACTCGCAAAGATGAGTTCTCGAATTATAGAGATAAAAGGAGTAACGACTGCCTCCACTCACCATCACAAGTGTGTCATGCCTACAGAATGATTATTATGAACAACGAGAATTACTAATTTCAAAATGCGAACCAAATTGCAAAAGCAAAGGTGCAAACTTAGAAAATTGTTGAAGCAGGTCCATAGGTCCCTCAACAGGACCTCAAGACGATCGATTGAAGAAGGCGATGAAAGCATCTGATAAAGTTTCTTGGACCAACTTCCTTCACTTTTAATGACCATACTGAGTTTCTCTGGTTCCAATTTCGTTAGACGAAATAGTAAAAGGATGCCACTGCAGCTTCGAAATGCTTGGCACGTTTACAAACATAATGCTTGTCGTATTATAACTCAACCCTAGAAACAAATGAAACAAAGTTTTTTATCATCTTATTGAATCACAACTGAAGTAAGGTAGATAAGGAAAGTAAACTTACCTGGCGCTTTGGAGAAGTGAGTTCTACAGTTTCACATGGCAAGACACGGGCAGAAACTAAACGAATCTTGTCGTGATTGTAAGAATCTCAGATAACGATCGACCAAGAAGAGATAGAATCCAGGAGCATAATGCAGGCATAAGAGACACCAACATGAAATATGAAAAACACCACGAAGAGTATGTAGAGATAATGAGTATAAAAGAAAATTTCAAAGAACTTGCGGCGTACGGAGGAATGGTGTTGCCCACAGCGCTAAACCGGAGACCAAAGTATCTCTCGGCAACGTTTGATATGCCAATTTTATGCCATTTTACCATCTGCATTAAATCAACCATTATAAATCCTTTAGCCCATTATGAGTAAAATAAAAACTATGCTGGAACTGGAATGAAATTTTACTGATGTTTTAGTGCATAAGAGTCTTAAATTCATTTTTAAAACAAATACGAAAGACAAAAAAAAATCCCCAAGTACATATACGTAGAATTCTGCCTATTTGTGATGTTTGGCATGCATCTGAACCCTACATCTTAACATTTCCAATTATATTCACTATGCTTTTCTTCTTTTGGACAGCACCTCATTCAAGGAGCAGAGTCCTAATGTTGCTTCTGTTAAGAACATCTTAGAAAGTCATGCTAGCTATTTGATGTCGGGGAAAGAACTTTCCAAGCTTGTTGCATTTGTAAAAGGCACTCAGTTTGATTTAGTGGTAAGAACAGGTTACAATGTCCATTTAGGTTGTGACGTAGATTAAAGTGATCTTAGAGCTTTGCTATCATTTACTGCAGGAATATCTTCAACGAGAAAGATATGGTAGTGCACACTTAGAGAATTTTGCTTCAGGGCTCGAACTAATTGGGCAAAAGGTACCAATTTATCATCAATCTCTCATTTTGTGCCTAATTATCTTTTCAAGTTGGCTTACTGTTTTTTTGAGTTATTGGATTTGCATATGTTAAGTATGTATATTTTGTTGCAAAATTATCTCAGAAATGGGACACAAGCAGTTGGAGCCTGTAAGCCTATTTCTCTTCTATTCAATGTCAAACCTAAATTTCTTTCTCGTACATGATTTTCATTCGATAGTTGAGTTGATTATTGTCTCATCATTATGGTCTTAGGATATAATTTAAAATGTCTAATTAGTGGTTAAAGGCCTCTCTTCTTTAGCATTCCTATAATTTAAATTTTCTGAAAGGTAGTCACTATCACTAGGGTTTTATCTGGACAAATAAATTAGAGTAGGAAAAAATTGCCATATGTCTAACTCATTAACTTATGAAAGTTAGGCGACTTTTTTAAGAAATTAAGGTCATTTAGGAGGATCAACTTATCAAGTGTATTTACTCTGAGAAAGGAGAAAAAGATTTTTATTGGGTGACTTGAAGCCCAATATCTGTATTAAAAAATGGGTGTAAAATGAAGATTTTTCAGTGTATTAAAAACCTCTGTAACAATTTTTATTTGGTTTCTGATTGACTCTCTCTCTCTCCCTCTTTTTTTTTCTTTTTACCAGTTCAAATGGGTACGTTGCAGAGCAGGTGGATGCAGAATTTCTCTTGGCTCATAGTGCTCTGTCAAGTTTAAAGAGTGGATAGTTGTTCTTGCCACTCTTTTAAGACGATCTGAGGTATAATTGATTATCCAACAAAACTCTGGTACTTGCCAAAGCTAACTTTTACATGTCTTTCATGTTCCAGCTTTATGAAGCTGCTGCTTAAAATACCTTAAAACACGTGCATTAGATAATGAATGCCTTGGCTGACATTTTCATTTCCTTGAAGCTTTAACTAAAATATTATCTGAACCATGGAAATCGGGATTGCAACTTAAGATTTTCCTTCTGGTTTTATGCAGGTTCTTTTTGATCTTTTCCATCATGAACGAGGTTATGGAAAGCATATGCAATTACATTACAGGTATGTGGTCTTTAAAACGTTGTTGATTATGAGAATAAAATGGTAATGTGAGGAAAATTTTAATTTTGTATCTACTTATTTCAGTCTCATCCCATATTCGCTGAGTACCAAGATCTGCTTGAAGCCTTGGAGGAGAGACTACATCTGTTGCCAATATGGAAGAAAAATGAAGATGGTCTGCAACTTAAGAAGTGAAGCCTTATGCTGTTTGACAACAGACGGGCTACTGAGAGTATTTTTTTTGATGAGACGTTCCCTTTCCAGTGATGAGGAGTCAGTCGTCCATTTCAACGGGTGAACCCATGTCTTATTCAATGGAATGGAAGTTAATGACCTGGAAATCAAGAGATGGGAATGTCTTAAGACCTCCCCTTTTCATCAGTCACATAATTGTTCTTGTAGATAAGGAGGCCAAAGCATAGTGAAAAGTTCCAGAGGAATTTGTTTCATTTTCATTCTTTTCAAATTTTGTATACTGTTAATTGTCTGTATAAAAAAAATGAAAGCCATTTGCCCGAATAAAACCGCTAGGTTTAGGGTCTCGAAATGAGAAGTGAAAACCTTTCTTTCTCTTCTTTCGTGTGGCTTCTGTAAGTCCTGGCAGTAATAGATCATGGCATCATGCTATTTAGCATTTAATACGGAAGAATTGTATATCTTTTAAAAATTAGAGCCCTTTTAGATGATCAAAACCCTAATATATTATACAACATCTCTATAAAAAGTATCAAAACCTTCTAATAAGATGTTTTATATTCGTGGACAAATCAATAATAATCACTTTCAATCTAAATCTCACAAATTCTCTTTTAACAACTTTTATAGTTTATGTGGCAGTTTTAGCTTTGTTGATAAATTTTTCAAAATTGATAATTCATCAACAAAAAATCACTGTTTAAAAACCGGACCAGGGGTAACCCACTCTGATGGTAACCAATGGTTTGATAGGTTTAAAATCTAAAAAAACCCTGATAAATACTATTAGACCCTATAGGTTTGAAATCTACCAAACACAACCCTGACCAAATGCAATCGGTGACGATTGGGGAGCAGCGACGACACACCAGGGAGGGTAGATCGGATGATGGGGAGGGCGAATCGGTAGCTAGCAAGTAGAGGCATTGTCAGAAATGACAGATCAGTGATGGAAGTCAATGGTCGCAGTGGCTTTTTTGGTGAGATGAATGGATCTTTGTGAATGACGGCAAGAGAGTTGGGAGAAGGTAGATCGGTGGGGAAGCCTGTCGATGGGAGAAGGCGATCGACACCGGGAAATGGAAGAAAAACGCGGCGAAGGTGGACGACGAAACATCACCGCGGCTGGAGATGAAGCGTGACAACGCCGAAGAAAGTCAGAAGGTGGTTTCGACAGTAAGGGAAGGTGGAAGGTCGTCGGAAAAGGGGAAGTCATGCCGATTTGCATTTGGCCAGAGGGTGGTTTGATAGATTTGAAATTAGGGACTGATGCGTATTAATCAAGGGTGTGTCTGTTATTTGAAACTTGAAAACGTTAAAAGAGTGACCCGACCCGGAGAAGGCCCAGGGCCCGGTCCAACGGCGGGCCGGTCCAGGTTTTAAAACCTGCAAAAAATCAGAAGTTGTCATGAGAGAGATTTGTGAGATTGGATTGTGACTCAATTTTATTGTAATCAATTCAAAAGAAAGTATCCTGATATTTGTGAATCATTTTCTCATAGTAAATATCCATGGAATGGAATGTTGAGCAATCATATCAGGTCTGAGTATATTTTGAAATCATGTTGCAATATTCACATGGTTTTGCTATTAAACAACCGTTATTTTCTGCAGTCGAGTAATTGCTTTAGTTTTTTCAAGTTTCAATTTCAAGCACTGCTTTTATCATCAACCTTTCCCCGTAATCGACTTAGCAATTAGCAAAGAACGTGACTATATTAATCGTAATAAGGTGCAATGGTTTTATGCCTCAAAACTTTCAACATACACCAGAAGGATATTTACACTTACAAAAAAAATTTATAAAAAAAAATTGAAAAACAATTTTATTCTTCTACAGCTCACTTACTAAAATTAAACACAAAAGTCATCTAGCAGAGAAATTGATTGCTGCGCACCTCCACATCAAGTACCCCTAAAGTGGTACGAACCTTGGTAGAAGACGAGCAAATCACCAGCTGAAGCTAATAGATTCAAAATGCAAATTATCTGCCAGACCAGATGAACAAATTGTTGCAACTTCTGTTCATCTTCTTGGTCCGCAAACCAGAACGCCAACACTCGATCCTTGGCAATCAAACAGCATTCCTGCACGCCCACCATAAAGCAATCAGCTGTTGTACTTTGTAGGCACAAAGTTCAGTGATTATATGTATGACAACAATGAAAGAACTTACTCTTTAGGTCAGGTCTTTCCCCATAGTGCACATTGGTAGCTTGGACAACAGACTGGTGTGGGAGGCTTTCCACTTCTGTATCACCATTATAGAACCAAGAGTCGGATGATCACTACAGTTACTCCTTCCATGCTCTGTATTTGCTTTGCTTCCATGGTATTTTGTTTCTTGTTCCAAATCACTGCTGCACTAGCTGTCGCGACATGGAGATACAATAAATAACATATTCAAGAATTCTCTTATAGAGCTGGAGAAAATCTTATTGTGTTGTGATCAATGGGATAAATGTAGTAGGTGTCAATTATCCCAATCAAGATGAGGAAAATGACAAATGATGATGATATATGCGCCAAGCCATAGCCAGCGTTTGGGCCTAAAATTGAAGTTATGGGTGCATCTGTTGCTTTAGGCTTGAAACATATGGCTTGAGGGCGCTTTGAGTTTTCTGCCGCAGGGTGTTTCTCCCTTGTTACAAAAGCCTCAATTTTTAGTTTCAAATCGGAAAGGTCTGGTGGGGTTCCAGCAACTGGAAGAAGAGGTCTAAATGGTTAGATCCGAAGAGTTCTTGAAGAGACTAATTGGATTACTTGTGGAGTCTTGCATTTGATTGTCGAACTCGCAAAGATGAGTTCTCGAATATAGAGATAAAAGGAGTAACGCCACTGCCTCCACTCACCATCACAAGTGTGTCATGCCTACGAAATTGATTATTATGAACAACGAGAATTATAATTTCAAAATG
Organism: Pistacia vera; assembly: GCF_008641045.1. Classification (NCBI taxonomy): domain Eukaryota; kingdom Viridiplantae; phylum Streptophyta; class Magnoliopsida; order Sapindales; family Anacardiaceae; genus Pistacia; species Pistacia vera. Next base: position 320,911 of record NW_022196095.1, read on the forward strand.
CGAACCAAATTGCAAAAGCAAAGGTGCAAACCTTAGAAAATTGTTGAAGCAGGCCATAAGGTCCCTCAACAGAGACCTCGAGACGATCGATGAAGAAGGCGATGAAAGCATCTGATAAAGTTTCTTGGACCAACTTCCTTCACTTTTAATGACCATACTGAGTTTCTCTGGTTCTAAATTACTGTTAGGAAATAGTAAAAGGATGCCACTGCAGCTTCGAAATGCTTGGCACGTTTACAAACATAATGCTGTTCGTATTATCATCAACCCTAGTAAACAAATGAAACATAGTATTTTATCATCTTAATTTGAAATCACCAACTGTAGTAAGGTAGATAAGGAAAGTAAACCTACCTGGCGCTTGTGAGAAGTTGAGTTCTACAGTTTCACATGGCAAGACACGGGCAGAAACTAAACGAACTCTTTGTCGTGATTGTAAGAATCTCAGATAACGATCGACCAAGAAGAGATAGAATCCAGGAAGCAAATGCAGGCATAAGAGACACCAACATGAAATATGAAAAACACCACGAAGAGTATGTAGATATAATGAGTATAGAAGAATTTCAAAGAACTTGCGGCGTACGTGAGGAATGGTTGTTGCCCACAGCGCTAAACCGGAGACCAAAGATATCTCTCCGGCACGTTTGATATGCCAATTTTATGCCATTTTAACATCTGCATTAAATCAACCATTATAAATCCTTTAGCCATTATGAGTAAAATAAAAACTATGCTGGAACTGGAATGAAATTTTACTGATGTTTAGTGCATAGAGTCTTAATTCATTTTTAAAACAAATACAAAAGACAAAAAGAAATCCCCAAGTACATATACGTAGAATTCTGCCTATTGAAAACGAATAGTGAAATTGTATAATTTTGTTTCTTTAATGAAGCTACTGTCTTTTGTTTTGAGTATCCTAAAAACCCACATATAAAACAGATTACGGCATTAATGGGGCCGCACTGTGGTGTTTTGAGCGTAAAATCTCTATCGGCTGAAGATTTGATATGGGTGGACAATGGTGTCACGTACGTCTTAAAATTAGGCCAAAGTGAATACACCAATCAGGTGGTCCACTGGGTCGGGGCCTCGGACAAAGAAACCACTAACTCATCCCAATAAAATTCCACAGTCAAAGAAACACACATGTTACATTCCCCATAGTGGCAGTTTCCAACCCATAAGTTAAAGTCGATAGTATACACAGCAGCTAAATTTGAAGTTAAAAAGAGCCACAACAGCAATGACGCAATCATAACCCAACAAGTGAAAACCTATAAAGTGAACTATAGAAGGCAACTTGTGGGTCCTATTTAAAACAAAAAGACAGGCGGTATTTCTGCCTAATGCAACCATTCTACTTATGGACATTTCTACGTGATGGGTCTCTGTCATCAGTGACCATAAAACTAAAAATCTTAAACTAGGATTAGGAGCGTGATTAGCAATATTTAGAAGTTATATGATAATTATGCACGAAAGTTATTATTACTGTATATATAGTGATTTGAGAGGCTAAGAATCCAAGATAAAGTGATAAAAGCAGTGATTGTTATCAAAATATTGTCATGTTGTTGAATGGTAGTCCCAAACTACCATACGGCTTTCTGTTTCTCATAACGGTAGAGTGACTATTATTCCCACAATAGAAGGAAAAAGAACCCGAAATGGAGAGAAAATATAATCCATGATTAATGTAAAAATATTAGGTTAAACAAGATTAGTTACCTCTGAAATATTATTAGTAGCAGCCCATAGATGATGTAACAAAGGCCATGAGCGGTGAAGTGCCAGGACGATGTGGCCAAGCATATATGATACTTGATGCTAGCCTCCGATGTTAAGCCAAAAAGGGGTAACACCGACGACCCCCGTGCCACCGGAAAAGAAGAAATGCAAGACATATGTTTCCAACAAGACCTAGCCTCAATCCTGCACTGTCCAACTTTGCTTGCCATCTGCCAAAACCACCTCCAATCTTCAATATTATTGTTAATTAATGTTTAAACAAGAGTCAAATCAAGGTTTATACGTATATCAACAATAATATACACTTTCTCCCCTTCCTCAGCCGCTGATTGTGGGGTGATATGAGCAAAGCTATTATGCAGGTAATTCGAGAGAGACCAAATCAGGAGTGCTATGAACATGACAAAGAAGCCCAACTCGATGCCGGAAACAATCCCAGAGGACCTTTTACGAGCATCGGCTTTTTCCATAAGGTCAATATATTTTTCTGCCGTCAGTGCTGTGGATACAAAACCAATAAAAATAAAAAAAAGAATATTAGTCAGAATTGAAGTGTGTATTTCCCATCAAAAGAGCTAAAAGGCTGACTACCTTTCCAGTTATTAGTCATTCAATTTCTTCCAAGATGGTGGTATATGCAGGCCGAGACAGCAATGAAGAGAGTGGGAAAAGTGTAAATCAAAAGCGTTACACCTGTAACACAAACCACATATCATAAATCGCTAACAAAATAGATATTAGGGCGCCAGAACCATAAATATGAAGATGAAGCAATATGTTGCACACAGTGAGATCTAATTTTTCAAGTGTTCAACCTTGTACTCCAAAAAACTTAGAAAAATATACTTGCTCGTAAATAGGTAACCATTTTTGGAGTAAGTGTTGGTAGACATCATGATCCACATCATGAGAGTGCCCAAAAACACTACCATCAACAGTAGCTTTATCCCAGCGCGAACTGTTCGTATTTCTCCATGAGATGAAGCCATCTCTCTCTCTCTCTCTCGGTCCTAAGTTATAGGGGAGAATCTTTGTGGAGAATGTAAGTGGAATGATTATATATAGGAGGGAATTTGTAAATAATATTTTAATGCATGTGAAAAGTAGACTTTCGGATTTGTGTATTTCAGAAAAAAGCAAGATTCACGACACGTCAGTATTTTAATCTGTTTATCATTACGTGGCAAATTAACAAGTTGACAAGGTTTTAGGGTCAACATTTGTGGGCCTTATGAGACACGTGGATACGATTACCTCCCTCCAAAATGCAAGCTTCATGCAACCCTTTATGACGTGGCTGATAACCTAAGCAAATAAACCATACACTATACAGAAGATATGATTTTAGTCCTTGTTGGCATGGGCGTTTTAGGGAACAATATTTGTGGTTATTTACTTTTAACATGAGTATGCCTCGTGTATGTGGTGTGTTGGACGTGTGGCATTCGTGTGCTTATGGCTTCTATGTTCACCCAGAATCCCACGTATTCAGGGCTTAAATTTACATTTGAAAATGTACATATAAATAAATTTTAATTTAGTGCTTTACAGAAAAACTAATAATATTAATTATCATACTCTCTCTAGTAATAAATTTGAAATAGTTATAAATAAGAATAAATTTCATAATAAACTTGAAATAATTATAAATAAGAATAAATTTCATTTTATAATTTTTTTTAATTCTTGTCTTAAGCAAGTTGTTTTAAGAAAGTTATCTCCACATAATAATAATAATAATAATATGTATATGTATATGTATATTACAAAAATAAAAATAAATAAATAAATAAAAATGTTATATTACATTTAAAGTTTAAGATAAAATAAAATATTTATCTATAGTTGTTTGGGACAATAATTTATGTTTTACAGTTGTTACAATATATTTTAACTTGTGGATACGTAATAACTCACTCGCATGAACTCCTTCTTGTTGAAGGCCAAAATATTTATAGCTTTTCAAGTATGTTTGTAACTTCTTGGCATGAAACTTTTTGTATTTATGTACTATCATCTTTAAAATTGTTTCTTTTCTCTTCTTGTCTAATTACAACAATGATTTCTGTTGAAAGTTAAGTTTTTAACTGTGTTTATTTGGTTGTTTTATTTCCTTGTTATGTATTAGTTAGTGTATCTTGTTTTTATGAGTTTTTCTTATTTTAAAAGTTTTTTATTTCTTAATTATTCTTTTCTTTTTATAAAAAGGTTGAATTCATAATTATCAAATCTTCTTGATTTATTTTTATTTTTTGCTTTACAAGAGATTCCTTTCTGAAATTGTCTCACCCTTGTAACATATTTATTTATATCTTCTTTCAATAAGAATATCACATGAAGAAATAGAGTCTGTGTTTCCTCTTTCATCAAGTCTTTATTTTCTACAATTTCTTATTCAATTAAAGCATACATGATTATTATTATTATTATTTTACAAAAATGAATTAAAATCCTAATACGTAGTATTAAATTATGAATTATAAAGTAAGAAATCAAAACCGTAATTTTGTAACTATGTGTTATAATCTCCTTATAGTAATAAATTAGTTTAATTCCACCGTTATGGCCATTACAACTATTAAGAGCTTTATATATATATATACACACATAAAAGTTACATCAAAATAAAATTCAACAAAGACTAGAATTACGATAAGAAAAGGTAAACTTTTATTTATTTTTCCTGATATTTTATTCTATTAAAGAATTTTCTTTTTGCTTCAAACTAATCAGCCAAGACTAGAACTCTGTTAACATTTTTTTTTCCTGATATTTTATTATGACAAATGAAAATCTGACTGAAAAATTTACTAAAGATAAACTAGTACTCCTTAAAAATTATTTTATTGATGGCTATTTTTAAATCTCCTCTTACTTTTTAATAATCATTAAATTTTGCTCATTTATATAAATGATAAATCTATTGAAATTTGTAATTAAATCATAACATAAGACATTTAAAAGCCAAAAAAAAAAAAAAAAAAACCAATGAGAGGATTTTATCATTAGCTCAGGTTTTGCGTTATATGTAAATAAATATGAAGACCGCTAATACTTGTGCAGGAAGGCCGAGTTGAATTGAGTTGGAAGTATAAAATGAATTTAATGAAGACCACCGCAAATACTTGTGCAGAATGGTGGGTTGAAAGAGGTACGATCTGACTGACATGGTTTCAATGCTTGTTTTAGTATTTAAATACCTCAACTTCAACTATACTTACATCATACAATACCTTGTTTACAAATCTGCAGATTCAAAAACGGCCTGTTCAATGCTCGTTTTAGTATTTAGATAGCTCCTTATTCCTCTACTTCTTACATCATACCATTATCTTTTACAAATCTGCAAATTCACAAACCTCTCTGCTGTAGCAAACTGTATAATATGAAAACTCCTAATAACCAAATTAAAATAAACATTATACCATTATCATTACCTCACTCGATACAGATTACTCGTTTGACCTTGCAAAATTAAGTATTAAAAATAATCTATGCTCTGCAACTGACAAGATAGAATCAAATTCAAACGGAACCAAGTACTTTTAAATTACAATTCTTGCATCACATAAACTGCATGATATATTGCCAAATGCAGAAAAATGAAATTCCAAATTACAATATATTATATTGATACAACTTACATACAATATATTCTAACACACGCGAGGTTGTAACTATAATCCCTCATATTTAATGCCCAAAGTGTATACAACAAAATCTAGTTGACTATTACGAAGAAGCATCGAAATTATTTTTTAAAAGAAAAAGCCATCACATTTTTACTGATATGTGTCGATTTCCATGCTTTGGATTCACTTCAGGAACATCCGTAGGCAATTTATGCCATCCCATAGAGTTCTTCACCCCATTCCACCTCTTATGCATAAACGCGGATAAACTTAGCATCACACACAGAGCAGCAACCAAAGGAATCAAAATGCCAATATTTCCCCTTGGCCAACTATTCAAGATCAACCCTGCACACTGCTCTCCATCAAGAATACCCATAGTCTTATTCAACTTCATGATTTCCACTGCATTCAGAATACCGTCAACAGCATGGTCCAAGCTTTTTTCTGATGGTCCAACACTAACACTTAAAACCCCCGAGTGATCACCATCAACCACAAAGTCCGTATAAAATGGAGAAGCCAATGTATAAGCCGTAACATAAGAGAGATCCAAATCTTTATATGCTAAATTCCCATTAATATACACATTGAAAAATAGCAAACCAACAGATATACTAGCAATATCACAGAAATGCAACCTAACCAGATACTTATAATCCTCAACCACAGGAAACTCCCAAGTCATTTTCAAATTAGGAATTGAAGCATTTGTGCTAACAATTACTCGGGCGGTGTTATACACATTATCAGGACCAACTTCACGGCTTGCCCCTCCCCTCTGATACTTAATCCTACCACTAAAATACACCCTTTTTAATCCATCACTAGATTTCAAAAATTCATCATCAGGCAACCAAGTCCTCCACAAAGTATCATTAAACGGTGTCACTTTAGATCCACCCACATTAAGCCTATGCATAACTTCAAGCGCTTGTTTACTTAACCCATCAAATTTCTCAATTTTATCCCCATTCACAAACTGAACAGTATCCAAAATCAAATCTTTAGGTGCAGATATCACTTCAATGGCATTAACAAACGCAAATTTCGATTTTCTAGCAGGCACAAACGTAATTACGAGCTTCTCATCATGAACCAAGATCAAATACTCCTTAACCCTAGGACTTAACAAGTTATGAACCCCACTAAAATTACTCAAAACGACATACCCGTTAACCAAAACATGGAATTTAGCATCAGCAAAATCGATATCCGAAGAATTCAATTGGAGAAAATGGAGGCGTATCATGTGTGTCCCCTGATCTCTGATCTTGAAAACATACTTTGAAGGTCTATCGAAAACCCTAGCAGAGTTATAAATTTGGGGTAAAGTGGAGCTGTGGTCACTGAGTTGGATAGACCGAGTTAAGGAACTGCACAGAGGCGATTTGGAGCGAGAGGAGTCGGAAACGAATCGGCGGTTATCTATGGTAGCGTCCACGGTGGAGCCGCAGTCAACGAGGTAGTTGTCGATGGGAGAGAAAGAGACGGCAAAAGAAAATGCATAGAAGGATGATAAAAAGAATAGCAAGAGAAAGAAAGATGAGCGTGTGCGGAAGATCTCCATGACCATCAGTAACAGAAACAAAAATCTCAGAGGTTAATGAATGAGTACATGAGTTATGAGTGTTTGATTTTGTATAATGTAACCGAGTAGAAGACTTGGAGACGACTGAGTCCGAGTCCACGCGTACTGACAGCTGTTACACGTTGGCGCATTATTGGGTTTAGGTGTTGTTTTTAAAATTCAACTGCTAAGTTTAAGGCGAAAGGATTTGCGCATACCCAAGGTTTATTGAAACCATAGTTGGTACCTAAAAAGTTTTAAAATAATAAAGAGGTACCTTTCGTCATGTGTTGTTAATAATTTCTGTTTGTTAACAGTGAAAAGACGAAAATGTCCTTGAAGTTTGATATTTTAGTTTTTTAAAAATTTCTAAAAAACCCTTTAGGTTTGCTAATTTAACTAAACACTCCCATATGTAAAAAGTTTGTTAAATGATAAAAACACCCCCACCAGGCACCAGCTACGGCCAGATTTCGACTACAAGAAATTGCGTTACAACACAGACCCCATTGGATCTGTATCGTAACGCGTCGATCTGGCCTTTTTCGACCAGATCATCCACGGATCTGGCTGGAAAAGGCCAGATCTGGCCGTCAAGGCCGCAAAACTCTATCTGCTGCCTCGACGGCCAAATCTGGCCTTTTCCGGCCAGATCAGCAGTAGATCTGGCCGGAAAAAGGCCAGATTGGCGCGTTACGACACAGATCCGATGGGGTCTGTGTCGTAACGTAATTTTCGGCTAGATTTCGGGGTGGTGGTCGGAATCTGGCCGCAGCTAGTGGGGGTGTTTTTGTCATTTAACAAACTTTTTATATATGGGGGTGTTTAGTTAAATTAGCAAACCTAGGAGGTTTTTATAAATTTTTAAAAAACTAAAATATCAAATTTCAAGGGTATTTTAGTCTTTTTACTATTAACAAATAGAAATCACTAATCGCACATGATGGAAGGTACCTGTTTATTATTTTAAAACTTTTTAGGTACCAACTATCGTTTCGACAAACCTTGGATATGCGCAACTCGTTTGGCCCAAGTTTAAACTTTAAATGCGTGTTACGCGTACCGACAGAATCAGTGTTATAGGAAACGCTGCGTTTTGCTCAAAGAGTAGACGTTAAATCTTACTCTCTATCTATTTAGTATCTGTAACGCATTTGATTTACTTTATTAAAAGAAATCATAATTTCATATCCGACAAAGCAGATGTAGGACAGTAGATTTTTGTTTGAAATTAAATTAAATTAATAACGTCATTAATATATAAAATATAAAATATTCTGCAATAAAAATTTGATAAATTAAGTTAAGGAATAATTATGATCATCATCAACTTGAAAATTTACAAAAATCCTACAAAACATCTATAAATTTTCTTTCGATATCTGAAAGAAAATTCTCTAAACAGTTCAACCATCAACATAGATATTATACCTAAATGATCTTTTCAGTTAAGATCATGTTCTAGAAATAATTGCTTTACCTCTATTAGTACTTGCTTGAGGTGGGAATGTTTGAAAATGAATGAACAACTGACAAAATGTGGTCAACCATTGTCAACACTCTCATCTGCTCTGCAAACACCCACATCAACTACTAAGGTGCGTTTCTTCTTAGTCCGCAAGATCCTGCAGCAATTTCTTCTCGGAGACTGTCCAAAGTAAACACGCAAAACAAATTAATTTCCCTTACTGAGTCAATAAAATGATAACAAAGTTGATTATGATTACGTGCCTTGTCCCATAAATGTGGATCAGGTTTCTTGTAAACCTCGACTCTATGAATTCGAGAAGGATCAGGAATCTTCCAATTACAAACTGGGAGGGGTACCCGATACCTAATATACTCGGTAGCAGTTTGGTTAGTGCTGGCATTGTACAATGCATTGGAAAGAAAGTAGACAAATGGAGTTTCGCAGGGAGTGATGCTAAGGGGGCGGACATTGAATGCAAATGCACCATCATCCCCTCTTGAATTCCAATCCATAAATGTTTTAGTCGGAGTTTCTATTTCACTCGCTGGAACCATACCCCGTATTATTTGCACAGCATAACCCCACGATACAGATACGGTCCAGGTCCTGGTTTTGTCATAGCAAAACGATTGTTGAATCAGCGCCGCTGAGTCTAGTTTCATTGATATCATTAAGCGTTGTACGGCCTGGACTCGGTCCATGTCCGGGAAGATAGGCTCAATCAAATCTAAGTGGTGGAGAGACACAACAGGTGCAATCGGATGAGCCGCCAAGTAGCCGTAGATGTTGCCGTGCAGATCAAACTGCTTGGTTTTAATCAACAATATATAGAAATTAAAAATCTAATTAGGGACAAGAGATTGTTTAATTAACATCATTTACGAATGATAAAACGACTTGCGATGCAATTGTGGCTTACCTTTAATGGCGGAAAATGGAAATGGTCACCGCTGTTAATTGTAGATACGTAAATTTGTCATGTTAAAATAAGGTTGTCTAATTTAGGGCAAAAGTATTGCATGGCCATGGTCTGCTGGGTCCTAAATAAATGACATGGCAAGTTTTCAAGGACAAAATTTTGAATTTGTTATTTTGATTATTAGATAATGTTAATTGAATAATTTGAATGTCAATCTTATCACAAATCGTAAGTTATCATAGTTTTGATTAAATTAAAGGTCCTGTGCTGATTCATTAAATGAACTGAAGTACTTGTTTATTTTCTCACTAACCAAACAAGGAAAAATAAAAAAGAAGAAAAACCAACCTGATGAAATCCTTGTTCTCTGGTAAGAGGAACACCGAGCTCTGACAAACAAGCATGAATCCTTGCATCAGAACCGTACAAAGAGGAATATTTAAGTAAGCAGCGATCTTGCGTTTTCTCGAGAGCTTTGGCTAAAGGATAACTTATAGCAAATCCACCACCACCAAATGCCATACCGTAATAAAAATTTAAATTCTGCACATGAGTCTCTGATGGACTTCCTATATAATAAAACTGATTATGATCATACTTTGACAAAACCCTAACCAAATTATCAGCAATAAAAACTGTATCATCATCACCCATTACGAACCACCTTACATCCTTCATGCCTAACCTCAGAGATTCTGAAACGATCCTTGACATTCTTATGGCGTCCCGTGTACCCCAAGGGTGTTTATAATCGAATTTTGATGTATCGCTTGAAATCTTTATCGGTGGTAAAGAATTATAATCATCAGCATTGTATTTAACGGGCTTGTTCAACCAAACGTGGCCTCGCATTTGTTTTGGTCTCCACCATAACTTGAGGTAATTTTTCCTACGGTCCCATGTGGAAGACGAGGCTCCAATGCCGAAAACTATGTGTTTGAGGCTTGTTCTCTCTGGGGCCGTCTGAGGATTATGAGTTGATGATACATATGTGGGTAAGAAATTGTTTTGAAATCGAGGGTGAGATTGAGATTGACGAATATCGTGAATTAGAGTTTGTTGGCTTGGAGGATTTGACAAATATAACAATCTTAATGAATAAAAGACGTAGGGAAGAGAGATTACGATAATGAAGATGATCACCGTTTTTGGAAGAGTCCAAGGGGTTAAATATGAATTTTTTGAGATGAAATCCCTTGCAATACTATCCGCAGGATCTTTTGAGGGGCTTTTCATGATTGTTTTAAAGGAGATCTCCAATGCAAATTAAGAAAGAGAGAACACGAATCTCATTAGTATTTAGATGGTATAACAAAAGATGGAAAGAGAGATCAAGTGCTAAGGCAAACGAGCTGGCTCCATCGTATAAAGGGGAATGAATTTTCTTCTGATTTCATTTGTTTACCTGAACATACATGTATCAGATTTGTAAATGAGAGAAAATAACAAAGAAAAACGAAGGAGAAAATGAGATGAGAATTCTTGTATATCCAAGTCTCTAGGAAAACATTCCTATTGAATCTCAGCTGCATGACATCTCCTTAATTTTATATATAGTCGCTTCACAACCAATTGCAAAACTATTATCCGATAGTTTCTACATTTCAAAAAAAAAAAAAAAACAAAAAATTCTAAATGCGACCACGACACATATATTTTAATACTGTTTTGTCTAACTCTTTTTATTTTAAATATATAAAGACATTTATGTATTTTAAATATATAAAGACATTTCATAAATTAATGAGGAGTGTAATATGTAAGTATAATACCAGTTTTCTTATAAATAAAATTTACGTGACTAAAAGTCATGAGTATTAAGCCTAGACAATTTTCACTTTTGTCGTTTTTTTTTCTGTGACATGAATGATTAAATAATTTCACAATGAGAAAATATACGATACTGATGTAGTTATATAGTTTTGGGGGCTGCATCTATGGAAGTTAAGGATATATACTTGGGTAATGAAAGTTTTATTAGATAATTAGAGAATATCAATAATTATCCTTTAAATTTTAGGATTTATCTTCTATTTCTATGCTATACTTTTTTATTTTTTAGATTTTACATATTTTTATTTATATGTATCGTCTATATAGTAACCATAAAATGTTCATTTTTCTAATACATGGTCCATATCTTTCAGACACAAAGATTTGTATTTAAATGATACCTCAATATAAAAATAAAACTTCAATTTATATAAAAATTGAAAGTACGAGTGTGGATCAGAGTCCATCAGTCCATGGGGGTGTTTATGTAAGAGTTTCTGTCTAACCCAACAATGAGGCCCAATGAAATTAAACATATATTGGGCAAACTCATCTCATCCTCACGCTTGGTCCAAGTTCAATGTTGCCACATCTCCAGTGAGGCCTACAATTTGTTATCGGATCCTATTTCCAAACCCTAAATCTACGCACTAAAATTGTAATGTTACTTTTTATAATGGAGTTAGACTCTCATTGACTTATATACTGTTGCCCACATTTGTACTAACAATGACCCAATCTTAGAATGTTTTGTTTTTTTTTCAAGTTTCTATGGATGGAGTCATGTGAAGTGCACCAATGAGTGAAAAAGGTTCCATTTCAATTCAACTATAATATAAAGCAACTCTCGTGAATGAATATACAAGAACTCGTGGTGGTGATGACACCACCATTATCCATTTTTTGGCTTATAAAATTCTCCACTCATTCATTGGATGAACTCCAAGTAGATTCCTAAGGATAGCAAAATAAATATAATGTAAAGGTCCCACCATTTTCAGTTTTATCTAACCCGTGAAGTGGGTCGGCAGTAGTGGGGTGGGGCGTGGGCAGGCTCACGAGTTGGGATAGATGAGAAGTTCGAGAAAGTGAAAGTGAAAGTAGTGGCTACTTTCAAACGGAACAGGCCAAATTGCAAAAACCGCCTCTTGTCCAACATCCTCTTTAGAATTAGAGCCCATAGATTCATGCTATGGCTTTCGGATTGGTGACTTTCCTTGTTTCTAAGCAAAAACCCCCCATGAACCCTGCTTGAAGTCCTATGGAGAACCAAGCATTCTACTGTTTAACTTGTATAAAAAGAGATATCGTGCAATGGAAATTGCTTTTAGACTGACATTGTTGACAATTAATTAGTGGGGTTGGACCAGACGGTTGAAATGTTGAATAATAATGACAGGGAATGTATGTAACAGTATGAGTGGTAAAGTTTGACAGAGACAACAATGGTAATACTCAACGCAACCTCAATTGTTATAAAATTACTTTTGGGAACTACTTAATGTTTAACCCCAACGGTAGAACTATTCAATGAAATTTACATGCATAAAAATTGATAGAACCGCATTACTTTGCTTTGAAGAACGGCAATTTTAGCGTAAAAGGTGAAGCCACGGACTCAGACTTAACAGCGTAAACTTCATCCTGTCTATATATATATATATATAAATACTCCATTTGTTTCTGCAAAACCACAAAACAAATTCTCAGCTGTCTTTCCAGACAATGGAGTTGTTATGGATAAGTTTCATGAGAGCTCAAGTAATACTCTTGACCCCTTTCCCTTTCCTTCTTTTCTTCTCCTCCAGTTTTCACTAAAATGTACTGAAATAGCTTCTTGGTTATATATTAGAGCTACAATTCTTTGTTCATTTTGTTCATAAGACAGCTCCTATATATATCCATATATAATCATTTTAGCCAACTTGGCTTGTTATTTTTACTTATAATTTCTTTAATTGATTTTCAGGTGATAAAGATGCTGCACCTTCTTGTAGTGGTGGCATTACTAAGCCCAGTTGGAGGTGAAAGCAGAAAAGTTAGGATATTAGACTCGTTTGAGTACAGTGCCATAAGTTGCAGAGCACACAGTGGATCAATAACTGAATTTGGAGGAGTTGGTGATGGCAAAACATCGAATACTAAGGCATTTCACGATGCAATTAATCAACTAAGTCGGTATGCATCAGATGGTGGAGCTCAGCTATATGTCCCCGCTGGAAAATGGTTGACCGGCAGCTTTAATGTTATCAGTCACTTCACTCTCTATCTTCACAAGGATGCTGTTATTCTTGCCTCTCAGGTTTCACTTTGTCAAAAATTCTAACTCCAAAAACAATTTTTTTTATTTTATTATTATCTTATTAAATTGTTTTTTCTCCTGGTTTAGGACATGACTGAATGGCCTGCGCTCAAACCTCTGCCATCGTACGGTCGAGGAAGGGATGCACCTGCGGGAAGGTTTACGAGTCTCATATTTGGAACAAATCTTACTGACGTTATTATCACAGGTAACTGGAAATTTAGAGCTTTACTGGATACCAAATTATCCATATTTTTCAATTGAATCTTACAAACAAAGCCCTATTTGGTGTCAGGGGACAATGGCACAATCGACGGCCAGGGTGCATTCTGGTGGCAACAATTCCACAAGAAAAAGCTAAAATACACACGACCTTACCTAATTGAACTCATGTTCTCAGATAATATACAAATTTCAAATCTGACGCTCCTAAATTCCCCATCATGGAATGTTCATCCTGTTTACAGCAGGTATATTTCATATATACGCCCTCTAAAACATCCTCCTGCCTCAGTAAAATGTATCATCAAAGTTCACATTTGAAATATGAATTGCAGTACTATTCTTATCCAAGGCATCACCATCATTGCTCCATTAACATCTCCAAACACAGATGGCATCAACCCAGGTTTGTATCTCTTATTCTTGTTTAACCAATTGACAGACATTTTTTGAATTGTTTATGTATTTTCAATTCAGATTCTTGTACCAATACAAGAATTGAGGATTGCTACATTGTATCTGGAGATGACTGTGTAGCAGTAAAGAGTGGTTGGGATGAGTATGGGATTCAATTTGGGATGCCCACAAAACAATTGATCATCAGAAGGCTCACATGCATTTCACCATACAGTGCGACCATAGCATTAGGAAGTGAGATGTCAGGTGGAATACAAGATGTGAGAGCAGAAGACATTACAGCCATCCATACAGAATCGGGGGTAAGGATCAAGACTGCTAGAGGGAGAGGAGGATACGTGAAAGATATATATGTTAAAGGAATGAAATTGCACACTATGAAATGGGTCTTTTGGATGACTGGCAATTATGGGTCACATGCTGATAATCACTATGATCCAAACGCCTTACCTGTGATTCAAGGGATTAATTACAGGGATATTGTAGCAGAAAATGTGTCCATGGCCGCTAGATTGGAGGGGATTTCAGGAGACCCATTTACAGGTATATGCATTTCTAATACAACAATTGGAATGGCAGCCAAAGCCAAGAAGGTGCCATGGACTTGCGCTGATATTGCAGGGATCACTAGTGGTGTTACTCCTCGACCTTGTGACCTGTTACCTGATCAAGGACCACAGAAAATTACGGCCTGTAACTTTCCCACCAAAAAACTGCCTATAGATTTGGTGGAGTTCAAAAAATGTACTTACCAAATGAATTATATGTAAATTTTCTTTCTTAGTACTAGCAATATAACTATAGGAGTCAGTTCTATACACCGCAAGTTGTTAATGATGATAAAAAATAAAAATAAAATTCCTTTTGCCCCTATAAGAAATTCCTAGTATTTTCTGACGCAGAAATTTGCTTTACACATTCAGATTTCTGAAGTGTTCTAATACAAACATAACATATTAATATGTAAGAAAATAAAATCGGCCTATCAAAGAAAATAACTTAACTACTCAGGACAGCAGCTCCACAATATGCAAAAATTCAGCCCACTCCCACCATGAAGCGGAACGAAATACCTGCAGCATGGATCACAGAACTATACTCGGTTCCTAGATCTACAATCAATAGAAGAACCAGCAACTAGAAATGGAGCATATTGCGCTTCAACTACTATTAAATAACTGAACCTTACAAACATGGAGAGATATGGGATTAACGATGAATGAACACTCATAACAATTAAATTGTTAGATGAATATCAATATCTCCATCGAATTTTTTATCTTGTCAATTTGGAGGACCCAATGGTCATTTATAGTATACTTCATCTACAACACATTATCACATTGGATCTGGGTTGAATTTTACAGATTCCCTATAGATGAGCTCCTTGATATCTTCTTCAGTAAAAGATGGATGCTCGAAATCAAAACTGAATGGCCTTGGACAAACAGGCTCCTCATTGATATCATGAAGGGGTGCTAAATATGGGTGGCACAAAGCTTCATCAACTGCAAAACATTTGTAAAAAAATAACAGTTAAACAGAAAACAATCTAAAAAGCAAAATTAATTCAAGAGCAGACCGACGGAATATAAGCATGGAGCAACTGTTTATAATGGTTATCTTGATTGCATATTGCATTAGAATCAATCACAACATCCATGAATCTTGAATCCAACAAAATCGCATTAAACCAACAGCTGGAGACATAAATCATCTTTTTTTATACCTGTAATCCGCCTGTTTGGATCAAAGACAAGCATCTTCTCTAGCAAATCAACTATACCAGGAGACTTGTTAGGGAATCTAGCAGAGAAGTTTTGCTTAGGGTACTGTGGCAGCATTCTAACATATCTTCTGGCATTATCACTTCGTAGGAACCCAAGGCTGGATTCATCAGGTGAACCTAAAAGCTATTCAAGAAAAATAAATGAATAAGTAACAAGTTAACTAAAACAAATTTGATCCGCATTCAGATGGGAAACAACAAATGACCTCCAGCTTTTAGCATTCACATGGACAAAAGAATGTTAAAGCATAGCATGACAGTGTGGCAAAAAGAACTATAGCTCATCAACACACAAGAAAAAGATACAAACAGGTGCAGCAATGATCAGATAGGACTGCATAGACCACATCAGTTTTGCAAATTTTACTATCATCAGCCACATAGAGCAAAAAAGCAAAAGGACGCAGAGAAAGAGTTTTTGATTCCTGCTATTTTCTCTCCCTCTCTTTTTTACAGCATGAAAGTTGGCTCTGTATTCATCTCCCAGAAAAAAAATGTTGTACATCTGTCACATTCAAGAGCTACAATTGACATTTGAGCAATAGATGAATCAGTTTGAATCAGTTTTTCATAGTAGGATTCACTCCTTGAAGATATTCAAGCCTACTAAAGAAACATAGATGTCCTTATACAAAATATTCAGGGTTATGCTAAATCAGCCATCAGGGCAGAGTACAAAAATCGAGATGATGCATCTCTAACCCTCACAGTCAGATAGAAGATGAGAAGAGTGAGAACAAGACCATGAGCAATGGCCAACAGGCATACCATGGCTAAGAAGCCTGTGAGGGGTGCAGGAGAAAAACAAAAAAGAAAAATAGAAAAAGGAAGAAGGTACTCCAATACAGAGAGAAATGTTACTTGTCCTTAAAAAGTAATTTCTATGAACAAATTCTGACCATACCTCCGTGATCAGCCTCAACTGATGGACATAATCTTTGCCTGGAAACAGGGGTTCTCTTGTCATAATTTCACCAAGTATGCAACCCACTGACCAAATATCGATTGCTGCAGTGTACTCTGAACAATTAAGAAGCAGTTCTGGTGCTCGGTACCAACGAGTGACAACATACTCAGTCATGAAATCTGTTTCTGAGGTCGTCCTTGCAAGCCCAAAATCTCCAATCTTAAGATCACAATTTGAATTCAGGAGCAAATTGCTGGGTTTTAAATCACGATGCAAAACATTTGCTGAATGCACGTATTTCAGCCCTCGTAACAACTGATACAGAAAGTACTGCAAAAATGGCATTGAATAATCAACAACGGCAGCATTTTCTTACACATAAACCATATGAACAAAAACCACCAAGAAAAAAAAAATCCATTCTTCTAAAACTCAAAACGACAATACTTGAGATTTAAGACAAAAGGCAAAACTATAATCCGAATAAGAGATCCCTCCATCAGGATGATCATTAAAATGAACTAAATACTCCTGCAGTACATATGTTATAAGGAGGTCATTCATTATTCACAAAATAATCATCTTGCATCACTATCTAGAAGAATAAACATGCCCAATACTACTCCACGAGAGTATTGTAAGGTCCACCTTCAGGTGATCACCATTTCTGAAGTAAAACAAAAATGTAAAACAATTAAATATGATAGAACATAAACATTCAAAAGTAATCAGTTAGAGAGAATTTAAACATAAAATCTTAGAAGCATTGATAAAAAGTGCATGATGCCAACCCGACAATGATCATCTGTCAGTTCTTGGTGGGATCGTATAATTTGATGCAGATCAGTGTCCATTAGTTCAGAAACTGTGTATACATCATTGAAGTTCTCCCTTTGTGGCGGTCGTATGATGTCTTTGATGGTAATAACCTACAGTATATAAAGAAAGAGCAGTAAGCCTAAACCCCAACAAAAAAGAATTCCAAAATTGTTGCACAATTTCATGCCATGATAAAAAAATCTGGGCATTCCAGTAGGAATACGTCCAAGGGAGAATCTAGATAACCCAACTGAAACAGTAAGAAATTTTAGAATTTACTCTCAAACTTTCTTATCATCCCAAGTGAAAACAA
Source organism: Pistacia vera (assembly GCF_008641045.1). NCBI lineage: Eukaryota > Viridiplantae > Streptophyta > Magnoliopsida > Sapindales > Anacardiaceae > Pistacia > Pistacia vera. Next base: position 338,800 of record NW_022196095.1, read on the forward strand.
CAAAACCTTTGGGATTTTATACTCCAATTGAAAAAATTCACATGAAAAACCGGAAATCTTGCTGAACTTACATTTTCATGATCCATGTGTCGAAGCAGTTTAATTTCTCGCAATGTCCTCTTAGCATCAATTCTATTGTCAAATGCATTACCAATCTTCTTAATGGCAACCTCCTCCCGCGTCTCAGAATTCACAGCAGCACTGAGGAAATGAAAAAAATCACTTCCTTCACATTTTTGATAACAAAAAGAGATCAAGTCAAACTAAACAGAAAAAAGTAATTTTCTATCAATCTCTTCAACCATCACAATTTTAATCCCCAGCACACACTAAAAGGGAAGTCATAAGAACCCAACGAACAGCATAATATTTTTTTTTTTTTTTTTTTTTTTAAAAAGACTGAGATAGATGGATCCAGATATACTTTTTGCAGCCCTAAACCATTTTCACATAAAGTAAATGACAGCTTATTTACCTACTAAAGCATATGCTTTGAAGTTCCAAAAGATTTCAAAGATTAACCTTATTTCTCATTATTGGTGTGAAAATTTTCATCCCCGAACAAGGATACAGCCAAAAGTTAGTCCCGGTATAATTAAAGGATGAAATTGCGATGAATTGAATCTAAGCATCGCTGTTAAAAACATATATTCCATAGCCCTACCCCTACTGAATCATAGCGAAGCCCAGTCACAATATGCAATTCAACTACCATTACAAAACTAAATGAAACAGAAACAATAATTTTTTTCCTGTGAAATTCGACCAAAAAAACATTACGCGCAGAACTTGAAATTTTCGTGAAACCTATAACATAAGCTACATAATTCAAGGCACGGAAGGATAAACGACAAAGAAATCAGAAATTGAGCTGATACGCAATACGATCTCCAGTATTCTTAAGCTAAAGAAATAAAAAAATGGAAAAATTACCAAACAATACCGTACGCGCCTCTGCCAACGGGGCGAATTGGAGGGACGTACTTTCTAGAAACTTCGAAGAGGTTACCGTAGACATTGTACTGGACATAACGTCCACCATGAGTAGGTATACCTTTGACGACGGAATGGTCCCTTGAACCGGAGCTGGATTCAGCTGACATATCTCTCTGCCTAGGCTCCGAATACGAAATTCGGATCCAAACGGAGAAGGATGGTAAGGAAGGAGAGATAGAAAAGCTAATTTGGAGGAGAAGGGAGGGAGGGCGTGCCGGTAGGTGGAAAGCGGTTGTGAACTAAACCTTTTGAACTGCAATAGCCTGGGTCACCCGTGACCAAAGTCAACTTCTCTACTCGTATTCTTTGACCAAGGTCTGATGAAATTTATTATCATAACTATAATTATTTATTTGTATTTAATAAGTGTAGGGTCAAAGCAGTTAGTCAGGTGGTTAAGATGATCAATAGTGTTTCTTATCCAGACCCTACAACTATTGTAAGTGGACACAATATTAATGGCGCAAGCTGGCATAAATAATGATGAAATCCGCGTGTCACCTTCTGCACTAGTTGAATTAGAACCATTCCAATTCTGACCATCATTAACAATATGATTAATAAATAAATAATTAGACGGCAAGCATAAATCAGAACAAATACTTTTAGCCACATTTCATCTTCTAATGCCACGCTAACAATCAATAACTAGACTGTCATTCTTTCTTCCATGACGGTCATTTCCATGTGAATGTTTTTGTTGATGCTCGGTTTTGGGCACAAATAACCGATACGTGTGCAGCATTAATTGATCAAAAAACACACGTGAAAATGAATATAAAAGCGAAATAAATGCTATGAGAGTTTTTAAAGTGGTTCGGATGCTCAGGTAGCAAGTCCTACGTCCACTGATTGTATTGATATTGATAGTGTGGGTCAGGTCGCGACAGCGGACTGACTTACAAAGGGTTGGGAAATAGATACAAAAGCGTGAGAGAGAGAGAGAGTTTTGTGTAAAATTGTCGAATCCCCTTAATGAAGGGGTCTTCCTCTTCTTAAGTTGTATGTCCGTAATCATCACTAATCCTTGGGTTGGTGTGATTGTCAGGACCTAATCTGATTTTAAGTCCCATTACCTATTTTCCAAGCCGATTTCACGCGATTTGGAGCAGGCTAGCGGACACGGGGAGCACCAGGGCGTTTGGCAGGCCTGACGTGCGCTTACCGTTCTGACGGGAGCAGGCCACGTTCGTCACCAAACTCCACGTCAGCCTTTGATTTCTTAGTCATAACAGAAGCCCCCTAGTTGTAAGGTTGAGGTCGAACCTTGGAAACTAAGCATGCGCGGTTGGAGGTTTTGGTTGTTTCGACTGAAAGAAGAAGCTCGGACATGACCTTCGGGAACACGACCGCACAGTTCTTGCCCAAGCGACCTGAGAATCGTCATTTTAACGACCTGGATTCGTCGGACGTTCCTTTCTATGCTGTGGAGAGATTCAATGAACTGCATCCGCGCTGTCGGGCATTCTGCTCGCGCTGTAATGTGTCAGGTGCATTAAAGGTGGTGTGCTGACTCGACGTCGTATTGACAGCTTTTGACTGCTCAACGAATTTGAAACGTCAGCCTTATTATGGCATTTAATGCGACGTGGGGCGCATTAAATGCGGGGAGGAAGAGAAGGCTGTCGCTTCGGTCGAGGGGCTGCAACCGTCGGTTCGTTGCCCATATAAGAACTCACATTTTTCAGATGAGGTCACGAAAATCCCTTTTGCTTCAAGTGACAAGCTTTGCAAACCAGAAACCATTCTTTTCCGATCGGCAGGCTACTGAAACGAGTTTCGGCCTCGGTTACTCATCCCAGAAAGTAAGTTCTCTCTTCTCTTTTTTTTTTGATTTGTTTGGTGGTAGGCAACGGCATTGAGTCTCTCGGTGTTCCACCAGATACGTGCCACGATTGCCGGACTCGAGCCGTGGGTGGCGGCTCAAGTTACTATTAGGGTTTTGGGAATTTGTCCCTGCCGTCACGGGACCAACACGAAGGCCTAAATGACCGTGTCTGTTGATGTTGAGACTCGAATGGATCCGTCAACGTCCAGACCCGAGGAAGGAAACCAGCTCATCCACGCGGGAAGTTCCCGGACGCGTCCCTTAAAGTCTTCTTGGTTCTCACCCGAGAAGAATTTGATAGGATTAAAAGACAGTATAACATCCGAGCAGAGGTGTTCCTTGACCACACCAGGTCGTCGCGACACCTGCCGCGGTCTTGCTGGATCTCCGAAGAGATCTTCAAGGGTGGAGGGATGATTCCTTCCATCCTTTTATCAGGTCGGTCCTGGATCACTTCGGGATCGCACCGATGCAGCTTACACCGAACGCGTATGTCATCGCCGTCGCGAGTACATCAGTGCTGCGAGCGAGGCTTGGGCAGCCACGGCGGTGGAGCTCTGCGTCACCTATTATCTCAAAAAGAGTAGGGACAAGGATTCGTAATACTTGTCCCGGTGACCTACCATTACCGAGGGGATACATAGCTATCCCAGCAACGCGAGAGCATCGAGACCAAATTCTTCTTTTTTGCTATGACGGCTACTGCCACTTTCAGATTCCAAGTAGGTTCTTCTTCGTTAGGTATATTATCTGTTCGCATGCTATGAACGACCTGTTTCTTCTTTGCAGTCATAGAACGACCAGCCAAGACTTGCTCGACGACCCAGACAGACTTGATCTTTTGGAGTGTGCCTGAGGAAAGCCGAGACGCGAGGAAGCTAGTGAATACCGCGAACCGCGGAAGTACGGTTTTATCAATAGCAACGCGTCTTTAGCCCATGAAGAAGGTAAGCTACATTAGTTTTCTTTCTGGTCGCCGAATAGTTTGTTTACTAACGCACTTTCGTGCAGAAGTTATGCCTCCGAAGGAGTCCGGGCAGTCTCACCGAGCACCGTTCGTTTCCCTCGATCGAGGAGTGAGAGGGGCGGTCGAAGCTGCTCGTCCTATCTCGGATAATCGACGCGAACTGCCACGCCTCACGGCCCCAACCGTGCAAGGGACGACAGGGCGGAGCAGGTCGCTTAGGCACCACCGACTCGCCCAAAGCGGAAAGCTCCGGCTCAAAAGTCGAAGAAGAGGAAACAGGTTCGGTCGAGAGTCTGAGAATGAATCCGAGGGGGAGCCCTTGAGGTCGTGACAGGACTCAAGGAGGTGGGCAAGGAGCCCGTGGGTGAGGCGATCGCAAAGGACGCACCAGTGCTCGACTCACTGGGGAGCCTGCCGAGTATCTGCAACCGGTAGTCTATTCTTGCTCGAGTGTGGACTATCGGAATCGTATGATGAGTTCGCTGACACGGGCGACGACCTGATGACCACGTCGTTCCAGCATCTAAGCAAGGTAAGCGAGCTGCATCAAGGTAAGCGAGCTGCTCTTAAAACTTCATCCTGGTTCATTCTAATCACTTTCTTGCTCGCAGGCTGCTTGCGATGAGGATGGTCTATTGAGAAGACCGGCTAGGGGCCACGAAGGAGTCCAGTGAGCAAGAGGAGATCGCGAAGCTTAAGAAAAGCCTGGAGTCCGTCGAAGCTGAAGAAACAGAGGCATTTGATGCGGCGAACAGGTACCTGGTCCAAAAGGATGCCGCTTTACGAACTGTAGAATTCCAGAAGCGGGAGCTCAACGACGTAGGAGGAAGTAAAGGATTAAAGGACAACCGCAGGCTCTCCAAGGAGGTCGGGGAGAAGGACCAGGAGATCCAGACGACCTCCATAGGGCTCAGAAGGCTGAACAAGAAAGGGAGGCCTCGAACCGGAGAAGCGAGCTCTTGAGGCGAACTCCAGGAGTCGAGAAAAGGTCGCTCATGACTGAGGAAATGCGGATTCAGTCAGAGGAGACGGAGGAAAAGGCCACCGACTGGGCGATGGGGCTATTTACCCGCGCGATCAAAGAACCGGATCTCGATGTGTCCATCCTCCAGGGTTGGCAAGAGACTTTGCGGCTCTTGGCAGAGGAAGACGACGAAGTAGAGCAGCAGCCGCCAGGGGGCCGCACCAGGCAGAGGGTTCGGGTGCTGCTTCGAAGGATCCCCCGACCAGCGTAGTGTAACGAGCTTTGGCTCCATTGATAGTGGATCTAATTTTCACTTGTACATCAATGAAAATAATTTGTTTTTAATTACAAATCGCTTTTTAATACATGCGTGCTGTTCGCAATTTTAGTTCAATTACATAGGCAATGTTATTCATGAACTACAAGCGAACAGGATAAACTTGAACCATTAAGCGAACAGGATAATACTTTACAATTACAGAACAAAATCGAACTAACTTAACAAGGATTGAGTTCGGGATTACTGATAGTATGGTCGAAGGTGCTCGAAATTCCAAGCTCGGGGTACTTTGGAACCATTTAGCCTTTTGAGGTGGTAAGTCCCCGGTCTGATCCCCTTATCGACCCGATATGGACCTTCCAGTTAGGTCCTAATACCCCTGCACTTGGTCCTTGGTTCCGAGGAGAACTTCCTTCAACACAAGGTCACCGACCTAGAAGTCTCTTCGCTTGACCTTTGAATCAAAAAACCTTTGTCGCTGCTGGTAGGCTGCTATCCTTAGCGAAGCCTTGCTGCGATGTTCTTCAACGAGGTCCAAACTTGCTCATAAGTGCTTCGTTTTCAACCTCATCGTAAAGTCCCTCCGAAGTGAACCGGTTTCCACCTCCACAGGAATCATCGCTTCGCAGCCCTATGCTAGCGAAAAAGGGGTCTCTGAGGTGAAAGTTCTTGGAGTTGTCATGTACGCCCATAAGACTTCGGGGAGGTCGTCAGCCCAATCCCTTGGCTGCCCCAAGTTTGGCCTTTAGAGTGTGCTGATGGTCTTGTTGATGCTTCAACTTGGCCATTTGCTTGCGGTCTGGCGACTAAGGCGAATTTTTTATGGATGCCCAGCTCGTCGCAGAACTGTTTGAACTCCTCGTTGTCGAACTGCTTTCCATGTCCGAGATGAGGGTGTGGGGAATTCCGTAGCGGCAACTATGTTCTTGAAAACGAAGTCTTTAAGCTTTCTGGTCGTGATCGCGGCCAGAGGTTTGGCTTCCACCATTTTGTGAAATAATCGACCGCGACCACGGCATACTTGACCCCTCCTTTCCAACTGGCATGGGACCGATAAGGTCGATCCCCCACATGGAAAATGGCAGGGGCTAGCATTGTTGTCAGCTCGTGCGAGGGGGCTCGCGGAAGTTCGCGAACGCTGGCACTTATCACATTTTTTACGAAGTTGTAGTATCTTCCTAGATTGGGGCCAATAATATCCCTGACGAACAACCTTGTTCGCAAGAGATCGAGCAGCTGTGTGGTTACCCAGATCCCTTTATGGATTTCCGTCATGATGTAGTCTGTTCTTCACTGGTTACACATCGGAGAAGAGGGGCACTGAATCCTCTTCTGTACAGTGGTCCGATGGTGTGAAACGAGCAGATCTTACTCGCAGGACCCTTGCCTTGACCTAGTCGCTGGCAAGGGCCATCCTTGAGGTACTGGGTAATGGGAGTCATCCAGGAATCCGGTTGAGCCACATTTACGGCTGTTCGGTCGAGCTGATTGTTGGAGCACCGACGAAACGAATAGGAATATTGTCTGGAGCCTCTGAATCCAGCGAGGAGGCATTTTTGCCAAGGGTCCGCTATAGAATTGTCTCTCTGGGGATCTGAGAAATTCAAAGTGCTTAAACGACCCCAGCGGTCTTAGCTCTTTCAGGTAGCGGATCATGTTCTCTTCCTTGGCTTAGTATTCCCCTAGAATTTGGTTGACGACCAGCATAGGTCGCTGTAAATGTTGATCGTGGTTGCACCATTTTTGTGCAAGTCGCAACCCGGGAGCAGGGCTTTGTACTCGGCCTCATTTGGTCGCTTTAAACCCGAACCGAAGAATACCATGAATTCGAGCCCTCTCGGGGCTCACAAGGGAAGACCCGCACCGGTCTTTTCCTGTTTGATGACCCGTCGACGTAGAGGTTCCAATTCGAAGGTTCTGAATACTTTCTTGCACGGCTTCGCTAGGCTATTGCTCGCTTGGGAGATAGGAAAATTCCGAGATGAAGTCGGCAACAGCCTGCCCTTTAATAGTCGACCTGGGCTTGTACTTTAGGTCGAACTGGCTCAATTCCATGGCCCATTTGAGCAGTTTAGCCGAGGCTTCTGGTTTAAAGGACTGCCTGAGGGGGTAATTTGTCATCACTTGATTGTATGGGCATGGAAGTAAGGTCGCAGCTTTCTGGACGCGACCAGCAGAGCAAAAGCTAGTCGCCATTTTCGGATACGCATTCGGCATCCGAATAGACGTTACTTGCATAATATACTGGCCCAAGCCTTTTTCTCTTCCCGTATTAAAGCTGCACTGACCGCGAACTGGGAGACGGACAGGTAGATGAGCAGGATTTCCTGCGGAAGAGGCTTAGAGAGGAAAGGTGGCTTCCTAAGGTGTCTTTTATACTCTGGAATGCTGCTCGCATTCGGGAGTCCATTCGAATTCTATTGGCCTTCAGAACATGAAGAATGGTAAACAACGGTCTGTTAGCCTTGATATGAAGCGACTAAGTTCGCTACCCGCCCTTCAGACTCATGACTTGCTTTTACTGGTCGGGCTCTCCATATCGAGCAGAGCTTGAATCTTCTCGAGGTTCATTTCTATTCCCCGCTGATTGACCATATATCCCAGGAACTTTCCTGATGATACCCCGAATAAACATTGAGAGGGTTCAGCTTCATTCTGTAGAGTCGGAGTATGTCAAACATCTCTGCGAGATGCGTAATATGTTCTGAGGCGACCTGGGATTTGACCAGATGTTGTCCACATAGACCTCCATTGTCCTCCCGATCTGGTCGAGGAACATTCTATTGACCAACCTCGATAGGTCGCACTCGCATTCTTGAGGCGAAGGGCATGACTTTGTAACAGTATAGCCCCCGGTCTGTAATGAAGGTCGTAGCTCTTCATCTGGTCATCAGCGGATTTGAATGTATCCCGAGTACGCATCATGAAGCTTAACAGCTCGTGCCCTAAGGTGGCATCAACGAGCTGGTCAATTTCGGCAAGGGGAAGCTGTCTTTTGGACAAGCTTTGTTGAGGTCACTGAAGTCTACGCAGGTCCGCCACTTGCCATTCGGCTTCTTTACCAGGACCGGGTTGGCAACCCAGGTCGGGTAGAGAGAGCCTCACGAATGGATCCATTTCGGAGAAGGCTCTCACTTCTGATTTTAGTGCGGCGTACCGCTCCAGATCCATCGCCCTTCTTTTTGGTGAACTGGCTTGGCTTCACTGCTAACATTCAATGAATGGCAATAATGTCTGGCTGATCCCGACCATTATGCGTGCGACCAGGCAAACACGTCAATGTTTCTTTAAGAAGCTTACCAGCTCGGAACGAGCTGTAGGTTGAGACAGCTCCAATCTTAACACTCGGCTCGGCTCGGCTCTTTGGATCGACCGAAACCTCGGACAGATCCTCAACCGGCCACTGGGGGGGATTTTAGATTCACGGATCTATGTTATCCTGCTGCAACCAGGCTGTGGCTCGATGGCTGATCGTATAGCTGAGGGGCACACATCGCGAAATGCCCTTATCTGCCATCTGTACCGCTTTTACATAGCATTCGCTAGATGCTCTTTGCGATCCGCTTACTTCTCCGATCTCTGTGAGTGGGGAACTTCATCTTGAGGTGATAAATGGAAGTGACTGCCCTGAAGGTTTTCAGCAGAGGTCGCCCCAAGATTCCATAAAGGCCGACGGGCAGTCCACGACCAAAAATTCAGTAACCCTAGTCACCTCGTCGTAGTCGCCGAGCATGACTGGTAGCTGGATCGTCCCTTTGGGGATCAGGTGATCCCCTGTAAAACCGTACAGAGGCATCGAGGTGGCTCAGGTCGGCCTCGACCAGGTCTCTTCTATCGAAAGCGGACTTGAACAGGATGTTCACAGCGCTTCCGTTGTCTACAAGCATTCTGCAGACACTTATGACACCCTATCAGGGGCGTGATCACTAGAGCATCCTCATGAGGATGGTGCAAGCGAGCTGCCCTTCTCGCAAAAGGTGATTGGTTCCTCCTTTCTGGCTTTTTGAGGTCGCTGCGAAGTGTTCATTACCCTGATCGGGCGATGCGCTTCGCGAGCTAACCTTTCCTGCGCTCCTCGCATGTTTCCAGCGAGGTGCGGTCGAAAATTATGTTCACAATGCTGTACCCGCTGCGATCCACGATGCTTTTCTTTTGCTCCCCTTGGTTTTCTTTTGGGGGTATCGATGTACACCTTGAAGTGCCCCTTCTTGATGAGCTCTTCGATAGCTGCTTTAGAGCTCGGCATATCAGTGTGATGCATGTTATCCCGATGGTAACGACAGATTTTTTTGCTGTTTTTTGCGCGTAGCAGGAGTTTTCATTGGTTCGGGCTCACCGAGAAACTGGCCTCCTCAGATTTGTCGAGGATTACAGATAGGACACGTTAACGGAGTGTATTGAGTCCTGTCGCGGTCGCGACGAGGAACAGAAGCATAGGATTTTTTCTGCTGTAGCAGGGTTTTCTCCTTTTCGTGATCGTCAATGTCTCCTTTGCGATCAGCTCTCCTACTATCTCCCCGACCAGACATAATGCTGGAAGTGCCGTGACGTGACGGCGGAGTGCCGCCAATGAATTCTTATTCGGAGATACTTTTCTGCCAGGTTGTAGAATCTGGTGAGGGAAATATCGTCCTCAGCCGCAGTTCTTTCCACAGGTGGTTTGCGGGCGAACTCCAGCATTATAAGTGTTCGGATGGACTCTTCGGAGCGTGGGCCACCTTGTGAGTTCCTGTGGAATCGATCAAGTAAGATTGCAAGGATTGTCTCTTTCTTGCCTTATGTGCTGAGGTAGCTCAAAGGCATCGAAAACTTCCGATTGGCTAGAAATGCCGCAGGAACGTCGTGCTCATTGAGGCCACGAACTGATCGATCCCGCCGGGAGTGACCTTAACCACCGCTTGGCGTGGAGAAGTCAAGTCACGGCCAAACAACGGCATTTTGCAAGGTCCGAAATCTAGTGGAGCCATCAGGTCGTTGAACTCATATAAGTGATCCTGAGGATCAAGTTCCACAAACGGCGCATATCTGGCATTCTGAACCTGGTGGAAGTGGACTAGTAGCACTTCGGGAGAAAAAGGGGATGCAGAGGCGACCTGCGCTTGTTCGTTTTGCTGCTCCTCAACCTGTCCAGAGCTCGCTGTAACTCCCAATTTGTGGTAACGGAGCCAATTGGGGATTGCTTTCACCCGTGCGAGTCCGGCCTTCTCGATTGCGGTTCAGAGGTCCGGAGGTCGGATTCCTCCTCGCCTCGGCCGGCATTTAGGCCGCACTCGACACACGCTGACTAGGGCGTGTGAAGGCGGTGGATTGTGCGGGGCATTTTCACGACCCTCGCGGTGGGTACGAACCGCCCCGGAGGTGTGGGGCCACCCGCATGATAATGATCGGGGGTTTCTATGGTGGTGATAGGAATCATCGCGCCCAGCATTTTCGCTTGGGTCTGCCTGTGACGTGGCATGGGACAGCTCGGGATTCATCTTTCGCCGAGTCTTAGCTTCGCCGATACCCTGCTCGGGGCACCTTTTGTGTTCGCTGGTCCTTGGGAGCCGTAGGCCTATTTTTGCCACTTGCTTACCCTTGCGCCTACGCGCTGCAGTGCTGCGGCACGGGCTATTGCCTTTTGCTGCGCTTTCGCGTGACTGCAGGTCTCTTGGGGTTGCACCGCCCTAGCTGTGGTAGATGACATGCTTGGTCAAACAGTCCAACCTTTGGTTGACCGTCTAGAGATATTGTTGAACCTCTCAGGTAGTTTCTGATGGCAGTGTCAAGTTGCGGAGCTGCCGGGACACCCCCGCAGCATTTTGGGAAACTGGAACTTCTCAGTACGCTGATTAGCTTGCTCTGGCTCAGATTGGAGGGTCATGTGTTGTAGGACCAGTAGGTCAAAGATTCTCTGATTAGGGTAGACGCTAAACAGTCCTCCTTCAGCGCCAAACTGTTGATGCTCGGTTTTGGGCACCAACTAACCGATACGTGTGCAGCGTTGATTGATCAAAAAGCACAAGTGAAAATGATAAAAAGCGAAATAAATGCTATGAGAGTTTTAAAGTGGTTCGGATGCTCAAGTAGCAAGTCCTACGTCCACTGATTTGTTTGATATGATAGTGGGGTCAGGTTGCGACAGCGGACTGACTTACAAAGGGTTGGGAAATAGATACAAAAGCGTGAGAGAGAGAGAGAGAGTTTTTTGTGTAAAATTGCGAATCCCCTTAATGAAGGGGTCTTCCTCTTCTTATACCCAGTTGTATGGCGGTAATTCAGCACTAAAATCCTTAGGTTGGTGTGATTGTCAGGACCTAATCTGATTTTACGTCCCATTACCCATTTTCCAAGCCGATTTCACGCGATTTGGAGCAGGCTAGCGAACATGTGGGAGCACCAGGGCGTTTGGCAGGCCTGACGTGCGCTTACCGTTCTGACGAGGGCAGGCCACGTTTCGTCACGCAACTCCACGTCAGCCTTTGATTTCTTAGTCATAACAGTTTTCATCAGAGAACAAGGAAACTCCTAGCATAAATTAGAGGTGGAAATCTTAAACGATTTCAATATTAGTAATGCTATAGACATCGAAATTTTACATCGAATTTTTATATCGTAGGACATGGCAATCAGTCAGACGTGATCACGCTGGAGTCTTTCGTAAATGAACAGTGATCCAACATTTATGAACACTCACCCATATTTAATGGATTCCCGTTCATATTATATGGACAGGTGTCCATTTACTATAGATACCCATCCAAAAAAATTTAAAAGAAAAATAATGGACGCTCATCCAAAAAGTTTCAAAAGCAAAATAATAGGCGTCCGTGATTATTGGATGGTCGTTCACCTATAATGGACGGCCGTCCATGAGAAAATAACAATGGACTCTCGTTTATATAATATAGACGATGGTCCATTTACTATGGACGGGCGTTCACCTAGAATTGACGCCCGTCCATTGTTTTAAATTAACAAATTTTAAGATAAAAATTATGGATATCCGTCCATATAATATATGGACGGACGTCCATATTCAATGGACAGACATCCCTTTTAGATGGACGCCTGTCCATTTTTTGATTTAAAAAAATTTACAGCATTTGAGTCTGTAAATGTCATTATCTTCATTAAATTTTTGTTTATATTCAAAGTAATTGGACGAGTGTCATAAGAATAAAACATTAATTTTTTGTCTATATTCAAAGTAATTGGACAAGTGTCATAAGAATAAGGCACTAAGTCAATTAGGATTCACAATTAATGTATTAAATAAATTTAAAATTTGTTAATATTAAAAGAAAAGCGGCTACAAAGTGGTCCGTTGCACAAAAAAAGCAGTAGGCTTTTCCTGCAAACGGTGAGTGATCAAGCAATTGGTTGGTATGGGTTTTGAAGAGTAGATTTGATGAGGGATCGAATAGTGGTGGTAGCATAGATTTCCGATGACAGAAACGCCTGAAAACTGGCCAAGAAGAAGGGAAGTTGCACAAAATGCGACCAATATGGCTGCTCAGCGATCGTGATTCGTCACCCAACCTAAATGTTTGGTTTAGGGGCATTTTTGTAATTACAACTGTTGCATCTATGACTAAGGGTGGAAATTTGAAATAAATACAACAGAGGTAACAATTTGAGATTTCGCCAACCCTCAAGTGGGAGCGTGTCGGTTACTCTCCCAATATTGTCAAACTCGGCTAGCTTTTTTATTTTTATTTTATTTTAAGCTTTTTACAATAAATATGTATCAATATTCAATACCCAATGACCTAACATGCCATCAAACAGTTAATCAAAGGCATAACTAGTTAAAAAATATAAAAATATACCCGTGATAACCATAGAAGACAGTTCTGTAGCCCATAAATTGAAATTATTGGTAAAAGCTATATAAATATTAAATATGGACACTTGAGCAAACTGTAGTACAAACCCTTCCTTTTATACGTCACTGGTATTATACAGTACAAAGTACATGTACAAACCAGAAAAACAGTAATATGACACACATTACAACATGGTTCACACACAATACTTGATGGTATATTTCTAACAACCACATAACACAAGGCACAATACCTATAACACCTATATACGATGAAGTATACTGCATTCATCGATCACCTTCCAACTAGCTGTTCTACATTACTTCCTAACACTGACTCGGTACCAGCTGCTCTTAGATTACAAAGCAAAGCATCACGCCCTGTTAAAACTATCTTGAAAAACCCATCCACTGCCTTTGTAAGAAGATCTAGCCCCTCTGAAAGTTTCTCTTCCCGCTTTCCTAAATCTATAACAGAATTCTTAAACTGTTCAACTTCAACAGGTTCCACCCCATCTTGGATCATTGGATACAATTTCTTGATGCTGGCATCAACCGCATATAATTCTTTCAAAACTGTAACTCTTCCAGTCCCAAATACATTTCTAAGTTCCCCATTAACATTAGCTTGCAAGGCAGAAAATGCTGCTGCCCATGGTAATGTGTCAGAAACGTTCAAGTCCAACAAACTCTTAGCAGATCCAGACAATGCTGCAGCAAAGACACTACAGATGAATACAGTCACCACCTTAACACTATACAAGGCACGCATCAAAACTTTCCCTTTGGCAGAGTTCTTAACCTTGGGCAAATCCAAAGATCGCACCAGATTGTCTAAGATTGAGTGACAGCTCCCAACTCTAGGGTTCTTTGCACTGATATGCTGTCTCCAGCTATCAAGCGAAGAACGGGCACGCACAAACTGTTTTGGAGAGGAAGAATCCAAATTACGCAGGACACACTGAAGCAAGAGATGACCCTGGTTAAGCTTTGTGAGTTGAGAGCTAAAAGCTATGCAAAGATCGAGCAAATTCACACTGATATCTAAGTACACATCTATCCATTTCTCATCCCAGTCACTCACAGGAAGCTCCAGCTCAGTTATAAGGTTTTTTACACCACTGTGAGTCTCGCAGAGTGAATCCATCGCTAGTTTCATCCATGATAAACTGAGGACCTCATCCTTGTCCTTTGGAATTAGTTTCCTAAGCCTCTCGGCCAAGGTTTCCTCAAAAGCAATCAACAGAGAAAGAAGCCTTTCAGGTAAACCAGAACCCTTGGATGATATCATTCGGAAAGGATTTCCAAAATGGAAGAAAGGGCGGTGTGGACCCTGTGGACGGCTCATTTTGATGTACTTTCTGCACAAGATGGAAACAAAAACAGATCATCAAACATCATATTCTGACATATCTGCACTGATAACTGACTATAGCAAAGACCATAACAAAATATCTGTTAAAGCGAATATGTGTTCATGGGAGTAAACAAGCTCCAGAAAAAATAGTAGGGAAAACCCTAGTCAGACCTTATATGTCAAAGATACAATAAATTCACCCACCAACATAAGAAAAACCATCAATTTGGAAAGGTTTTTTCCCCCTCCAAAGCAATATTTTTAAGGAAGGTTTAAAAAAATAAAGCCCTTATTTTATGGAGACCCAAGAAAACAAACTCCCCAGTATTGGGGGAAGGTTTGGCTTTTAAAATACCTAACATCTGGAAATCACATATTTGTTTCATCGTTCATCAATAACATGACCAAAAAACAATTACACCTCCCAACAAAAAGAGACAAAACTTCTAAATTTTAACTAGTTTATCAAAAGATAATAATAATGACAACAGAAACCAAAATTTCTCAACAAATGAAATCACAGCTTTGCTCACACAACGTAACATCGTCTATTCAGGTCTTCAAAACATCTATCAATTAGGGTTTCAAACGATCATCAAAAAGACAAAAATATAAAATCAAGAATTTAAAAATAACATATATAGATCAATTCATGCCATGTTTCATTCAATTATTACATCGTAGGCCATAATCACGCATAATAACAATAAACAACAAATATATACATACGCATATTTATTTGCCAAATAACTTACCCAAACGCTAGATCTGGATACTGGTTATATTTTTAGATCGGAATATTGACCAGCTAGGTTGAACCCTAAAATTCGACCGAAAATTAAAAATTTAGAAAATAGAAAATTAAAGAAAATTTCTACTAGTGTATAACAAATCAAAGAAAAGAACCAGAAGAAAATGAATTGCAGAGACAATAAAGTGAAAAAAGGGAGGAGAAATTCGTACCTGAGTTAGGTAGCAGATGGTGGTATGAAATTTCTGAAACGCGTTGATAATTGTTGCGTATTTGATTTTTAGGTGAGGAACGCTTTGTTTTGTAGTTAAAGAGTAGGGCAGAGGTTGAGTCACTTGCTGTTACGAAAATATTAGTAACAGATGGGCACGTGGAATCCTATGAATGGAGAATTCAGACGACTATTACAAGAAAAATAATTATTTTTCTTTTTAAAGGAAGAAAAAGAGACGTTTCTTTTGACAAAGTTAGCTTAACCAAACACGGATCCTTATCTTTTTAGAGAAAGAGTGACAGGCTGACAGCCACCGTTGTGACGAAGTCATTAACTTCATGCGTAAGCCACATGCTGTTGGTCCAACGGTTCTAGATGGCCTCGGCCATAATAAAAAAAGTGAAGACTCTAGAGTCTAGACACGCTTTGTATTGGGCCTTCCCCAGGTCCAATCAGCCCAATAGATTCAGGTCCAATCAGCCCAATATATTACTCAAAGAAAGGAATATATGAGGAATATATCAGTGAATATTATTTATTTAAATAATTGAATCAAATTCAAATATCCACGTAATGTATAATGTATATTTTGAAAATGGCTAAACCCTACCTCTACCTCTGATCAACAATAAAAGCATCACGTGCATGGACCTTCTTCACTTCACAAGCAAGCTTTAATAATATGCTGCATTTAATTTTCATAATTAAAGAAGCTGTCTCTATGTTTGGGCGTGTACTGGTTTTAATCCATTCTTATTTTTCAAGTCAAGATGAAATTGCACATATACAGAGTTTGTCTTCTTCAGTTATGATAAGAAGAAAAAGCCCAACAATTGATTAACACGCAATGAGCATTAATGATTTTGAAAGTCTATCAAACTCGATTAATTTACGTTGAGATTACTCTTAGGAAGATTGATTGCTCAACATTTTCTTACGCATCAAACTTGGGATTTGTCGTTTGCATAGGAATCTTTTGACAAATAACAACTATTCATTAGACATTTGTAATCGTCATAAATCATAACTACTCAACTCCTGTTGGCCCTTTGCTTCAGTTTCTTGCCTGACTTCACCTATCAAAACAAAAACAAAAACAAAAAACCACTCACGTTATAGATACTGAACTAGACGAAAAGTCCTGTAATAACAGTTTGGAAGAGAAGGACAGCTTCACTAGAACATATGAATAACACCAAATCGCAAACTGATACATAAAATAAGCGATTGCAGAATGAAACTAGAGACAGAAGGGTCCACCACAACCGGAATTGTTATCATTCTTGCCTCGCTAACTGCCATTATATCTCATCCAAAATCACAAGTCTTGACCCATTCCAGACTACATTTCGCCGAAGGTCCAGCCAGGATAGATAAATAAATTAATAAACTCTTGACGAGTTGCAAACCTAGTTGCTTCAATTAGCTGGTTAGTGGGTCCATTTTACAGAAGCATCTGAATTCAGCGTTGGCCCCTGATGTAGATATAGAGTTTTAAGTATAAGTAATTCCATCAAAATAGCAGGGCAGCGTGTCGGTTACTCTCCCAATATTGTCAAACTCGGCTAGCTTTTTTATTTTTATTTTATTTTAAGCTTTTTACAATAAATATGTATCAATATTCAATACCCAATGACCTAACATGCCATCAAACAGTTAATCAAAGGCAAAACTAGTTAAAAAATATAAAAATATACCCGTGATAACCATAGAAGACAGTTCTGTAGCCCATAAATTGAAATTATTGGTAAAAGCTATATAAATATTAAATATGGACACTTGAGCAAACTGTAGTACAAACCCTTCCTTTTATACGTCACTGGTATTATACAGTACAAAGTACATGTACAAACCAGAAAAACAGTAATATGACACACATTACAACATGGTTCACACACAATACTTGATGGTATATTTCTAACAACCACATAACACAAGGCACAATACCTATAACACCTATATACGATGAAGTATACTGCATTCATCGATCACCTTCCAACTAGCTGTTCTACATTACTTCCTAACACTGACTCGGTACCAGCTGCTCTTAGATTACAAAGCAAAGCATCACGCCCTGTTAAAACTATCTTGAAAAACCCATCCACTGCCTTTGTAAGAAGATCTAGCCCCTCTGAAAGTTTCTCTTCCCGCTTTCCTAAATCTATAACAGAATTCTTAAACTGTTCAACTTCAACAGGTTCCACCCCATCTTGGATCATTGGATACAATTTCTTGATGCTGGCATCAACCGCATATAATTCTTTCAAAACTGTAACTCTTCCAGTCCCAAATACATTTCTAAGTTCCCCATTAACATTAGCTTGCAAGGCAGAAAATGCTGCTGCCCATGGTAATGTGTCAGAAACGTTCAAGTCCAACAAACTCTTAGCAGATCCAGACAATGCTGCAGCAAAGACACTACAGATGAATACAGTCACCACCTTAACACTATACAAGGCACGCATCAAAACTTTCCCTTTGGCAGAGTTCTTAACCTTGGGCAAATCCAAAGATCGCACCAGATTGTCTAAGATTGAGTGACAGCTCACAACTCTAGGGTTCTTTGCACTGATATGCTGTCTCCAGCTATCAAGCGAAGAACGGGCACGCACAAACTGTTTTGGAGAGGAAGAATCCAAATTACGCAGGACACACTGAAGCAAGAGATGACCCTGGTTAAGCTTTGTGAGTTGAGAGCTAAAAGCTATGCAAAGATCGAGCAAATTCACACTGATATCTAAGTACACATCTATCCATTTCTCATCCCAGTCACTCACAGGAAGCTCCAGCTCAGTTATAAGGTTTTTTACACCACTGTGAGTCTCGCAGAGTGAATCCATCGCTAGTTTCATCCATGATAAACTGAGGACCTCATCCTTGTCCTTTGGAATTAGTTTCCTAAGCCTCTCGGCCAAGGTTTCCTCAAAAGCAATCAACAGAGAAAGAAGCCTTTCAGGTAAACCAGAACCCTTGGATGATATCATTCGGAAAGGATTTCCAAAATGGAAGAAAGGGCGGTGTGGACCCTGTGGACGGCTCATTTTGATGTACTTTCTGCACAAGATGGAAACAAAAACAGATCATCAAACATCATATTCTGACATATCTGCACTGATAACTGGCTATAGCAAAGACCCTAACAAAATATCTGTTAAAGCGAATATGTGTTCATGGGAGTAAACAAGCTCCAGAAAATATAGTAGGGAAAACCCTAGTCAGACCTTATACGTCAAAGATATAATAAATTCACCCACCAACATAAGAAAAACCATCAATTTGGAAAGGTTTTTTCCCCTGCCAAAGCAATATTTTTAAGGAAGGTTTAAAAAAATAAAGCCCTTATTTTATGGAGACCCAAGAAAACAAACTCCCCAGTATTGGGGGAAGGTTTGGCTTTTAAAATACCTAACATCTGGAAATCACATATTTGTTTCATCGTTCATCAATAACATGACCAAAAAACAATTACACCTCCCAACAAAAAGAGACAAAACTTCTAAATTTTAACTAGTTTATCAAAAGATAATAATAATGACAACAGAAACCAAAATTTCTCAACAAATGAAATCACAGCTTTGCTCACACAACGTAACATCGTCTATTCAGGTCTTCAAAACATCTATCAATTAGGGTTTCAAACGATCATCAAAAAGACAAAAATATAAAATCAAGAATTTAAAAATAACATATATAGATCAATTCATGCCATGTTTCATTCAATTATTACATCGTAGGCCATAATCACGCATAATAACAATAAACAACAAATATATACATACGCATATTTATTTGCCAAATAACTTACCCAAACGCTAGATCTGGATACTGGTTATATTTTTAGATCGGAATATTGACCAGCTAGGTTGAACCCTAAAATTCGACCGAAAATTAAAAATTTAGAAAATAGAAAATTAAAGAAAATTTCTACTAGTGTATAACAAATCAAAGAAAAGAACCAGAAGAAAATGAATTGCAGAGACAATAAAGTGAAAAAAGGGAGGAGAAATTCGTACCTGAGTTAGGTAGCAGATGGTGGTATGAAATTTCTGAAACGCGTTGATAATTGTTGCGTATTTGATTTTTAGGTGAGGAACGCTTTGTTTTGTAGTTAAAGAGTAGGGCAGAGGTTGAGTCACTTGCTGTTACGAAAATATTAGTAACAGATGGGCACGTGGAATCCTATGAATGGAGAATTCAGACGACTATTACAAGAAAAATAATTATTTTTCTTTTTAAAGGAAGAAAAAGAGACGTTTCTTTTGACAAAGTTAGCTTAACCAAACACGGATCCTTATCTTTTTAGAGAAAGAGTGACAGGCTGACAGCCACCGTTGTGACGAAGTCATTAACTTCATGCGTAAGCCACATGCTGTTGGTCCAACGGTTCTAGATGGCCTCGGCCATAATAAAAAAAGTGAAGACTCTAGAGTCTAGACACGCTTTGTATTGGGCCTTCCCCAGGTCCAATCAGCCCAATAGATTCAGGTCCAATCAGCCCAATATATTACTCAAAGAAAGGAATATATGAGGAATATATCAGTGAATATTATTTATTTAAATAATTGAATCAAATTCAAATATCCACGTAATGTATAATGTATATTTTGAAAATAGCTAAACCCTACCTCTACCTCTGATCAACAATAAAAGCATCACGTGCATGGACCTTCTTCACTTCACAAGCAAGCTTTAATAATATGCTGCATTTAATTTTCATAATTAAAGAAGCTGTCTCTATGTTTGGGCGTGTACTGGTTTTAATCCATTCTTATTTTTCAAGTCAAGATGAAATTGCACATATACAGAGTTTGTCTTCTTCAGTTATGATAAGAAGAAAAAGCCCAACAATTGATTAACACGCAATGAGCATTAATGATTTTGAAAGTCTATCAAACTCGATTAATTTACGTTGAGATTACTCTTAGGAAGATTGATTGCTCAACATTTTCTTACGCATCAAACTTGGGATTTGTCGTTTGCATAGGAATCTTTTGACAAATAACAACTATTCATTAGACATTTGTAATCGTCATAAATCATAACTACTCAACTCCTGTTGGCCCTTTGCTTCAGTTTCTTGCCTGACTTCACCTATCAAAACAAAAACAAAAACAAAAAACCACTCACGTTATAGATACTGAACTAGACGAAAAGTCCTGTAATAACAGTTTGGAAGAGAAGGACAGCTTCACTAGAACATATGAATAACACCAAATCGCAAACTGATACATAAAATAAGCGATTGCAGAATGAAACTAGAGACAGAAGGGTCCACCACAACCGGAATTGTTATCATTCTTGCCTCGCTAACTGCCATTATATCTCATCCAAAATCACAAGTCTTGACCCATTCCAGACTACATTTCGCCGAAGGTCCAGCCAGGATAGATAAATAAATTAATAAACTCTTGACGAGTTGCAAACCTAGTTGCTTCAATTAGCTGGTTAGTGGGTCCATTTTACAGAAGCATCTGAATTCAGCGTTGGCCCCTGATGTAGATATAGAGTTTTAAGTATAAGTAATTCCATCAAAATAGCTGGTATAAAGGGTCCATCACAATAGCGACAAAACCATCCATTTTAGTAGCTGGCAGTGATGGTGATACCAGCCCAGAAACCAAGCAATGCCAAGTAACAGATATAACAAACTTAAAATCAAACTTACCAACATAAAAGGTGGGAAAATAAAACTTAAAACGTGCTCATAACCATCTTACCAACATAAAATTTCATAATATAACAATGAATTACACTTCCTATAAGAATGATGAATAAATTCTTTCAATTATACAAATGCATCCCACTTTGAGGAAGATATATCTGGAAAAAAAAAAAAATTATGTAAAATAAATTGATAATTATTGGTTTCTTAGAATTGAAGATATTACAAGAATTCTAGGAAACTAATAGAGGAAGAAGAACAAGCTTATAAAACTTGGAGAGACATAAATTGTTAGACACCTACTTCACTGAAAGCACTATCTCCACCTGGTTGGATTATGATGCTTCCTACCACTTTCACCTTCACTTGTATCAGAAGCCCCTTCACCCAATTGTTTATCACCTAATTCTACAATACCATGATTTTCATCACGATGTGAACGGGAAGAGTCTCTTGCGATTCGACGTTCCTGCACAATTTAGTATGATCAGTCAAAATGATTAGCGAATAAAAACAATGGTATACTAGAACATTAAATAGAAAGATCTTGAGAAATATTTGGAGCATACATCACGAACTAACAAGTCGTCCGCCTCAAGCATGTGAATCACATGCCCCATTTTAGGCCTCTTTGTCGCATCAGGATCAACACATCTAAGGGCAACCAACAGAACACGTTTAAGTGCTTTTGAAGCAGGCATCTCAGGCAGCTTAGGATCAACTACCTCCTCAGATTTTCGATTTCCAACCATGGTTTTTAACCAATCAACCAAATTAACCTGCAATTGTTTAATTATTTTGAGTTACTGCTCTGCAGGCAAAGGGACATGGTTGTGAAGTGAAGTGAAGTGAAGTGAAGCAAAATTTATGCCAAGACTAACCTCTCCTTGAGGTCGACCGTAATCAACAGGGTTTCTCCCAGAAATTATCTCCATTATAAGTATACCAAAGCTATAAACATCACTCTTTTCATTCAGCATCCCAGTGCATGCATATTCTGGAGCAACATAACTACAGAAACCAACAAATAAGATTTAGTTTCCTACCAAAGCAAGGCCCTGTTTTATATTAGAGTGGAATCTTTTAAAAAATTGAGACTGAAAGAATGGAATGAACTAACCCAAATGTTCCCATCACACGAGTTGTTACATAACTCCTCTCAGAACATAAAAGCTTAGCAAGGCCAAAATCGGACACCTTAGAGTTCCATTGCCGATCAAGTAGTATGTTACTAGATTTTACATCCCGATGGACAACCTTTGGTTCCAGACCCTCATGAAGGTAGGCCAATCTGTAAGAATTTGGAAAAAAATAATAGCAAACATAGGACCCTTGAGTGATAATCCCTTAAATCAATTCAAACACATGTAGATAGAATCAAATTCAGAATATGAATTGGTGTACCCTTTGGCTGTGCCCAATATGACATTCATACGAATATCCCAAGTTAGTGGGCTGACATCACCGACATCCCCATGAAGCCACTGATCCAGATTGCCATTATCAACATATTCATAAACAAGCATTCTACAAAGCAAAACCAGACAATAAATTACATGTCTTCTTGACAGTCAACAAAAGTATAATCTCAGTCACAATTAAGAAATGCAACAGTTAATTATCCATACCTGTATGCACCCTCAACACAGTATCCAAGCAATCTAACTAGATTCTTGTGTCGAACACGCCCAATTGCTTCCACCTCAACTTTAAATTCCTTCTCAGCTTGACCCCTAATAATATCCGTCTCATAAGTAAAACAATATTTCAAGCATATAAGGGAAAGTAAGAAGATAAGATCTTATCCAAATCAAGAACCATAATAATTACTTATCTAATAAAATATCGTCTAAATATGGTAGAATTCTCCCGCCCAGATAATCAATTCAAGCTAGATTAGTAGCAAAATAATTTAAAACGAGCAAGATCGGATTTTTTTTTCAAAAGCAGGTCACTTTACAGCACAGATCCTGTAACTAACAGCACAAAATAAGAAACAAAAAAGGAATGAAATTAAAAACAATGGACAATCGCCTAAATCCCAACTAAGCAGAAATTATGGCAAAATATATCATATAAAATCTAAATCCCAGCTCTCCCACTCAGAAAGACATCAAAAACAAACATTTTGAACATTTAAACCCATTTTCTAAGTTAGATCAAAAGCATTATAGAAAAAACTAAAAAAAAATCTACTCTAACCAAATCAAAAGAAATTAAAAGTGATTATACCTGTTGTTTAATAAATTTTTGACAGCAACTCTGGTACCATCACTCAAAATTCCACTGTACACAATCCCGTAACCACCTTCACCAATCACATTCTCTTCACACAAACCATTTGTCGCCGCTTCAAGTTCTCTTAGAGTATACCATCGACCCCACCCAAGATGCGAAACTTCCGGTCCAACACTCCCGCTTCCAAAGGATGTCGTATCGCACGCACTCCCCGTCCCTCTACTTTCTCCACTAGACGCTCTATCAGAGAACACCACGCGATGCTCGATCTTGCCGATGTCAACTTGAATCTCGGGGACTGGAGGTGGTTGGTGTACGATTTCTTGAATTTCTTTAGACATGGGTGGACTAGTGGCTATTTGCTTGGGTAATTGTTGTTGTTGGTGATGGTTCTGCCTTTTCCGACGAGAGGTTATGCAGAGAGAAAGGAGAAAAAGAGTGAGAACTATAAGAGAACCTAATAAGATTCCGATAACCACCCAGAGGCGAAGGCCAAAGATGGACGTCCGCTTAGAGAGCTCAGTGTTGACGAAAGCGGCATCGTATACCGACATGTTGATTGATGTGGAGGAAGAAAATGTTAGAGGTATTTAGGCATGGCGAGGAGGGAGTGTGTCTGCGTGTAAGAAACGAGTGTATAAAGAGAGGGAGAGTTAATTAACAGAGAAAGAGAGAGTATGGTGATGTAATAATAATAATTAATAAGTAGTTGTAGTTAAATATAATTGTATAAATGAGCTGTTCATTTTTCTTTCAAGTGGGGAGGGGGTTTCTAAAATGCCGTTGGATACGCTTGAATGACGTCCATGTTGTGTCCGTAAGTATGCGGTTGGGTTTGTAGTCTAAAAGATATGGGCCCACGGAGATGACTGGGAGCCGGGAGACTGGAGAGGGTAACCGTTAAAACTTGATGTTAAAGATTGAAGACATAACAATCTAAGTTTGGATTATGCATTTGGTCTTTAATTGATAAAATATTTATTATAATTTTCGACTGGGTATTAATATTCACAACAACCAAGGTTATAAAAAAAGTTTTCTAAAACCATGAAAGCTAATAACTTTTGACGGCCTGCATCATGCAATGTTAGGGCGACATTTGGCATCCCTAGATCACTAATCGAATAGCAGATGTGATCGCGGAAACAGAAGCACGAAAGAACCGTCACCGTATCTGTGTCATCGTGGGGGGCGATCCACCAATAGAATACTTGGATGTTTGGAAAGAAAATAATAAGTGTGTTGACTTTTGGAATAAGCCTTGTAGGCTAAGCTTATGAACTATTATCTTCTGATATTTTATTGGAATTGGACACTGAATGCCATTCTGTGATAATTGCCACTTTAAATCGCATATTGGAAAATGGAAGTGATCTTTTAGAATCTTTAAATGAAAGTATTATATTTAATTGAATCAAAACAAGATAGAAAACTCGTTTTGATTGGAAAACAACATTAATAGTGGAATGGAGAGCCCTCAACCTCAAGCATGATCATTATGGACTGTAATGAAATTGATAATGATTTCTGGCTTATGACTGTTGGGCTGGCTTTAGACCTTTTCATAACGAGAGATTCTTCTTTTTCATTGTCATGATTTCTCTAAAGTATTCCAATACCACAATGTAGATAAGTTTCCATATAATGAGAGATGACCTCACGGGGCACGCTATCCGTGTCTTTGACTTGAAGAAACATGGATACTAAAATTTCTTCCTCATTCTGTTGCTAAAATTTACCAAGGAGACTCAAATTTTCAAAGTCACATCGGTGGAAACCCAACTACCTCACGATTTGATATGTGAAGTACCTATTTCAACTAGCAAAAAGCCCATCGTTTGATTGTTTCTAATCATTCTAACGATTGCTGGATACTGAAGCAACCTTCTAACAATTAGAATGCAGACTGTAACTAGGGCTGTGCAAAATCGGATACCCGAATTAAAAGGATATCCGCAAACCGAACCGCTTTTAAGGGTATCCAATTTTTCAGGTACCTGAATATTTGAGTCAAAAACCGTATACTCATTTTATGATCCAATTTTGCATAACTTTGCATGAATTTTAATTTTTTACATTTCAAATTTCAATTTGTGAATATAAGTACTTTGGGGCTTAACTTTCATAACTTAAATACTTAAGATTTGGGGCATTTGCCTCTTGCTCTTTGAAAGTTAAAGGAAAATAAGCTTAAAAACTAGGATTTTGGGAATAATATTGGGTAGTTGAATAAGGGAGTATTACGAGGTAAAATTTAAAAATTTCTAAAAAACCCCCTAGATTTGCTAATTTAATTAAACACTTCAATATATAAAAATTTTATAAAATGACAAAAACACCCCACCACCCACAATGCCAGATTTCGGCTACTACCGTCGAAATCTGGCCGAAAAATTGCATTACGACACAAACCGGGCAGATCTGTGTCGTAACGCGTCGATATG
This sequence comes from Pistacia vera, assembly GCF_008641045.1. Lineage (NCBI taxonomy): Eukaryota > Viridiplantae > Streptophyta > Magnoliopsida > Sapindales > Anacardiaceae > Pistacia > Pistacia vera. Next base: position 364,308 of record NW_022196095.1, read on the forward strand.
GCTTTTTCCAGCCAGATCTACGGCCAAATGTGGCCGTCGACGGCCGCAAAAGTCTATCTTTGACGGCCATATCTGTGAATTACCGACCTTTTCCGGTAGTGGTGTAAGCCGTTATAACAGATTCCAACTACCACCGACGGTGGTTGCCGAAATCTGACAAGTATGGATTTAGGGAGTGTTTTTGTTACTTTTAAACTTTTTTTTCTGGAGGTATTTAATGAAATTAATAAACCTAAGATGTCTAAAAGTAATTAAAAAAATACAATAATATTTCTCAAATAATGTGCCAAACAATATTTGAAGAATAGGATTAGGAATATAGAACCAACTACACCCAAACAATAAAAGGGGTTTTTTATTTTTTTTATTTCTTAATAAATCGGGTACTTGATTCTCTTAAAATAAATATCCGATACCCAAACCGAAAATTCAAGTATCACATAATAAATACACAAAACCGAACCAAATTTTCAAGTACCCAAAAATTTGAGGTCGGTTAGCTAGTTCAGTTCGATTAACGGTTTTTTTTGCACACCCCTAGACTGTACGGAGCCATTTACAGTTATTACAACCTTAAAAGAACTAATCTATCCATCTCCTAATTACTCTTACAGATAAGGTCGTGAAAAGACAAAGAAATTTAAGGAAGAAAAACCTATTGCCAAGATTAAATCAAAGACGTAATGGGCATGTGCTAACACATATATTTGACATGGAGGTTTTGCAAAACTTCAAAATCTACTGCATCATCACAAAATAGTCAACGGATTCAAGGCAGTTCTAAATTCTATGATCATAAGCTCATACATTCATACAATACATACTTGCCTCTTCCTTCCTCTTCTCAGTGAATTTCCACATAAACTCAGTTCTAGACTTAACATATAAGTGCCTTCTGGAGGCATTTTGGAATATGTAAGCTGTAACAGGACTCATACAGGTCAACTAATATTACAGCTGCCGCCCTCATGATTGCAGTTAACTGTCACTGGCAACCAAGTGTAGAATTTAAGATCACAAGCCACGCATCCCACATCAGTCTTCTTTTTTATCAGGTTTATCAATTGCAGCCAGTCTTTCGACAAGGGGTGGATGAGAATAGTGATAAGCCGAATACCAAGGATCTGTGTTCATAGCGGACAAATTTTCTTCCTGAAAAACAATCAATCCCAATCAGTAAACCCATAATTTCCTGTCAGTAATATTTTATTGTGGTTCCAATAGTTTCAAGTTACAGATAGCAATTCAAAAATAAGTCCTGAACTCCATGAGACCTTTCAATATCTGTTTGAAGTCAACAAAATTCATATACTTTAATATCACACCAGACTGACATGCTATTGGTCAGAGTTCAATATAAATGATAGACTTATACCCATTCACAAAACAATTGAGGAAGAGAAATAAACCAGAGGATTATTATCAGTCTAAAATTTTCGGGATAGTCACAAAACAGAAACAAATTCAAAGAACTCAGAACAGCAAGGTCTAAATCACCAAAGATAATAAAGTGAAAGAGAGACAACAGATCAGAAGACAGACACAAATTAGCTTAAAACGTATAAACTCAAAAAGTTAGCATTTAACTCCCACAGTTTTGGCAGAAAAAATTTATAGGACTCTACCTCTTTGAAAATCACTGGATAGATAAAATATACTGACCAATTTCTAATCAAGGAAGGCAAGAGTGATAGATAAATCACCTGTAATTTCACAAGACCAGCACGAAGAGCAGATGCATAACCAAGCTTCTTAGCAAAGGCATCAGCCTACATACAGAAATTATTACATCAGCTAAGATTAAGTATCAAAAAGTTTTAAGCAGACAGAAACAGATGGTACAAAACTAGCCTGCATTGCAGATAGATAATACCTGAAATTCAAAAGATCGGCTGACAAGATTCAGACCAAAGCTTACTAGATGTTGGAGTGGGATGACAGTATGCTGCAGCAAGAGAAAAAATTAATTGACAACCTCTGCTCATGCAAAAATATCATAAAATACACGCCACTTCATTTTCATGAGAATTACAAATACCTGAAAGATGATGAGACCAATGAGTACTGGCTGTGTATCAAATCCAAAACTTTGGAAGAGATCATTGGAGTTCCTCACAAGGGTATAACCTCCAAATTGCAAAAATGTAAGAATCTGCCAGTTATCATATCAAACCACCTTCTCTTAGTAAAAGGAAAAAAAAAATTCTTCTCTTAATTTTTTTTGTTTTCTCAACAAGCAAAAGATTATCAGTTATATCCATATGAGTAACCATTGAAACAGGAAAAACAATATATCTGAATACTAAACATTGCACAAGCAGTGGAAAGAAAGAAGCAATAAAGGAGTAACAGCCCTATGGCAACAAACTAAATGCTTAACAGCTCATGGACTTCTGTGTTTGATCAGACTTCATTGTTGTAAAGGATCAGATTAAAGATTAAAGGTAAAGACTGAGGGATACAAAAAGAAAAGCTAAAGCATACCATGTACCTTTGCACCATAAATCTGTAACATGAATAAAACTTAACCTCATATTGGAGCCTATGTTAGATTTTGAGCAATCTCTTTACTAATTAATTACTTACAGACTTAAGAAATTTTTATCACAATAAAAGTTCATGTCTATTCAGACATGATTTATTTGCTCAAAAAATGCATCATTGTCTACAATAGCAAGAGATTCCTAGTTAATTACACAAAAATGCATGAAAAGAAACAGCATGAAAACACAATCAGTGAGATATTTGTTAAATGTACCATAAATGAGACAGCCAAAAAGAGAAGATAAGCCTCGCATTAAGGTTTCCTCTGACAAACTTAACACTTTCTTAAAAGCCCCAACTCAAATTCAAACTTACACCTTCCTCAACTTATTTTGTGGAGTCTACCCAATATGCATCTGATACAGAAGCTCATTGACAATAACTCCCAGAGCTCAGTTTTGACACCATAACTACAGTGAAAAATGCCTTGGGATTTCAATTAATTTCATCCTAAGACATGGTGTTGTAACACTTGTAACCATGCTCATGAACACGTGTTGGAGCCTTGAATTAAAAATAGTTGAAAGGCTTTGTTGAGATGTTAGACCAGTCTTCAATCAGAAAGTAGAGAAAGACTATGAGAATAATTAATACTGATGCCCTACTTAAGCCAAAGTAATATTCAGACTACAGGGAACAAACAACAGTAGAAATATAGAAAAGGGAAAAAAACATATACAAAGAGAAGCCTTCACAAGAAAATAAATACAGCATACCTGAACAGCAATGAATGAGTACATTGTATGATTAAGTTTCCAGTGCCCAAGTTCATGGGCAATAACAGCTACAATTTCCTCATCATTTTTGCACTGCAAACCCACGGTTGATCAATTAAAGACATTTTCATACTACAAAGAGAAGTCAAAATATTTACAATAATAATACAAAAAGGAAGAAGCTACACACTAGGAATAAGAGGTTATCCACAGTGCTTCGGATTGAACTAAAGAGATGCAAGATTATACCCACTTCAAATGAAAAAAAATATTACATGGAAGTGCACAAGGGTAATATCTAGTCATTTGATTGAACATAAATAGTGGTTTGCTGCACAGTCCCGTGTTTAATGAGAAAAAAATATTCGTCAAATAAAGACATGAAAGGACAACAATTTAGGAAAGACGAATATAATTTTTTCTCCAAATGAAAGCATCCACACCTGCTGAATCAAGGTGTCATAAAGGACAATTCTCTTGTTCTTAAAAAATCCATACATATAGGCCTGCACAGAATAGATAAGAGATGAATCAGTAAAGTATCAAATTTAAAGAGTACATACATAATGCAAAATATGGCAGGGAAATCTTATTAAAAAAATCCCTCTAAGATTGGTCAAGAAACAGCAATAAACAATGCAAGTGCAACCCTCACTACTCCAACTACAAAAGCACACCGACTTACCCATTTAATGCCATTGCTTACATTTTGCAACAGTGCAACAATATTCTAAATTATAGGGCAAAATTTCAAACAAAAGCGAAAAACTATTCTGGTTAGATTCAATATTAAAGTTTGATGTAAATCTTCAACAAAATTGACCCGAAAAGTTCAGGTCAATACTGCTCAATCATCAGTTACCAGCATAACTGAATTTCCTCGAACAGTTTGACCAAGAAAACATAGAAGATAATCATGGGGAAAAATTTCAAAAAATGCAAAAGCCAATATCAGATCATAGTAACACAATAACACCTGCAGGCAAAACCAAATAAATTTAAAAGAGTGAAATCCTCACATTGCTATGGCTTGACCTTGTGGATCCATCAACAACAAACAATTTCTTCAAAGGAAACTTGAGGGATGAAGCAAGGTCCTCAATTTTATGCCTGAGCTCTCCTTCAGGAAGCTATTTGAGAACACAACAAAGAAAAATAAAATGAATAAATCAAACCTGCGACACGCACCCAAACAAATTATCCACGAATAATTCATAAATACTTACAGGTGTGAACTTGTTAAACAGAGGAGCTATTAATATGGGGTAAAGTGTCATCATCACAAGAGAAAGAACAAACATGAATCCCCAAAGATAGATGGCCAGATAAGGACCTCCTTTCTGTAACCGTGCAAATGAACATTTACCATAGTTAAGTCAAAGAAATAAAATGACAAAGAAACCAGGCAGCAAGCAAAAAAAAAAAAAAAACAGATGCTGTATTAATAATTGCTAGTTAAGTCAACACTAGCAGATGATCCTACCTGCACTATTATGATGATTGCAGAAACAATAGGTGGGCCAAGNATATGGGGTAAAGTGTCATCATCACAAGAGAAAGAACAAACATGAATCCCCAAAGATAGATGGCCAGATAAGGACCTCCTTTCTGTAACCGTGCAAATGAACATTTACCATAGTTAAGTCAAAGAAATAAAATGACAAAGAAACCAGGCAGCAAGCAAAAAAAAAAAAAAAACAGATGCTGTATTAATAATTGCTAGTTAAGTCAACACTAGCAGATGATCCTACCTGCACTATTATGATGATTGCAGAAACAATAGGTGGGCCCAGAATAATAGCAAGACACATTCCTTTGAACATATCTCTAAAAAATAACCATACAGTTTGCTGTAAAAGAAGATGAAAAAACCCAAAATTAGGAAGCAGAAATATAAAATACAAAACAAACGAAAAATCAAACATTGAGAAATTTATAACATACCACTTCCAGACTCAAGAGTTTGAAAAACAGGAAACATAAGACTAAAAATCGAGAAGAAGATTCAAGTAGGAGTACAAACTTTATTAAAACCATGACGAGCCTCAATCACAAAAGTTGAATAGAGAGAGAATGGCAAATCGGTGAGCTGCACAAAAATTTCAAACAAATAATCACTTCCACCAGATTGGAAGATAAGATGTAGAAATTAATTCAATGTTAATATGGATTTTCATTGGTCATGAAGAAAGCAAAAACCCATTTAAATCTTGGTAGAGGATACACACCTGTGACCATAAAGTAACACCAGCCAAAAATGCCAGGGTGTGTATTATTTCATTCTCTGCATCAAGACCAGCTAAAACCAAAAAGTTCCCTGATTTCTACAGTTAGAAGAAAGATTAGATTGTGATAATTCAATCTGAAGGGAGGGCTCAATAACACTACAACCAATTACTCACCTTCCAAAGCCAAGGCAATATACCAAAGAACAAAATTGCTGAGTCCATCAGTATGGTCACAAACTCATGAACAAAATGGAAGTTGCTGGAAATTTACATAGATGCATCAGCGTAGAGCATTGTATAAAACAAAAAAGAATAAACTAAAATGAGGACAATCATTTGCAAGGGTCAGGACAAGTTAAAGGTGGTTAATGGTCAGATGACAATGTTAATCCATTGTATAATCAATAATTGGCAGCGTTAAACCTTTTATCAAGACTGTAGGCTCGAGACTTCTCAAATTTTTCTTGGCTGATTACTCCTTCCAAAGTTTTTGGGAGTGTTGGTAGTTTGAGTGCAGCATGTTGCCGCAAATCCAGATAAGTTTCAAAAAAATACATCAAGATCATAAAACCTGTAAATGTACAAGTTTAGCAACAAAATAAAAATTAATGTCAAAACAAAGAAACACCTAAGATCTAAAAGAAAAGAAAATATACCATTAAAGTGCATAACCTGTAAATTAGTTGTTGAAAATTATCAAAATAAAACCCATAAACTAGAGCCTCTAGCATGAAAATTTTGCAGCTTACTAAAATATCAGATAACCAGCTCGTGGGTTGGGAGCAGTGCATTGACCTAGTTTCAACTCTTGCAATTTCATAATTATTTAATTGTGACTGTTTCAAATCATATTGCAGGCAAATAAGAAGTGCATTAAAATAAACCATTCCAGGTTGTTATAAATATCCCACTAAAACTATCAACTTCTTTGAATTGAATTAGTTGGTTTCCAGGAACCAAAAAGAAGAAATCCAAGATAAAATTTTAACTTAATATTTGTTAGCCCTAATACCCATCAACTACAAGCAGGCTGAGGTGAATAGACCTGCACAAGAAGTTAAATGAAAACAAACTAAAAGCCAATTACCACAACAACAAATGTATGAAGCATCCAAAAACCAGACCATAAAAGCCCTAAATTTAGATTATCCTATACGCAACAGTTTGAGAATTTTTCATTCAAAAGAAGGCTTCTTTGAAGTGAGTTCTTACCAGGTACCTCTGGGAGAGTTCAAGAAAACTCAAATCCTTATATCGGAGGCCAAGAATGTCTTTCACACCGATTAATAAAATAAGAGCTTTCTCACCGTCTTTAATAACCCAATCAATTAAAATAGAATACAAAAAAATTCTTTAACATCCGAAATCTATTACATTTTAGTTTCCAAAAATCAATTGCAACATTGACGAAATAGAACAACACTCTTTGATTAATAACAAAAAGAAACTAAATAAACCTCAGAGCAAGCATGGAAACACTTTAGTGACTAAAATCACATTAGGGTTATCCTATTCAAGAATGGTCCCAGAAACAAAATACATACTATAAAAAGCCCTAATACTGACATCATATATGTCGAAAACTCAACACCTAAAAAGAAAAAAAAAAAGCGAGAAAATTAACATCATTCGAATAGAAATTATTATCAGACATGAAAAAAAAAAAAATCAACAATATCTTGAGTTCAAAAGGCAGAGAAAAATGAAAACAAGATCACTAAAAATCTCAACCAGACAAGAATCAGTCAAACATGAAAATAAAATAAATAGAGAAATGCGTACCAACGACGGATTCCATGTACGGAAACACCATGGTGAAGTTTTTAGGTGCGGTGGGGAGAGAGATATTTTTGAGGGAGAAATACAGACGTCGAGAGGTGTATGAGATTAGTAATATTTGTTATGCGCACACGGTGATTGACGGCAATTTATAGTGAAGCTGAAACATGATAATAACATGACACCGTGTCCAGAAGACTAAAACCCCCCTCCATTTTCACGTCATTGCCTGTTCCTAAGACATTTACTATTTGGAGTCGGTTATTTTAAAAATTAATCCAAAGAATATAATTTGATATATTATAAGATAAATCATTCAATTTGATATATTATAAGATAAATTATAATCCAAAGAAGATGTAATGGTTTCGGTAAATTTATAAGATAAATTATAATCCAAAGAGAATTTCGGTTTTTCTTCTTTTTTTTTTTTTTTTTAATGTTCTCATTTTGGTTGCAAATAAAAAATTTCAAATTTTCAAAACCTAGGTAGTAATTAAAACACAAAGATGTCACTGCAGAAGACAAATCTTCTAATTTCAATATGCATTTGAGAATTAAAATACAACGATTGATCTTTAGTTTTATATTATATTTTACAAATCAAAATTGTTTTCAGATAACAGGGAAACACTTTTTTTTTTTTCAAAAATTAAAAACTAATAACTATCTACACGATCTCCATTAATTAAAGCTTAAAGCATCTTGATTGACTTAACCTATTTCATCAAATACCCAATGAGAAATTATGTTATTACGGTAACCCTTCTACTGTTTCTTCAACCACTGGCCTTCCGACGCCAAAGTCCTCGGCTAGGCTTCAGAAGTTGCTTTAACAGTGTCATTTTGGGAACGTTCCAGTGCTCCACATGCCTGAAAAGGTTAATTAGAACCTACATTTAACTATAATGGCATACTCAAAAGGTAAAAAAATGTGTGCCTGGTTGCAGTTACCTGCATACTTTTCCAGTTTGTATATCAAAGTAATACTCTGTATATCCAGTTGCTGCAACAAAGAGGAACATATTCACTTACATAAGATAAATGCAGTGATACTATCATAAGAAGCAGAATCTTGTTAATTAAATGTGTTTCTAGTCATTTTGTTAAGGTTTTGCAAAACCCTAGCATTTTACAAAAAACAAACTCATGTTTCTCAAAAACTATTAGTAGTTAGAAAAAGGTTTATGAAAAGTTTTTTTTGCCTGTTTCTCATGCAATGGTGCTTTTGATGGTTTAAACCTTTATACATTAAATGAAACCAAAACGCACCAGAAAGAATAGGCTTCCAGGGAAATGACATGATGCAACTAAATCGCCAGTGTCCGATTCCCTTATCCTGCGTTCAAATGCAATTTAATACCAGAAGTTAATAAGAAACAACTGCTTATAGAAAGAAAATTCATTCAGCAAACAAAATCATAAGCTCCATAGCGTAGGAATGAATGCCATTAAATTAATGTAACTAAAATGTATAACTAAGAAACTAATATATAATATAACTACGTGTTAAACCAGATTCCTCTAGCTTACCTCAAGATCCTCCCACTTCATGAGCTTCATATTTGATTTCTCGATAAGCAATCCAAAATTTGTACAATTCCTTTTGAAACGAGGAAGTCCTCTAAAGGAACCTGCTGGATCCGCAAACTCACAATCCTCCTCATAAGCAGTGGGGGTAAGGTTGCCTGAAATTTAGAGTTATGGATTTCTCAGGGATTGGATTGGATTATAGATATGATGCAAACAAAGATACGCTTTAAATTTACAGAGAAACATCATATTTTTGTCCCTATATGATGTGCAAATTTTTGGTAGTTCTCATTTCAGATAGCTCACATCCAAGTTTGATATTTGTATGAAAACCTCACACCTTTGAATTTTTGGTATAAAAGGATCAAATATCAGTAAAGGGCAAGAAATGAAGTACATAGTTTGGAGCATACTTCGAGGTATTGGTACAGAACTACAGATAACATTGAACAAAATGTTGTGAGATCAGTATAATGAATGAAATAATATGATGAGATATAACAAATCTCTAAATCAATTTCGTAAAAAGATATCCAGGTTTCCAAAGGTTTTAGCTTACACTCGCAATTTTCGACAAAACTCTTTACTGTTTCTGGACAAAAAAAACCTTCAATTTGTTTGGAGTCCCAGTCAGCAATCAGTATGTTATTGCATCAATTTCATTCGAAAAAGTCACGGTAGCATGTTCAGAAGATTATTATAAGTGAAAAAAATTCAGAGCTTTGCAGCTTAATTTAAATAACGAAGGACACAAACTGAAGATCAGAGCTCAAGGAGGTAATTAGCTTAATAAAATTTAGTAGATCGAACTTCTGCAAACCTGTGACAAAATATGATCTTTCAAAATCTTTTTTGATAGTTTCCACAACAAATGCACGATCAACAACTCCTGACCCATCTGTAGCAACTTTGAGATCATTTTCAGGTGCTTCAACATTAGATGGTGAACGGAGAAATGAAGCAGCAATTCCAAGAAGCTCAGAGCCATACCAAGCTATCTTAAGCAGTGCATTTTGAGGCTCAGATTCTTGATTGGTGGATAAATTGGTAGTTGTTTTTTCTCTATTGCAATAGATTCTGAAGATTTTGCAATTATAAGTTGGCTGGAAAAAAACAGAGTGTTGGGGAGACTTGAAGTGGGGAAAGTTGGTAGCAAAACCCAACGAGAGAACAGTTGCCATTTGGGGAAGGGAAAGAGTTGAAAGGTAGAACTTTCTCCCGCGGGTTTCTTTTCTTTTAAATATCAAGCGTCAAATAATCCACAGCCACAGAAAGTAATCAGCAACTATAACAATGGGAAAGAGAACCATACATACTTGATATGGGCCCACGACCCATAAAAATTTCACAGGGCATTCTGGCTTAATGGTCAGATGACAATGTTAATCCATTTATTGATAAATGGACATGGCGGAGTCGCGGAGACAAACCTTTTATCAAGAGACTGTAGGCACGAGACTTGTCGAATTTTCCTTGGCTGATTAGTGATTACTCCTTCCAGGGTTTTTGGTAGTGTTGGCAGTTTGATCACAATACAATTTACCCCCTGAGATATCATACATAACAATTCCAACCCCCCGGGGAATCTATATTCCTATTTAATTTAACAAATTAATATTAATCAGATGATAGAAACACCAACATAACTGTAACTATAAGAGATAAATTGTTGTTTCAAATATCTTAGGGGAAAATTGTAATAAACTGAAATTAATTTAACAAATTCATGAGTCTAAAATTTATAGATTTGAAAAAGTTATATTAGTGTTTGTTTATTGATACACAAAATGGGTGAATTGGTCAAAATCGGTCTCAAATAGTCAAAATCACTTCAGGTGGTCATATGTTTATCCCTGCTTAGTATATCATCTCAATTGCAGCAGGTAAAATACAGAACTTCCTGGGAAGGAATCCTAAATGCTCTCCATCAGATTGAACAAAAATGCTGCCACTGCCTGAAATGTCCTCCACTTCAATAGAATGTACACTGTCACAGACACAAAATCATGAATGTAAAACCCACCAATTTAAAAGCCAGATCTAACAGCACAAAACAATGATCAAGCTAAACCATAAAGAATCAATTCTACCCCTACTTTAGCTAAAACAACTTTTCATACTGAATTACTGATTTCGCTGTAGAAGCAGAAAATTAGATGACACCAGAATAATGTATAAAAATATAATTATGCCCCATTAAAAGCATGATAAGGATCAACGATCAAAAGAATCATTTTAACCTCAAACTAATAACAACCATAATAAAAGGGAGAAAGATTGCAAAACACAAGGTGGTTGAAGCCTGCTTTTAATTAAATACAAAAAGACATGATTCGGCGGCAAGAAGGAAGGCCACCTACAAGGGTGACCAATCATTTAGCAAAAATAACCAGGAAACAAGTTTAATAGCACACAACAACATTGAGCAAACTTGAGAATTGACAAGAATCTTAGGTTCTGAACATTTACATCATAATGCCCAATATAACCTAGCGAAAAATATAAAGATGGTAAAGAGTTTTTTTGTCCACTAAGATAGAACCTACCTTCTCGAAGTTACATTTTTCACGGATAAATGTGTCCCACTGTACAGTTTATGCAACTTCAGAATAAAGTCATACCACTTGAAGTCCTGAAGAATCACAACCTGCAGCGAGCACATGTAGCAAGCTCAAACATACTAGACAGATAACCACCACACCAAGTTTTAAATATTAATTAAAAACGAGAAATTTTAAGCTAAAGTATTCCACCTCAAAGTTCCCATTGTGAGGGTCAGCATTTGGGGTAATTTTCATGCCACCACCAAAGTATTTTGCGTTTCCAATGCAAAGGGCAGTCACTTGGGAATACTCTTGCCACTCACCCTCATTGACCTAATTTACAACAATCTATCAAGTTAAATTAGAACAATTGGCATTCTTATAGGTAAAAGAGCAGACTGGGTGTTCCAATGAGTAAATAATGTTAAATGTGCAGAACTAAATGCTCCCATTTAAAAAAAAAAAAAAAAAAAAAAAAATATTATAGCTTAACATTTCTGTCACTTATAAGATGTGTAAGATCTTTAGAGACTTAACCATTAACTTGAGAGTTTACAAATGCTAACCTTGATTTTAAGGTCCTGGTTTTTGTGCCCCATAAAAGCTTGCAAAGCACCAATTACATAGCATAAGTTTCCAAATCTCTTATATCTTGAAGCATAATACCCTGCCTTTGCACTCCTGCAATATTCCACAGCAAACAGCAATAAAATTTTAAAATCAGAATGTACCTTTGTTTTGCTAAAATCTGAGAAATCCCTAATTAACCTTACAAATGAATGTCAGCAACATTTAAGAAGTAATGGGATTCTCCGCTTTCTCCACTAATAACTCCGACATCAATCCGTGATCTAATCCCTGAAAAACATTGCTTAGAATATTACAGCTGAAAAGGCATATAATCCAGTGAGCCATTTGAATTCTTCTTCAGGTAAAAGCTTCTCCAATCTTTTTTTGACTTTAAAATGGCATCAAGTTAAAAAGGGGCAAGTGATACCTTTGACTATGCGTTCAATGGCTTCGTGAGGATCATTTTTCCTACCAAAACAGATGACCACAGAAAACTCAGATCTAGAGGGTATTATATATCAAAAAAGCCCACCAAATCAAAACCAAATTAGAGGGGGACAAACTTACCAACCAAATGTTCTTGCAAAATCAGATCCAGTGCCTAAGGGGATGACCTGTAGAAAGGTACAACATCATTATAGATACCCTCAAGAAATCCATAGCAAGGAGTCAATGAATCCACATGCATCACTTGGCACAATTAAAAGCACAAGAAGCAGTAAGTAAACCTATGGAATGCCGTGGAAATAACTTACACCAAGAGCAGTTGAATGAGCAGACTCTCTATTGTGACTGCTTACAGTTTTTCCAGCCCAAAAGAATCCGTTAACAACCTGCCGATCATAAAGCAAGATGCAAGTTACACTCTATCTACCAACATAAAGACATTAGTAACAAAGAAATGTGGAAGTCCTGACACCATTTTACTGCATTTTCAAATACTTTTCTCAGTCCAAAGCTTACAATAAACATATTTCAGTTCAAACCTGGTTTAATCAGGGCCTATGATAACAAAATATAAGGCCATTTATTTGAATAACTGTTAAACATATTCCTTCCTTGCTATTTATTTATCTATTTATCTATGTATCTATCCATCTAAGCTCACATAGAAAGTTCATTAGTTACCAAAACAGTAAATCAGTGATCTCTTACTGAGTTGCAGAAAAAAATACACACCCTAATGCACAAAATGTTGAAATTAACATACTATTTGAAAGAGAAACAAACTGCACCTCATGAAGAGTTCCATCTCCTCCAACTGCAATTACAGCATCAGCACCCTCCCTTATAGCCTGCACACCATGGGGCTTATAAATATACACTACAGAATTTAAACCAACCTCTTAATGAAGAACCTGAACTAACTTCAAGGGCAATCTAGAATGACTTCAATACCTACCTCCCTTGTTATGTCAATCGCATGAGAAGGACCAGAAGTCAAGGATTCACATATCTGTCAGGTACACGATACACTGACTAAGCAAACAAATCCAAACCCCAAAAGGAAATATCAAAATTTTCAGAATATAAGCTAAGACATTTCTTAAAATCATTAATATTTGCAGCCAAAACTTAAATGATATCAATCAGAACAGAAATAGGCAAACTCTAAAACATAAAGAAACAAAAAACATTTACAACCAAACCATACTACAAAACGACTCCAAAATTATTTTGAAATTTATGGTTGTATACCTGATTAAAAAAAATAAAAATTGACAAAATCAAAGCCAAATTAACTAGACAATTCAAACCATTGGGAAGTATTTAGGAACACTATATATCCAATCTTTTCTTTTTCTTTATTCTTTTCGCACACTAAAAAAACCCCTTCATCATCAAAAGATTTGGTCCCAAAACACAAAAATCTAAACAGTAGATTCAAATTCATAACTTGAGGTTGTTGCATTAGTTACTGGGCCAAGCACATACATGAATAAATGCAAAAATTACTAATTATTAATAAGTCAAATAGGAAACTCACATTACAATCCGCATCGAGTCGAGACCTAAGATATGGAAGCAACTTTTTCCATTCCTTACCCGTTCTTCCATTAGCACCTGCTCCAGTTATTGTTTCAAGAAAACAACAGAACTTTCGTATTAGAAACAACCAAACAACTCAGAACTCCGAGAGAAAACATTGAAAAGATGGAAACCTCGGGGATTAACGACGAAAACGAGATCACGACGGGGAGACAGGGCCCCACCACCGGAGATTGAACGGTCGGAAGAAAGACCAGGAGCCATGGGATGCTCTGCTCTGAAAACAGAAGGTTTTGCGGTTGAAACTACTCCTCCCAATCCAATCTGATAACAACATATCATTTCGCTGTCATCCGTTTATTCTGATCTTATTTCTTTCTAGCCGTCGAAGCCACCGTACTTCATAGTTATTACTACAGCTATTCCTACTAGCCTACTACCTAGCCGCTCCAATGCAAACGTGGAACAGGAAGGGTTTGCCGAATCGTTGACCGCAGTGGTATTTTTTTTTTAATTATTTTTAAACAGTTAAATATAAGTAGAATTGGGTGATTATTAGGAGGTTGAATTTGAAAAATAATAAAAAAAACCTTTAATTTTGTTAATTTAATTTAATACCCTAATATATAAAAATTTTGTAAAATAATAAAAACATCCTCATCACATACAGTTGCTAAATTCTGGCTACCATTGTCAGAATCTGGCAATACAGCATACGACTTACTGAATCTGACCGATCATGCGTCAAGATGATCTTTTCCAACCAGATCCATTGTGGATTTGGCCAAAAAATGCCAAATCTTGTTGTGTTTGGTCGTCAACGACGATCATGTCTTGGTCATCGTTGAAGACCAGCTATGACCAAAGATCTAACATTTTCTGATCAGATCCACGATGGATCTTGTCGATAAATGATAGATCGACGCACTACCGGTTAAATCTAGCTGATAGTGCGACATTATACCTGATGATGGTGGATGAAAGTGTATTTGACAAATATAGGTGAATAAAAGTGTTTTTGTTAATTTTTAAACTTTTTTTTTAGAGTGTTTAATTAAATTAATAAACTTAAAAGATCTAAAAGTAATTAAATAAAATATAATAGTATTTCCTAAATAACGGAACAAATAAGGATTAAACAATTATTTTGAAAATATGTTTGAAAATAAGATAGAAAGTAGTATACCAAACAGACTTTTATAATCTAATACATTTTTTATATAACCCTCTTAATTAAAAACTATAATAAAATATATATTTTTAACGCATAGTAAAGCATTCAAGATCAAGATATAATCAGAGATTCAGAGTTATTTAAATGAAATAACAACTGGATTATAGTTTTGATGATTATTTCCACGACCATCATCAGACTTAAGATTTCTTTTGTATTATGAAACAAAAGGCGTTTTAATATAAAAGTAAAACAGTTCTCTTTTAAATTTTTGCATACGACATTACAAATACATGTAAGCAATACCAAGTTATATTGAATGAGACAACCTAAAAATGGAATCCAACATCACTGCTGATAACATAACTTTCAAACAACAAAATTACACAAGTTACAAAAAAGAAAAAAAATCCCATCCTCCAGGGAAGAATAAGCCCTCATCTTCGCGATCTTCCCTTGGATTTTGAATCAAAATGATGAGCCTTCAGTTTCTTCTTGCGGATTAAGTTTGCAGGACCACCACCCTCTCTGAATGGCATTCCCATTAGAGCCAAAAGTTTCTGGGCTTCTTTATCAGTTTTGGCTGTTGTTGTAATGCAAACATCCATTCCCTTTGGCTTACCAAGAGCATCATACCTGATCTCCGGAAAGACACTCTGTTCACGAACACCAATGCTGTAATTCCCATGTCCGTCAAAGCTATTAGGGTTCACACCTTGGAAATCCCTTGTTCTAGGCAGTCCTAAGTTAATCAGCCGATCTAGGAATGAATACATTATCTGTTATATCATCCAAAGAAGTATGCAGCATAAGATTATTCCATTCAACTCTCTTTCATTTCAATCAAGCAACACAGCAACTATAAAAATATAAACTCTAATCTTCAAAATATATGTAGCAAAGAATCATGAGAATACTAAAAAAACGGCTAAAAAATGAGAACTACCAAAGAAACAGTATAAGCTCACATTTCCTCTAAGTGTGACAGCAATCCCAAGTGGTTGACCTTCCCTGATCTTGAAGGTGGCAACGGAATTCCTAGCTCGAGTCTTTACAGGTCTCTGCCCTGTAATGAGTGCCAAGTCATTAATTGCTGCTTCCAAACCCTTAGAATTCTGGGCAGCATCTCCAATGCCACAGTTCACAACAATCTTCTCAATCTTTGGAACCTACCCAAGTTCCACATTGCAAATTCAAGCCAATTCGTAAATTGCACATTTAAGAAAAAAAAAATGAAAGAATTTATTTGATGTAATTGCCAATCCATTAAAAAGAAAATATGCAACCATTGATATGGTAATAAACATAAACTGGCAGCTGAAATCTAAAGAAATTCATACAACAATAGAAGTGTACCCAACTAAAGAGAATCCCTCCCTCACAATCTCTCTCTCAAATTTCATAAAACACAAAAGTTTCAGTTTCAGAAACTTCTTCTTGTTCTAAGATGTGATTGTTATTCAGTGTACCTCGCAAAAACTTTTTCAAGATTCTCTAAAGAATGGCCTTATATATAACAAGTAAAGCTGGAGCTTTTGTTTCTATCTGAATAACAGTCATGATCTTGAAACTAACTCTCTCGCTACCAACACCAACTCATAAAAAAATATTACAAGAATCCATCTGATGATGCAAGACTCCTCCTGGAACCAGTTCATTTCAAATAATTGCAAGCAAATGCTCATTTCATCCAGGGTCATTGTCCATCCAGGAATTTGCTTTTACTTTTACTTTTTTTAAACAACATATATCCTGGCTAGATGCATTTTGTTTTATGAGTGACCAACAACTCACCCTGTGATCTTTGTTAAAGTTTAACTTAACATGTATGATGTATCTGTTCTAACGTGAGAAGTTTATACTGTGACTGGTTACTAAAGTGAAGTTCATTTCACCATGAGATGTAGACCACTCACATTTTAAAAGTGAGTTATGGTAACTACTCCATAATTTACGAGGGCCAGCACTGCATTAGTAAGAATTGAGTATTAATGTGTACAACAACACATACACAAATAACTCAAATGCTTAAGTTATTATACTTAGAAACACTAGCTATCAAGATAGGTCATGGCAACATTTATTGTTTGTGGTACTTCGTGAGAAATTGTTTTAATTATTCCCATTCACCAAATCTATAGCACATGGCATGTAGATTCTCTCCCTCCTTGCCTCATAGGATTAATTGCACTATTTTGAAGCCAGAAGCCCCGGGCTCGCTGCCTTGCTTAGAATGTTGTGGTGCACATCCATCGCCACCACTGTAACCTTACGATTCCTGCTTCATTTTCTCCTACAACTCGCTCAAACTCCCTAGCTACTGTCGGTTACTAATAATTCTTTTGCGCTCTTACCAACCCTGAATTTCCTCTACTCTTATTTTCTCTGTGTTAACGGTAAGCAGAGTACTGGAAGTTTACATTTTGGTGTATGTTTATCAGTATCTTCATCCCAATTTATTTTTTAATAATCAATTTAAACGTAGATGTGAATATATTATTTACATTCATGAGCCCCTTCCTAATTAGATGTTTGCTCATTTTACATGTCTCTTGCGGGGGGATGATTATGTCATAACTCATTATCAAAATATTTTTGCAATTTTTTCAAATAACTATCATCGTCTAAGAAATGGGTTTGTCATAACTAAAATAAAAGTATAGTATCAAAACTAATTAAAATAAGATTTAAATTAGGTTACCTGAAGAATATTAGTGTAAGAGAACTCCTCTTTGAGCAAAGGAACAATCTTTTCAAGAAAAGTAGTTTTAAGCCGATGGGTCTTCTCTGATTCGGATTTATCCACCAACACAATGCCTCCCGCTCCCGTAGCAGCCTTCACCGTTGCCACCCCATTCACATTTCTAGGGTTTCCATAAGCTGTCCGTAGAGACGATGGAGATGATAGAACAGGAAATTGACCGCGAAACGACGACGTAGAGGAGTGTAACAGTGAGGGACACGCCATTTGAGGTTGAGTTTGTTTCTATCTTCTCACACTGTAATACTGTCGAGTGTGTTTGGCGGTAGAGCTTCAGTGGAAAGGTTGTAATTTAGACAGAGGTGTAGTGGGGAAATGGTATTATCATCGACAATATTTACGAACGTGGCACTTGCATGTCTTGCTCTTGTGGGCTTTGTGTAAATATTTGCTTGATTTGGGTTGATTGTTATCTGGGTTTTTCTCCCTTTCTGTGTGAGAGGATAACTGGATAAGGAACCTTGCCTTTACATCATCTTTGTCTTTTTTTTTTTTTTTTAATGATAAAGGTTGTTCAGGCCAACTTACGTATATCTCAACTAATCTTTCGAGACTTTTAAACTATTAATCAGATAAGAACTCTAATAACTATTCTTATTAACATCCGAGGAAATAATCGAACTCATAACTTCTTAAGTAATACACTAAAAAGTCTTTATAGAATCACTCGATCATCCAGAGATAGTTAAACTATTAATCTATTAACCTCACCAATTATATATATGGGTAATACTACGCAGATAAACGAATCTCACGAATCTTATCTCACAAACAGGCGTGACACTTGAGTTGATATTAATACATCAACCAATGATTTTGACTAAACATGAGCGGTTATTCTTTAGGGACAAACAATTATTCCTTCGTTAAGAAACGATTATTCCTTATAAAGGAACAACTCCTTATGAAGGAACAGTCATTCCTTTAAGGAACGATCATCCCTTCATACAAAATTGTCATTCTATAAAAAATAGATGATTGATCCTTAGATAAGAATGATCATTCCATAAGTAAGAAACAACTGTTTCTTGAGTTTAGTTAAAATCATTTTATGTCTTAAATGTGGTGAAAATGCCGACTTAACTGCCACCTCTTTGTGAGATTCGTTTGCTAATCTATCTTTTTATATATACAGAGTGCGTTTGGTTCATTATTTCTACCCATATTCTCAATCCTATTCCCCAAATATTGTTTGGCACGTTATTCTATAAATATTAGTGTATTTTTAATTACCTTTAGACCCCTTAAATTTATTAATTTCACTAAATACCCCTAGGAAAAAAGTTTAAAAATTAGCAAAAACACTCCCACCCAGGCACCCACCCATACTTGCTAGATTCCAGCAACCACCGTCGATGGTAGCCGGAATCTATCACAACGCTTACACTACAACCGAAACCGGCCGGTTATTCACCGATCTAGTCGTTAGTGACGACCAAGAAATGGCTATCGTTGATAGTTAACGACGGCCAAATCTTGGCCATCGTTGACCTAAAACGACGGTCATGCTGACGGCCAAAGATGAACCTTTGCGGCTGTCGACGACCACATTCGGATTCGACCGGTCTGTGTTGTAACGTAATTTTTCGATCAGATTCCGGCGGTGGTGGCCGGAATTTGGCACTGCAGGTGGTGGGGGTGTTTTTGTCATTTTATATATTGGGGTGTTTAATTAAATTAGTAAATCTAGAGGTTTTTTCATAAATTTTTAAATTTTACCTCGTAATACTCCTTTATTCAATTACCTAATATTATTTCCAAAATCCTATCCAAAATAATGAACCAAAAGCACCTAAAGATGCCTTACATATTTAACCAAAATCATTTCACATTTTGATATTTTATTCAACATCAAAACTGAACGGCACCTAAGCATAATTTTTTTTATTAAAAACTTTAATCAATCATTTGTCCAGTCAATAATTGAGTATTGATTTGTGAGATTTTATCGTTAATGGTTGGTCCATTCAGTGTAACCATGCTCTCAATTACTTCCATTATAGCAACGCTCACAACTAAAGCCGTCCTTTAATGCATTACACGCTAACTAATATGTAAAACTAATTTATACTACCATAATACCAAACAAATTTCTATTTAAGAAAAAAAATGGTTAGTTTAATAACTAGAAAAGGAAATGGATGGTTATTATTTACTTAAGCAATCAGTTGTTTTATTTAACACCATGACATCGCAACAGCAATACAATTCACAGTTTCAGAAACTGGTGACATTATCGATGAAATTGTGTGAGGGTAAATTCTCCTATTTATAATTTAAAATAAATCCATCTTCCACACAAACTAATTGCAATTCCACGCTCCTCTACACCAGTTTCTTCAAATTCAATGTCATAGCTCCAATAATATAAGAGCGTGTGGTACAAGAGACAGCGGCGCGTGTGTTTTCTGTAAAAGTTCTTGTCTTTTTAATTTAATTTTTACTATAATCTTTTTTTTTTTTAATTTTTTGGCGATGTGAAGGTGAAGAGCGTCATTTGCAACGGTAAGAGCGGCCGATTATCAGTCTCTCTTTCAGAAATACCCTTTTCAAGAAACTCTCTCTCATCGATCGATCGTCAAAAAAAAAAAAAAGGAAAAAGAGCTGAAAAGGTTTGAGGTCAAGAAACCCTAATTCTCTTCCTTTCTGTCCCTGGATCCAGGTTGTTGCTCTTCAAGGATAAAAAACCCTAGTTTTTGGGAGCTACTAGGTTAGATTACTACAAACCCTAGAGTTTGTGTCATCCGATCTTATTAGCAGGTTAGTTTATCATATGAATTTGAGAACAGTTGGAGGTAATTAATCGGATTATATGGAGTAAGATGCGAGATTCAAGTGCTGATTAGAGAAAAAAGAAATGATGCATTGAAACTCTGTGTTTCTCCGTTTATTCGAGTGCGAGGGGCAATTTTGGTAGGGACCGTTCGGATTGGTTTTGATTGTAGATTTAGTGGATCAGAGGATGGAATGGCTTAAAAACAGCTGCTAATTTAGCTCTTGATTTCTGCTAGATGTGGATTTTAATATGATTGGATACTACTGGATGATGCTAAGCGATAATTAGCCTATTAGTTGCACCAAATGATTTGATTTTCCATTGTAAATTAATGGGTTTTTTTTTTTTTGTTTGAAGGGATAGCATTGAGTAGATAGATATAATAGCTATTGAGGCAAGTGGATATTGGAGTTTCCGGTGGTTAACTTAGGCCTGTATTGTTGGTGACGATTGGTGTAATTGGAGTTGAAGAAATATATCCGTCGGACTCTGCCTTTCACTCTTGTTTTCTGTAAAATTTTACAGAATGAGCTTAGAAAATGAAGACAATCACACTCTGGATCAGCCTGCCGAGACAAACAGTGAATCGCAAAAGTAATCTACTCTTACTGATTGATTTTTTATAATTAGTTTGATTGTTTGCTTTTTGTTATGGTCATTAATTTTGGTTGGCAATAATAAATTTGTGTTGATGATTGTTCAGGAAAGTGAAAATTACGTATTCAAGAGATTTTCTACTATCTTTTTGTGAACTGGACGTTTGCAAAAAGTTACCCAGTGGATTTGACCAATCTCTTTTGAGGTAACATGCCTATTTTATATAGAGTTGCCTTTTGTTACTGCTGTTATATATAACACTATTGATATTTAGTGTTTCTAATGCAATTCTTTCTATTGCTTAGTGAATTTCAGGATGCTCCTGGAGATAAACAAAAACCTCCTGGCGGGTTGTCACTGCATAGTTTCAGGAGAAATGAGTATGGTTCATCCCCACCTACAAGAGGGGAGTCTGGTAATTTTTCTCGGGGAATCCATGGAAGGTGGGATAGTCGCTCTTCAGGACGGAGTGATAGGGATGGTGACTCGCAATCTGATTGGGATTCAGGTAATTATTTGAATATTTAATGTTAAAGAATTGAAATTGTGCACAGATTGTGTTATCATGCATCATTCAGTTTTTCCAATTTGTGGTGCCAGGATTTCACTAGGTTGTGTGTGTGTGTGTGTGTGTGTGTGTTGTTTTTGGTTAATTTGTCTTCTTCTTTTTTTTTTTTTTTGTCCTGAAATGTTGGTATCTTCTGAGTTCTGACCTGTTTAATTGCACTATCACAATGAAGAATCTGGAAGGCGTTTTGGCAACCAATCTCGGCGTTCTTGGCAAGTTCCTGAGCATGATGGACTTCTTGGAAGTGGTTCATTTGTAAGGCCGTCTGGATACACTGCGGGAGCATCTGCTCCAAAGTTTCGAGCTAATGATCACTACCAGCTAAATAGGAGTAATGAGCCATATCATCCACCACGCCCTTACAAGGTTAAGATTGCACTTGTTTGTTTCTGGTCACTGATGATGAACATATACCAGAAACATGGTGCTCATAATTTTGGATTTTTTCTCCCTTAATGTTTTGTGTGTATTTATTTTGTGCTATATTTTTCAGGCAGTACCTCACTCTCGGAGGGAAGCTAATGATTCATACAATGACGAAACATTCGGTTCTTCTGAATGTACAAGTGAGGATAGAGCAGAAGAGGAAAGAAAGAGAAGAGGTAAAATCTCACATGATTGTCTGGTGGAAATACCATTTTTACTCAGTTCTATTACACTTCCAGTTTGGGCAAATGGTTTTTGTCTTTGACCGAGTTCAGGTTAAAATTTTGATGACTTCCATTGCAGCTTCTTTTGAGATGATGAGGAAGGAACAGCAGAAAGCCTTTCAAGAAAAGCAAAAAGTTAATCCAGAGAAGCGTAAGGATGAATTTGATATTATGACATTGCTGGAGGATTCCAAAGATGATGAGGGAATTTCAAATAAAAGCAATCAATTTGATAAACCTGTGATGCTCAATGCTCTAAATGCTGATTCTGAAAAACCTGTTCTCCCGTCACAAACTCCTGCATCCAGACCACTTGTGCCTCCGGGTTTTTCAAATGCGACTTTGGAAAGGAATATTGGAACCAAAACTGTAACCCATCCCCCTTCATTAGAGGTAACTTTCTTTTTTCCAATTCAATGAATGTTTGGTTTTCTTGTATGAACTTGTTTGTTTTTGGTAGCTGATACAATGAGTATGGTATACAATCTGTATAATTTGTTAATTGCTTTGTTCTTGTCTTAAATGATTGCTTTATCTCATATCAAACTCTTTAATCTGTAACTTACATCACATGAAATATTTCCTATAATGCAATCGGATGGCTGTACTGTTTAAATTGCACTAATTGTGAATGACTAACCTCTTCCATTTATTCTGAAAAAGCTTGGTTTAGACATTATGTATCTAATATTTAGACTTGCAGCTGCACTAGACACTGATAACTGAGTCCATTAAAGAGAGGGCAGGTCTGGCAAATAGCTCTATTAATTTCGGACTTGGTAAAATCTCAGAGCAACATAATTGTATCCATAGCTTATGGGTAACACCCTTCTGTGTGCCAGTAAAATTGGCAAAGTCATTCACACAGAAATTATGGCTGTCTGGGTGTGGTTTTTTTTTTTTCCCCCCTCCTGATGAAATTGGTCATGACCAGAAAGAATTTACTTTTTTGTTCTGATTCTGTATATACAGCTTATCTGCTGATCAGAGGTTCAATATAGTGAAGTTGTGTATCTTGTGGTTCATTGACCAATGTCTGTTCTTGTCAATCATGATGGGTAAACTATGCTTTGGTATATGCTGACCCAAAAGGAGTCTTATTTTGCTAAAGTTTTAATAAAAGCATGTGTCTCTTGTTTTTTGTGTAGGTTGGAAGTTCTGAACATGAGGGTGGTAGCTTGCATGCCAAAGGCAACCTTCTGTCAAATGGGACATTTGATAATGAGGACAAGCAATCTGCAGAACAATTTAGTTCAACTCATCCACATGAAAGTATGAGTATTCATGTTTCAGCAAATAGCAAGAGTGATAAAGTTCAAAATTTAACTTCAGGTCTAGATGTGTCCAGTAAGACAACAGGCCCAGATGGTCAAATATACAAGAGTTCTAATCTTCTGAAAACCTTTGAAGCATCGGAGGAAAGTGAAGGTGTAGAGGTTGATGTTGAGAAGGTCACAGACAGTAAAATTGTCTCTGAATCAAGTCAGGATCAGTCATCTTCAATTCTTGATAAGCTTTTTGGCAATGTTTTGACAGTTAATGGTGGTGCCTCCAATAATCTTGTTGAGGTAATAATCATTCGTACTGACAGGAGACAAGTTCTTTCCATACTCTCACGTTTTACAAAAAAAATTAGTAGATATGGCGCTGCTCTTTCCGATTTATCATAAGTCATAGGTGGTAGTAAATATCAGCAGGTTTTGTGCACTTCAATTTTACTGTTCACCTAGGTTTTTTTTTTTTTTTTTTATAAAATAGGTGTTAGGGATTAGGTTTGCTGCCATTTTAATATTACATCTTAATCACATGCTTAACGGAATATTATAATTATGCCATGTCAGCAACAAGAGGACCCTCACTATTCAGATAAATCTTACCATGCTATAATCACAAATTTATTCAATAATAAAATGAAATCATGCCATCTTACCTCAAATTATAGTGGATGTCCTCCATCTAGTAGCTTTGGTTCTCTACGGAAATAATTTTGCCAGCTGGGTGAAGTATTTTGTAATTTGCTTCCTGTTGTTTAAGTAAAACTTTTTGGATCATACTATTATTTTGTACATTTTTTTTCTTTTTAAATTTGATGGTGACAACTGAAAAATGATATGCTTAAGCAGAAAAGTTATCTGGTTGAGCGTACCATTTCTGGTTTTTGATTAACTGAAAAATCTTAGCATGAAAGTATCTGAACCCCTTCAATTTCTTTTTTGACTCTAGCATCATGATAGTAAAGCAGATGACATGTGGAGTCCTCATGCTGTCCAATCTTCCAAGTTTGCTCATTGGTTTCTTGATGAAGGTATTCTAACATACTTATTTAAAGTTTGATTATTTTTTATAGTGGCAATTTAATATTTTTGTGCTTACATGTCAAGTAATGTGGTTTAAGCTCTGATTCTTCTTTTTATCCTTTTACTGCAGAAAAGAAGCCAGCTGATGAACTTTCCTCTGGTAAGCCAAATGATTTACTCTCACTAATTGTTGGTAGTGAAAAAGGTGGATTGCAACCTTCTGATGTGAAGGCTACAAGGCACATCTCATCCAATTTTCCGGCCCAAAGCCCAGAGCTCGCGGACAGACATCTGGCGTCAAATTTAACCCCTGTCACAATTGAATACTCTGAGCAATCACGTGATTGTAATATCAATAACATCAATAAAACAGCACCTGTCCTGACATGTGAAGACCTTGAACAGTCCATTCTATCAGAAATTAGTACAAGTGATGCAACCTTGCCGTCTTCTGTGCAAGGCGGGAGTATTGGTGAGTCAAAGACTGAACAGAAAAAAGCAAATGTTGATGATCATGCATCTCAGCACCTCCTTTCATTGTTACAAAAGGGAACTGGCCTGAAAGATGTGGCACCATTCCCTGGTCTAGATATCAAGTCTCTAGATAAACAATTTCATGTGGAAGTAGCAAATATTGACAATGCACTTCATGATTTGAGGGACGCAAATGCTGAAAATGTTTCGGATTCAGGGAAGAGTCTGACACTTGAAACTCTTTTTGGTACAGCTTTTATGAAGGAATTACAATCAGTAGGAGCGTCTTCATCTGCTCAAAGAGGCTCAGTTGTGTCTTCCAGAGTTGATATTTCGGAAATTCATGATGGTCTCCTTTCATCTAAAGTTGACATTGGTTCCAGCAGGACTAGTTACGAAAGTAGTATTCTGGCATCAAATCAGAGAGAGCAAATAAAATCAGATAGGAGCAAAGAACATTTGTTAGGGTTTGATGATCATCGAACTGAAGTAGATTCACCACGACTTCGAAATGAATTAGAATCTAAACTTCGTGGCTTTGATGGGCCTGTTGATATTCGACTCCCTGAAGAGGATAGCTTGATCCCTCTTGGTGATCGTACAAAACACCTTAAGAACTCATCCAAAGCTGAATTTTTACCCTCCCCAGCTGCACCAGTTGACATTACTGAAAAACTAGCAGCTTTAAATTCTGTCTTTGGGGACGAAAGACCCATTACAGGTCAAGAAGGTTCACCTTTTCTACGTGGTTCTTATGATCCAAGGGAGCCTGATATTTTGCTTCATAATATGCAAATCCAACCATCATCTCCACAGCTTCACCCACCGTTAAATCACTTGGGACCATTATTCAATCCACTAGAGTCTCATCCTGCTAACATAAATTCTCAGATGAAGTTCATGGGCCCAGAAGGCATCATCCATCATGATCCTCCACCTACTCATCAATTTCCTGCAAATATGCTTCGTCCTCCTTTCCATCACTCCCGCCCTGGACTCCCTGGATTTGATCCTTCTGCCCACAATCATCATCCTATGCTACCACAGATGCGCATGCCAGGAAGTTTTCCTCCAGCTCATCTACTACAAGGATTTGCCAGTAGTCCTCATTCGAACAATCAAATGCCGGGTTTTGTACCAGATATGAACCCAATGCAAGGTTTCCCTTTTGGTCCTCGCCAGCCCAATTTTGCTGGTCATGGAATGCCACCAACAGGTAAAGTTTTCACCTCTTTATTTGGTATTTGTGTGCATTTTTGTTGTCAGTACGATTAATTATTTTCAAATTGGTTTGGTTGGAAAACTAGGTTTTGTAGAATATGCATCTTAAGTGGCTAAAGAAAACTATAAAACGATAAACCTGTGTATATTTGTAGAAGGCTTAAGTCTTGGTTTCACACCACAGGGTACTTCTATTCAGGTCGAACATTAGCCCATAATTCAGGTGTTCCATTCTGTTGGCTACAGTTGATGCCTTTAGATTTTTGTTTGTTTAATTTTCATGGTATTATATAAATCTCTTGGTTCTCCTCAAATAAAGGACAGGTGTCAATGTGCGAAATATAACTTTCTAAGGTAGCCCATCTACCAAGTTCTGTTAACCAATGTTTTCTTTTGTCATTTTCGAAGAAATATATGTCATTACATGGCTGTAGAAAGTAGTATATGCATCTTACTATCAATACTTTAATAAATCTTCAGCTGCTGATGATGGGGGTGGAGCCAATAATCCAGAGACACTACAAAGGCTCTTCGAGATGGAGCTGAGATCAAATGCTAAGCAGATTCACCCATTAGCTACAGCTGGCAATAATCAGGGGATGTATAACTATGAGCTAGACATGGGTTTCAGGTATAGGTAGTGGATTTGGGTTATGTTTTTGTATATTGTGCTATTGTCATCCACACTTGCTCAGATCTGCAACTATTTGCAATGAGTATGGGTTTAACATGCTTTTTCCAGAGCTATTGCCTGAGTTGGTGTAATTAATGGATTTTACGTAATTTTATTAGCCTTTGTTTGGGTTTTCTATATGCTCTTAATTCATCCCAGATTTTCAGATGATTTTAACTTTTCTATGGACAAAACCAACTTGGCGGTGTAATCCTGTAAAGCAAAAAATTGGGGAGGCTCTTGGAAGTAAAATAGATCTCTTTTTCTTTTCTTCATTTTCTGTGTCATCACATTGGCTATTAGACACAGGTAGAATTTTTAACTCTTAGTAGTCTTACTCCCTGTTACGTAACTTATTGGTCTAATGGGTTTGTTGAAAGACGATGTTTCTTTTGAATTTTGATTTTATAACTTTTTTGTAATTTTGGTTACAACTCAAGCAAATTGTGGGTGATTGATTTAAAAAACTATTTTAGGTTTGTTTAGTGAAGTTCAAAACTTATAATCTTCTAATAAAATTGAGTGTTTCATTTATAATTTCTACCCTCAATCCGAACGTCCTACAGGGTTATAGTGGGTCTGAGGGTGGATGTAATTTCTGTTTTTATTTAGGGGTTTGGACATATATGATCAACCCAATAATTGTAATTTTCCAAAATTTATAAGTTTTATTTAAAGTATAAATTCTGTCATAAAATCCAGTGAATTTTCAATATTACTCTTAAAGAAATAATAAATAAATGTTATATTAGTAATATATAGTGTTAGACTATGCTAAACTCAATAATCTATTATCATTTTACCATAATATGATTTAATAATCTAATTAAAGATTAGCAAAAATCTAGATCATTTTACCATAATATGATTTAATAATCTAATTAAAGCATGTTATATTAGATATTTAGATGATACTAGGATGATAGTTTATGGCATTTTGATTATTTTTGTGTTCGTTATTTTCTTTAAGGAAAATTAGGTTAAGTTATATAATTTTATAACTAAGTCTGTTCTTTAAACAAGCTCTTTGACATTTTGGGAAGTATAATTAGTAAAGTTGTCAATATATACATAGGATTATTTCTTTTATTATTTACAGTTTCTTAATTTTTCCAGGTCACTCTCATCAGCAAAGATAAATAAATTAACGCATCATTTTACAACTCAAAACAAAAATTGTAGAACCGTCTTCCATCAGATTAAACCAATAGCAGAAAAACAAATTATGGATCGCATAAACTCCGTTTATTGAACTTGAATTTCAATTTTTGTATTTTCAAGTTTTGCCTGTACTTAACCTCAATTAGCAAGGCGTAAGCGGTCCGTGGTCCAGAAAGGCCACAGAGACGCCGCTTGTGACCAAGGCAGGCCACGAATCCCTGGTGGCTTGGATTTGGTGTCAGAATTTTATTTGAGCTTTTTGGTATCAGATTTTTGTGTAGGCTTTTAAATCCACTACTAAGACGGGTACAGAGATGAGTGGTTTAGATTTTTTTTATATTTTTACACTGGGTTTTTGGAATTGACTTTTTTTTTTTTTTTTTTTTTTTTTCAAACATACCCTATTCATCAATTTTCAATATTATACTAAGATTTATTTCTACGAATTTTTGATTTTAAATATTTTTATTTTTTTTAAGTCAGTATTTGGTCAGAAGAAATTAAGATCATTTTGGTCTTTAGATAGAAGATGCCAACTAAAGCTAGATTCTATTAGCTCTCTGAGGGGGTTTATCCTTTTATTCAACTGTAGATAACGTGCTCAAGGGTACGCATTTTGTTTATTCTATAAAAAAAACCAAAACAACAAAACACGCATTTCTAAGCAAAATTAAATGGAATTCATGCACTGCAACTCCAGCATCAACCACAACATTGGGTTCTAATGCCCCCTGAGACGGCGTGCAAGGATTTTCTGATAACAGTAGCATGGGTTTCCTTAACGATCATATGTGGTAGTAGAAGTATTACTATTACTATGATATGAAGTCAAAACTCGCAGACACTCAAACTTTCTATACAAGCCTTGAAAAACCCCACATTTCAAATAAACAACAAAAGATTTTTCTATCATATATACACAACCTAAAAAGCTAACTGCCCTAGACAGATGCCACACGTACTTATATACAGATGGAACATTCACCCCATTCCATAACTCTTCCCTCGCAAAATCTCAAACAAGTGTGTTCACATTTGCCCTGGCATTCAATTTTCAAGGTCAGCAAGCAGCGTGGTGATAAATCATAATGCAAAATATCGTGTAACAAGTAATATCCTCTCATTACCTTTCCCTTACACAGATGGAATGACACTTTCTGATTTAGCAACATGCATATTATTATAAGAAGTACTGAATTTAGCTCTCTCCGATTCCGCATCATAAAGTGAAAGCATCCTTCTCTGCATCCATTTCATATTTATTTAATAAGAGAAATAGACGATATTACCTGACTTAACTATTATGCAATTTAAAGAGCTAAAACCTAAAAGGATCATCCAGTCAGAAAGAAATCAGATCACACAACTTGCTACTGTAATTTCATGGGATTACACCCACCAAAAGTATTAAGAGATGATGACTTCAACAAAGAAGAAACTGGGCAAGAAAATTAAAATTCAGTGATGACAAACATGATAATAATGAGTAGTTCGAAAACTTCCACAAGATTAGATTTACATAGTCTTAAAAATTATTCCACCAATTAGAAATCCAAGATTCAAGGCACTTGGTTCAAAATTAATTTGCTCAAGATAATGACATGATAGTATATCATCACCTACATGGCTTTCCATGTTTTTAATGACCACCAGAAAAAACAAGGTCTAGCACTTAATACAGCGCCCCGTTATCAATGCATCCAGCTATCATTCACAAAAGTGAGCAGCTCAGAAATATTATACCAGATTACAAGACAAACATTTCTACTGTTTACATCTTCAGCATCAAGAAAAGATAAATACCAAGGTGAACCATGACTTATGTATTAATATGGGCTGCAAATAAGGAAAGGGAAAAGCACTTACATGTTCTTCAAACTCAGGACTTGTCAAATTGATAGCAAGATTTCTCATCAACAACAATGCCTGAGAAAACCCACATAAAACGTTTTAAATATCTGTCGGTAAGAAAGGGAAGAGGGGAGGAAGGGGAAGATTGAATCATGCACTCACAGCTGGTTACAGAACATTATTTCTTGTACCACCAAAAAGTATTACTACATCCAACAAAATGTACAAAAGGTATTAATTTGAAATGACTTACAGTTTCAAAATTTATTGGGTCCATCTGCTTAAGTCTCTGAACGTGACCAGAAGCATTGGGGTCAAAAACACTGCCAATGAAACTGTAAACCTGAGCAAAATCCGGCATAACTGCACGAAGCACGGAAGCAGAGGATTTTTCATTAATCGAAATATTCAGGAACAGGAGATAAACAATCTGGAGAAAACGAATAATGTCAAAAAACTTCACTTAAAGCTGCCTAAGTATTTTCAGCATTGAGGTCAAATCATCTCAGGATGCCCTTCATGAGCAGCCAGCAAGACTGCCATTTCATAACAAATGCACACTGGCATTGCCCAAATAGTGTGAAAATGAAGATACATAGCAAAAGCTAAATCAAATTTGTATTATACGACCAGCCAAAATGATCATACATTTCCTATAAATTACAATCTTATATGACGAAAGATGGCAATCCAAACCTTACAATAAGCCATAAACAAACAAAACAAAGCTATATGAACTTTCATGAAAACAAATACTTCATGATGATCGATAACAGAATATAAACTTCAGAAGAACATTGTGGTTCTAGTCAATAGCAAGAATGAAAACCGGCACTAGTTACCACACCTAATCCTTTATCAGAGTCATTACCAACTGCTATAACAATATTAATAGTATTCACATCTGAGGCATTGAGGAAAACATCATCTCACCAATAATACAGTTAACAGAACAGGCATCCATGTTGTAAGGATGCCTATACCTCAACTGCCAATTGAATGTTTGTCAAGCTAAAATTATAAGTAAAATACGAACCTCTGGTTGGTTTTCCATGATCCCCTCGATCAGTTGCTTCACCAACAGGCCAAGGTCTTGGAGTGCTTTCATTACTACTACTGTAACAATTCTGAACAATGGTTGATCCGCCCAATCCAACATCATCTTAAAAACCACATAATTAAACTATTATTAGAACAAAAATACTTTCAATTGATGTTGCAACATAAGATTTTCAAGAGAAAAAAGAACTAGTGACAATGCACTAGGAACAAATAATACCTCTAGCCACTTGCGACACATTTACTGGTGGCGCTGCATTAAAACTCCAAGAAGACAAACCTGCACCAGGATATGGATCTGCAAGAACTGATGATGAATCTGGACCATAAATACATCCTGTGTCAAGCAATGCTGTGGAAGATTGATACGGGCCAGCAACTTGGGATACAACAGGAGCTGCCAGATACACACATATAAGCAATAACTTTTAGAATCAAGCACTGCATATATCTACAAGGTTATGACTAGTCCTTATTTTTTAACACCAATTATGACACAAGTAGTAAATTAATGTTCAAAACACTTTGATTGGCTAAGATTATATCAGGCACTGCTATTTCCGATGAGCAATAAATTGCACTGGGAGGTGTAATCTTAGCCATTGAAAGTGCTTTAATTAAATGGTATAATCTTGGGTCATAATTTGTAGAGAAATAAAAGAGAGATCATCAATCCCACCCTACAATATATCCATACAAAAATCAAGAAAGATTAAATGTTCACCATATGGACCATTTTTAGGTGCTTTCTGTGGGTATGGATGAGCTGCTTTCCTCTTTGGCCGAGGGGGAGGTACATGTTCACTTGTCCCATTTTTTTGAACCTTCAGAAAGTACTTCTGTGCATGGCTTCGTATCTGCCAAGAAAGATAGCTTAGATTTAATTAACAAATAGATTGATGAAGATGTGGAATCTACTGCAATGGAATGGATAAATGAATTATAAAAAAACATGAATTCCCAGGATGCTCTAATCATAGTTAATTTTGAGAAATAGGATAATTGAATCAGAAATTGACCACCATATAATTCAAATTAAAGTTTTCCACTCATCTGTTAGAAGACGCAATAACTTTATTATGAGCAAGTTATACAGGTTAAAATCAAACTAATAAAATTTCCACATAACAGCACAATATTGCATGCAGTAAGAATACATTTGCATAGTATCTACGCATATTACTCCAATAACACACTGCAAATGGCATGGTTATATTCAATTGTCACAAACTGATTGAACTATGGAATTTCAGGAAATGAGTCTAACGCTTTTTTCTAAAATAAAACAGATTCAAGTAAGCTACAGTTTTCTGATGGAACAAAAAATTCAGCATAAGATTAAACATGAAAGCCGTATCAAGAAAAAGGAACAAAAAAAAATCTCATTTATACTAGAGAATTCAAGCAGCAAGGGTAAAATACTTGTCCAGCCTTGATGCTTCTTTATATGGATATACAAGATAGATTCAAATATGAATTTGAATTTACCTGGATGACTGTTTTCGACCCAATAAATGCTTCAATCTTCTTCCAGTCCCTGTCAAATCTGGTACAAAAAAAACGAAATGAAAAAGAACGTCACATCAGTATGCAAGATTTCGAGAAAATCCACCTTAAGGTTTAAATTTCAAGCATTCTATTATTTAAATCAAAGATCAAATCAGAAACCCATATCTTTAGCATATAGTAGCCCAAAGATATAGCCAAAGACAAGAAATGAAAGTCTCATCCCTTGTCATTATCCTCGCTTGAAGTAACACTACACCATCAAGGACTGATACATCAGAAGGTAAATTTAAACAAAAACACTGAATTTCACTTATTACAACTTGATAAAACACAATTGTACACTAAGCGCAATCTATCACAACCATATCGAAGAGGTGCGAAACAACGAACACTGAAGTAAACCATTCAAAATACATAGCAGAAATCAAACCAAACATTACTAGATAATCATTTATGCCACAGAATGTGAAAACTAACAAAAATAATACTAATAATAATAAGTACACCAATTACTGAATCTAGAACCATCGATAGTAGAAACCAATATTGAAACTATTATTTCCTTCATTAATTTTCTCACCAACCAAACAAGCATAAGATAACTTAGCGAAAACTAAATTCACCGCATCATAAACATACGTTTTCGAAAAAAGAAAAAAGAAAATTAGAATATGAGTTACAGTTGGAGAGCTTCTAGAAACTTGTCATGCTCTTGATCGGTCCAGCTCTCTCTAGACTTAGTAATCGTATAAGGTTTTCGAATCTTCTTGCTCGGATCTTCCGCAAACAACATCGTAGTACTACTTGTAGTTTTAGTCAATGATGTAGTAGTAGAATTATTTGTTGTGGAAGTTGTAGTGTTATTAGCTGTCGGTGGGAGAGAATTGAAGGCAGAATAAGACATATTCGTCGGATCGAAGAAGAAAAACCCTTGAGCTGGGGTTGGATTCACGGACACCATAGGCTGATACAAAAATAAAGTCTTCCTATTTCTGTTTTTCTTTTTTTCTGTTTCTGATTTTTCAGTTGTGAAACTTTGCTTGTGTTTTGCTCTTTGGGAAGTCAGACAGGTCCGAGTACAGACGCTTACACAATGCGGAGCGAGATTTTATATAGTGTGTGGGGGGTAGTGAGATTTGTGACGAAACTGACCTTA
Organism: Pistacia vera; assembly: GCF_008641045.1. Lineage (NCBI taxonomy): Eukaryota > Viridiplantae > Streptophyta > Magnoliopsida > Sapindales > Anacardiaceae > Pistacia > Pistacia vera. The sequence continues at coordinate 398,137 of NW_022196095.1, forward strand.
CTCACTGGGTAGCGATCGTACACGTGGCTTGATCTGGTTGTCTTGATTGAGAGCTGGAGCATTTGTTGTGTGACGAGTGGCAATTTCTACACCACCTTATTAACTATCTTAAAAAATAAGCAGTTAGTATGCCTGCCGGTTAAAAATAATTCATAATTCAGACGAAAATAAATATAATGAAGGAATAGATTAAAGTTGTAAAAAAAAAGTCATGTTTCTAAAATTTTAATTTTATTCAGAAGTAAATAACAAAAAATGATGATCAATAAATAATTTAGAAAAGATATGGTACGGATAAGCATGGTTCCTAGAATTTTGATTCTTCTCTGGATTTCATAACCCCCGCTGCGAGTAGACAAGTTTAAATAATCATGCAATATTTTATTGTAATTATATTAATTTAACATCAGGCATTTATAATTATTAATAAGCTGCTTTTGAAAAAATTGAATTGAGTTATTATTGTAAGGGAATATTTAAATTTAAAAATGTATTTAGTAAAATTATTTTTAATCTTTTATATTTGTTAATTTACTTAAACATACCTTATAATAAAAGTTTTAAAATTAACTAAAACACTTTCACTCATCCATTAAATGCAGTAATCAATATTTGGCTATCAAAAATATTTGGGTGAGTAAAAGTGTTTTTGTTAATTTATAAACTTTATTGTTGGAGGTGCTTAGTTAAATTAACAAATCTAAAGAGTTTAGAGATAATTGAATAAAATAAAATTAGATTTTCAGAACAGGGAAACAAATATATATTTTGGGTAGGATAAAGATACGATAGAGTATAAATAATGACCCAAACACAACCATTTAGTAGGATTTTATATCTTAATAAGTGAAATGAGTAATGCTATGTGTACTAACAGATTTTACTAACCATTATACTAATTTAAAGTATAGTATAGATATTATACGCATAATATGAATACTATATGTAATTTTAACAAAGGTTAGTATACTGGTTAGTATAATTCGTTAGTACGCGAAGTATTATTCAATTGAAATTACGGCTGCACCCTTCATGGGAGACAGGGAGACACCAAATGGAAAGGTAGTTATTGAAAGTTCTGGCAAGGACGAGATCAGCTTTGTCCGTTAAGATCCTGGCCTTTAATTTTGGTGACCAAGATTTTGTACTGAACGACAATTTAATGGGTAAGGACTAAGGAGGCAATTACTCTAAAATGGTCAATTAGATCATGACAACCAACCATATTATTAAACCATTTACCAAGTCCACTAGAACACGGATTTTACTTCCAAAGCTACTTTGTCAAATGACTCAAATCCCCAAGTTGTCCAAGAAAATCAAACCAATACGCCAAGAAACCCAAAATTGATGACAAATCTAGATCCGCTTATTGCTTCAATAAACCAAAGTAAAATTAAACAAGTAATGTTTTGCTTACTGATCATGTGACGAATTTTTGTTTTCTTTTCGGCTTCAGAGAGCACTTAAATTAAAAAATTCAACAATCTAAATTTCCTAAAATATATCTTTCATATAATTACATCAATAAGCAATCGAAAGAATCAAGACGATTGTCATTTTTTCACTTTCTCTAATTAAATTGTACAAGAAAACGTTTCTCCATATATAACCCATTCCAAGATAGGTCTCGGCGCATAGTTTCTCCGGAACATGTACGACATGACTTAGTGTCGTTCAGCTAAACACGAAACTGCCGCTAGCTTTAAACGTCCCTACCAAACATGACGCAGGAAGTAGCTGTTTACACTTTACCTTTGTGGTAATAAATATCATAACGGTCCAGATAGATAAAATTCGCAGCGATATTGGTACACAAGGCACAAGTTTATGACAGCAACAATAAGCTTTATCACTTAATACTGATAATATACTGATCCGCAATGGCACTTCTTTGATATCCGGAAGAATCCGTTCTGAAAGATACAAAAAACACAATCTCTTGTACATTTAACTCTAGTGTCATCTGGCCGAACAAAGCGAGACAGGAAATCATACAAAGCTGAAAAGAATGCAAAAGAAGAAAAGGAGAAAGGAAGAATATAAGAGAAGAAAGAAAGCAATGCTTTACAAACAACTTTGAGTAATACAAATCTCTTAAAGAGTAAAGATATTGGCGAGGAAAACTTAAGATTTTTGTCAAGTCTCTAAGTTCACAATCTAATCAAGCCAACGAGTAACCCCATCATCTTCACCCACAGCCGCCAGAATCACAATGCGTAAATACAGAACAGCCTGCAATTTGTCAATTGAAGCAATTAGGGGATGCCCCCAGAAAGTAGTGAAGTCATGCAAGGTTTACACTTTCAAACCAACTCATAAGGATTTTTAAATAAGTTAAAAAATAATAATAATAATAATGATTTAAAAATTACCAGGGGATTTCTACAGTTGACAAGTCTACATTCATCCAGAGAACCTTCCATTGTCCAACTCTCCCAAACATCAAAGCTATGACTAGCAAATACAAACTCCATTCTTCTATTAATCTGCAATGTCAACAAAATCTGAGTTCGATACCCAAGCACAAAAACCCTTAATAGTATAACGGCATGTGCTCTCCACTTCAATGAGGTGACAAAAGGACAAAACATGATAAAGAAGATCTTCTAGAATAAAAGAGTTTGATTTTTTCCACAAGGAAAAATCAGCAATTCCAGACTAAATTTCTGGCAGCAATTTTTTGAACTTCACGAAATTGCAATAAATCCCGAATGAAATATTAGTAAATAGGCTTTGAGAAACACTTCCCAACTAGTTTTCTAGGATATAAATTAACCTGCAATAACTTTCCACCAGCAGCAAAAGAACGCAAACCAATTATGTCCTGAGAAAAATAAACCATATGATCATATCAGATGGTCAGAATAACAAATTCAATTATACTTACCCATATTATAATTAATCTCGATTGAAACCTGAGCCCAATGGAAGTAAAAAAATAAATAATCTTTTGCCAACAAACCTTGCTTCTAGAAACAACAAGGAACTGAGCTGCAGGATCTCTCGTTGTTACATTTGACATGGTGTCTAGGAACCAGCCACCGCCTTTAAGTCTCTGCCTGGAGACGTGGAGTGCAGGGCGATCTCTTGCATATAGAGCTATGACGTAACCATCTTTCAGCATTTCCACAGACTTTCCACTGAGCTTTTTGCTAGATTTTAGATGCTGTTCAGATGTTGACTCTTGTATTAATTCTATAGGTGTTTTCCTACTTCTTGAGTCTTCAGGGGAAGCACACCGAGAACTGGCTTGATCTGTGCCACTCATAGCAGTATCATCTTCTCTATGTGAAGTACTTTCTTTTTCTAATGCAGAGGGATCATCCGATTTTCGCAAAGATTTTTGACGGGCAAGCCTCTTTTTGGCCTTCTTACCTGACCTGCTACGCCGTCCATCAGATTTAGAGGTAGTATTTTGAGACAAACCTGAACCTTGCGGCTGGCTAGGCGAATCTTTTGATAGACTGATCCCCTTTTTCTGAGAGCTTTCTGGAGTAACTTGGATATCATCTGTCAGTTGCTCAGAAACAGAACCCTGAAGTGCACTCACATTGTCTTGATTATCAAATTGTTCAACTTCATCACCCATTTCGCTTTTGTCCTCATCCTCATCCGAAATGACATTGTTCGGAATAACCCCATCAAAGAAGAACGTTTGCAATATAGAAATGGCCTTATCCCTTATCTCCATCCATACTTCTTCACTGTAATCCGCACTGCGAGGTAGGATCAATACATTTGGCATCTCCCTAACCTAAAGCAGTGAATATGACACAGATTAATGGCACCTTATCTTATTGAACTCTCAGGTACTCTCTAGCATAAGTCATGATGAAATAAGTTAAAGAGAAAATTAAACTTATTCAGCTACTAAATATGCCTTCCACTGATTATTTAAAACACATGCATGTAACTCAATGAATAAAGTTACCAGATTTAGCCAAATTGCCTAAAACTAGAGGAACTTGGCCCTGTGTTATATTTGAGAAAAGCTGCTCCATAATTGAGAAACAGAATGTCTTAAGCATAAGGCACTTGAAAAAACTATGACTGAAACATAAGTTTTCAGTCTCCGGTACTCAATCATCAATCGTAACCTTTTCACTAAAAACCAGAAGACATTGGCATTCATGCAAAGAAGCAACTGTATTTTATCCAGTATGCATAATAGAAAGTACCAGAGAATAACAATCAAGGAAGAAAAGGAAAGAAATTAGACTTTTACAGGATGGATGTTGCTACTGATTCCTAATCTAGTACATAAATAAAGAAGTCTTGATCCAGTGAGAAATGGAGAGAGAGCAAAGGAAAAGAAGAATTCTTTGACATATAGAGAAGAAGAAATAAAAGATTTTGAAATCATGTGGCTGGCAATAATATTGCAGCATTACTAATTATCAGAATGTTCTGATGTTTACCCATGCTTCCATCCATTGTGGCCCTTCAGCACCATCCAAGGCACAGCCAGCTAAGGTGCCATCAATTAAAAGCTGCTTCACAGCACAATCATCCAACAACTGACTGCTGCCCGTATTCACAAGAAATGCCCCTATGTGAAACAATAAAAAAATATTCCGACTTATAGGTAAATAGAAGAGATCTCAATAATTTAGTAGGGGAGGATCATCAAAGATGAAGCAAATTTACCAGGCTTTAAATGCTGCAAACATTCCGCATTGATAATCTGAATTGTTTCATTTGTTACAGCACAATGAAGAGAGATAACATCACTTGCAGCTAGTAAATCGTTAAGAGTGTCCATCCTTCGGGCAGCTGAAGGAAATGCAAATTTTCCTTTACTCTGTAGGAGAAAAGTTAATTCAGAACAAATTCAACTTCAAATTTGATGAGCAAGTCATAAATTACATGTTAGTGCATTTACAAGCTCAAAAGTGTGCAGAGACAACATGAAAAAATATTTAAGTGAAAATACTTCTGAAAAGGGTAATCCACATGATAACAGTATACATCATAATCACTCAAGATCTTGTGCAAATTTTCACAAAGGAGTTCTTTTCATTCAATATTGTAGATAACCCTCTTCAATTCAGGAAAAACGAAAATAAAATATTTAAGTTTATAAGAATCTAAAATTGTACCCTATAGGAGAAATTTCACATTACTTCAAAGTGATTGTTCACATCATTCAGTTCTTATCTCATGCAAAAGCAGTAAAATGCAAATACATTAAAACGCATAAATATATCTACTACAAACTCATAATGCTCTTCATTTAAAGATTTGCGCTCCCTAATCTTCCAGACTTGATACCCTAAACATTGACCAGATAAACCTTTAAAAACTAATAACTAGTAAGCTTGATTATTCCCATAAACTATACATAATCACAATATTAGCAACTAAAACCTCATCATGAAAGTTACAACATAAACATTAGCTCAAATTGAAATCAACGCCAAAAAAATTTAAATCCTATTTGGTTTCTTTGCAAACATCAAACAAGGCACATTAGGTATTGCTAAAACCAAAAACATAAATTTCTATTCAAAATTTAATCAACATTGTGAAAAAGTACCTTGTGAACATCAAAATAAAGCACACTCATCTTGAAAGCCAAACTCCTCGACGCCAAAGCCCGAGCCGATGAAGATCTACCTACGATCCCCAAGACTAGACCTCTACACCGCCTCATTCCTCGACATAGCGGCTGCACCGAGCCTAGCCATCCCGAAGCCGAGAGCGCATGGCGAGAAAGCAAATGCGTGCGTCGCAGCAAGCCGAGGACAAGAGCCATCACAGTATCAGCGATCTCCTCGGCTCGCGAGGTGTCAACGTGGACCAGCCGGAGACCGAGGTCGGCGGCGAGTGCGGAGTCGACGGCGCGGTCAGAAGAGCCAAGACACAGTATAAGCTGGTAGGGACGGAGCCGGCGTTGCGCGGCGCGTGGTAGGTAGGCGAGGGAATGAAGGAGGACAGCGGCGGCTGCTTCGATCTTGCCATCGGATAAGCGACTGAGCGGGACGTGCTCGACGGAAGCAACGCCGGCTAGGGAGTCTTGTTCTAAGACGCAGTCATCGATGCAGTTAAGAGTAACCACAAAAGGAAGGGGTGTGGGGTTGTTACGGTGAGGCATTGGTGCAGAGGATCTATTTTTCATCGTCTCCGGTGTCTCCCCCGCTATGTTTCTTCTCCGAGTGTGGTCAGTGTTATTTTTCAGTTGAGGTGGTTAGGGTTTAATGTTGTAATTTTGGGCATTTTCGAGGGCTTAGTGGACGGAGGATACTGATGATGCGTCGTTATTTTGCTTTGATTTTATTTTTATTATTTTATTTTGGTTGCAGGCTTGCTGCTCCAGAGGGTCGGGAAGGTCGAAATGTCCCCACCGTTAAGATCTGACCCTATTCTATTCGAAGAGTTGGGTAAGTCTTGTTAAATTGCAATTATATCCCGATTGCGGGAGTCTTTCAAAATAGCCCTCCTGGGCTAATTTTTAGGGGAAAAAATGAATCCTGATTACATTTTTGCAGTATTGAGATTACTTTTGTATCCTTACTTTAAATTAAAACCTTGACGTTAACACCATTACAAGTCTATCTTACGCTTAAAATTACAATTCAAATTTTAGATTCATTGTGTAAACAATTTAAATATTAATCCACGAAATAGATATAATTATATTTTCACATTGCGATTGAAAAATACTTTAAAAGAATTAAGGCTTCGTTTGTTACGCTGTTAGAAATAATATTATTATTAGTATTTTCAATAAAATTAAACAGTAAAATGTCATTATTCTCAAAATATTATTTTACATTTTTTAATTTCTTTAAACCCTCATAAATTTGTTAATTTAACTAAACATTCTCCAAATATCTTTTTAGAAATTGTAAAAACATTCCGGCCATAATTCCTAAAATAAACATATTATTTAATTATTAGAGAGATAATATGATTAATTTTTATTAAATACTGGAATCAAAATAATTTTCATTCTCTTTCATTAACTTAACTTTGACTCCTCACCGTTCAGCTATTTTGTCTTACCAATAATTTCCCAAAAGAAGGAAACAATTGAGTTAAGACAGGAGTGCAAAACACAATTTGACGAATCGAATGGGGTAATTGAAATTTTAATTTAGAGATGAACTAGTGTTCATCATGTATGCATATCTTCCAATGGCTTCCTGCACTGCACTTACAGGGAAGGATCTTTCGGTAGAATAAAACTAACGACGATCAAGCCTCATGAGAAAGCGGAAGGGAATGCTTAAATGAAAACTCATTAGTGTTCATTGCTTCTACAGGGAAGAAACTACCATTAACAAAAAATTGCTGATAAACACTTGAAACGCATTTTAATTTATTTTTGAAAATGAAAGAAAAACATGTTGCGACAATTTAATAGAATACAAGAATACCACAAAGGCACCCAGACTACAAACATTTCTCAAAACGTACATGGCAAAATTTCTACATCACATGGACTACTAGATACACTTTTTTCTCACACTCACACAAATTCATGCCGGTTACTTAACAAGTCCCAATATCCCCCCTGGAAGCTTATTATATTATTAATATTCAAATTCTCATGCCTCAAGAGGTTGTGAACGTTCGATCCACATTTCATTCGAAACAGCATGTCCATGCTCTTGTAAGCAGCCATGACATGAGAATGTCACATAACACTTTCAGCTGCACCCCTACAACCTTTATGTCAACAAGTAAAACTCAAAACTACCAGCTGATATACTGTACAACTCCCAGATCAGCTATCAAAACTCGTATTCAACTACCATATTAAAGCCAACCTCCATTAATAACCTGATAAATTTACCTTTCCTTTTTATTCCACTGGAATAAAGAACAATTTGATCAGCTTCAGAGAAACCTCCTCCTAAACTTTCCTGTGGTTGCTTGATATGAACGCATTAGAAGACCAACACCAATTCCAATCCCAACGCACATGCCTAGCCCAATTCCAACTCCAACTCTAACACCAGCATTAAACCATGAAAGTTGGCCATCTTCCCCATAGTACATGTCTTCCGAGTACAAACTCCCATGGATTTTCTCATCTGACTCATAATCATCAACTTCTGCTTCTGTAATCTGCACAGCCGAAAAAACAACACAAATAATTAAAGTAATACAAAGTCGCAAATAAACATGCATTGCCAGAAACTCTAAGTAGAATAACTTCTAAGTCAAAAATACATTAAGAAAAGCTTATGGCTCTGTATCAATACTTCCAAACAAGAGCTACAGCTGAAAATAAGTCCCTTAAGTACATAACTTTAAGGTGTAAGGTACCAACAAAAAGCAACCTGTGAGAATTTTAACATAAGCATTACCAAAACATTCAGGCTGGCAAAAAAAGACAAGAAAATTGATCAATTCCAGGCAGACAACACCTCACATGTTACATCACTATTACGATAATGGTTCTATTTTGTGTTAAATTCAAATTTCTTTTTACAACATCATTAAAAGTTATGATAAGAATGAATCTTACAGCAATATTAGAAGTTTCGATTAGCCAGCATAACCATAAATCGTAAGGCTAATAGAAGATCTCTGGATGTTCAACAAGTTTACCAATCTGAATATTCACTCAATATAAGCACTAATGCAACTTTGATAAAATTGACTTACCATGATGAAAATTATTTTATTCAACATGCTAAATTCCCAGGAAAATGTATGCACAATATGCACTCAAATAAGGAAGCAGGGAAAATTACTTAGAAGCATAGGAGAACCAGTAAATCACATTTTTCACACATATGTAGATTTCAGGATCAAGCATGAATCATTAATTGTAAACAGAATATGTAACCATGTCACAAGTGACTTTGAAGAATCCAAGTTAGAATTACAAGGATAACGACTAAGGGCATTAAAAAGAAAACTAGTACAGAGAACAATTCATTGCAAAAACAGCTTTGATGAAAGAGATGCCACGAGTGATTCCTAAAATTCAAGTTATATAAATGATGAAAAAAGATGATTATCAACAAGAAATGGTGATCAGAGCATTTGAGAAAGGACCTGCCTATCTAATCTACCTGAATGTAATATAGAAAACCTAGTTTCAGTCAAATTTAAGTCGTGTAAAATATGAAGAATGCTTCTTGAACAATAAACTAAAAAAGTTTCTGACATAATCAATGTGGTAAAAGAACTTGATTGGGACTCAGTGTACTTCAATTTGAAAATCAAGAAAATGCTAAGAGAAATAAAACAACAGTGTCAGATTGAAATGATGACAGAGACTGGTAATAGAGGATGGAATAAATGTTATAAGTGCATTAAAGGTGTCTGTATGCACTAATGCATAAATTTCATGTTTCATTCGTTTATGATACAGTGGAATTCCATTACTTTGAAGCGAAGTAAACCAAACTTGAAAGCTAAAATAATGGGGAAGAGAACGAATTCACCTATATAGTGCTAAATGCCAAATGCATTATAAGACTTGGGAGTGTAACTCTGACCACATTAAAGTTAATTTTACAGGGTAGGCATTGAATTCGCTTGGATTCCAGGGAGGTGCGTTATCTTGAAAGACTGCAGAACTTACAATAGCAGTCTACCCAACCCAAAATCAACAGGCGAGCATGTCCATCAACATTAACTTCAATTACTCAAAAGCGTCAAGATTATAATTTTAGTATAAAAATATAGTTCAAATAAGCAATAAAACTTTTTCATTATCACATATAGCTCAGCATTTTCTCCGTTCACTCAAATCCAAATTTCATATAAACAAGATACTCATCGTTCCCATCAACGCCACATTCCCAAAATTGAGTCAATAATTTAATCAGAATCCAAACCTTACATCTGTCACTGATTTTAAATCAACGCAGAGCGTATATACACTAAAAGAAAAACAACAAATATCAACATTGATTAGAACATCATCAAAGTCTCCGTTTACCTGCAATTTTCGCTGGCGAACGAACCCATTAGCAACGTTTAAATGTTTCTCAATCTCCTCATCCTCGGGAATTGCATCCAGCAATCCATGCCTTGAGCCTTTCCTTCTCGGACTCACCTGTATCGTCTTTGTCAAAATTACCGGTACACCCCCACAACAACCAGCAATATATACCTCAATAGCCGGCGCCGAAACCCCAAGTTTCGGCTGAAAAAACGCTGAAGAACACGAACCTATCGCCGAGTAACAATCCATGCTCCATCCCGCCCTCGCGTCACTCTCATTATTCCACGTTGATTCCATCCTCTCCAAGGACCCACACAAAACCATGTCCTTCTCTTGAAACACCTCGAATTCGATGCTTCCCGTCACGCGCACGCTATCCGTGCTCACGTACGTCACTTCTGATGATTCCTTGTTGAGCCGATCGCGGCGTAGGGTTATCGAAGCCACGTCAGACGCAGGGACACGTGAACCGTTGATTTCGAGAGACACGCCGATCTCGCTTCGAACGTGGCAAAGGGTTAGGTGGTCGGGCACGCTGGAGACCACGCAGGGCGAAATTCGTACATAAAAGAGTCTGATTTCAAGCCAGACGGAATTAGGTATGAGGTGATAGGAATTTACCCGTTCATGAGATTCTTTGTGATCCATTCAATAATTTTGACCGATGAATTTGACAGAAATTTATTGTTTTGAATGGAATTAGAGTTTTGGAAACATTGAGACTGGAAAATTGATGGTTGAGAAAATTTAGGAAATATGAGGAATCAGAAACGGTTGTTCCGAAAAACTTATTGCTGTTGGAATTAGGGTTTTGGATTCATGCATTCGGAAATTGAATAGTGGGTTTTGTTTTGTTCCTGGTTTTTTAAGGTTGCTGAGATTTTTTTCCTTTCTCCTAAAGAAGGCGACGACGGAGTCAGAAACGAGTGAGGAGACGCGGGGAGGACAACTAGGCATGTATGTTAGACGTGTCTTCATAATATTGCGTTTACGGCAGTTAGATTTCAGTGCATGCACAATTTCATTTAAGGTAAATTACATACACCTCCCTGCCATCTGAGAAAATTATAATGGCACCAAAAAGTTAATGAAATGAGAAAAAAAAAGACCTCTCTAAGACTCTAACTAACTCCAGGCAATTATTTTTAACCAAAATATATTTTATCGCATAATTAATTTTCACCTATTCTAAGTGAATTTCTTTTTCTTTGAGTAATTTAATCAAAATTTTGACTGATAAAAGTTTGGGAAGAAATTCATTCATACATTACGGTGTTACTAAATGCATAAAATATTGTATCAAGTACACTCCCATTCGATATGGTTATATGGATGTGCTAAGAAATAGAGGTGGTGCATTTAGTAAGTGCTACATTAAGACGAACTCTTTGTTAAGCCCAAAACTTTATTGAGATTGATATACGGTTTAATGCCGTTAATGTTCTCGGCCCAGTAAACTGGCATCCTCCTTCTATAATACGACATGAAGGGCCCATTGAGGGTATAAAGGCCGACAACCTATCACATTTGAAAGGCCGACAGTGGTGCCCTTAGAATTGACGAAATTATGGGAATTTCTGAATTTGTTAAGCTGCAAGGCTAACTTTATCCCCTTCTTATAGCCCTTGCATAGAGGACAACCCTCAATCAAAATGTTACCTCACCTATTATATATTTTACTGTCATGTTCATGTTTATGCCCCTTAGAATTTAAAAAGGAGTAATGATATGCTTACTCACGATTTTACTAACTATTTTACTATCCTTTATAAATATAACGCATAGTACGGGTATTATACTCATAGTACGGGTATTATATGTAATTTTAACAAAGGTAGTAAGATAGTTAGTAAATTCGTGAGTAAGCATAACATTATTGTTTACAAAGTAAAACAAGCGTGAGAGAATGAAAAACGAGAGTAAAAATAAACAGTGTTTCTATTACAGTATTACCATTTTCAAGTTCCAGAAGTATGTAATCTTAAAAAGGTAGTAATGGTGTGACTTATTCTCAACAATTAAAGTATGTGACCTTAACTATATAGTATTAAAATGGCGTAATGATTAGGGGTGTTCAAAATAATGTAAAATCCAAACTGAATTGACAACTAAACCGAATTTTCGATTATCTGAAAAATCAGTTCAGTTTCAGTTCAAAAAATTAAAAAACCCAATTTTTTATTCGGTACTAGTTTCGGAGAAAATGGAAATCGATTTTACTAACCGGTTTACTATAAATATATTAAATTAAAATATAAAACAAAAAATCATATTTATTATTAAAATATTAAATATTAAATTAAAACCAGTTTAAAATGGGTTAACCGATTTTTTCCTTAACCAGTTCTGTTTCGATTAAAAAAAAATTTTAACCGAAAAATTAAATCGGCTTACAAAATTGGTTAACCAATTCGATTTTGAACTCAACGATGTGGCTTATTTTCAACAATTGCGTACGTGACCTGAACCATATACACAAATGACCAGGCAGAATCTTACACATCAGAACGTCAGTGTCCTCAACTCATTAAATGTGGATATAAAAGAAGATGCTTGTTACAAGTAAGTATTAACTGATAAACAAATGTTGAGAGGTTGAACAATGTACACTTAAAAAAAAGTTTGGCCCCATATTATAAAGCTGACTGAATAAGAATAGGCGAATAGCCATTAATGGTTCAGAAAATTTCTGCTTTTGGTTTGCATAGATGAAATTTATGAACCATGCAAGCCCCCACTGGCTGTGGACCTCGCGTATTGTCGTGTCATGGCAATATAGGCCGGTGCTACGTTTAACCTTAAGGCTGGACAAGAAAAACTCCTACGTCATAGTATTAATTGTCTGCATGCAATGAAAAAAATAAAAAAAAAAATTGATGACGTGTAAGAAATTTTCTCGTCCAGGTGGATTGGATACGTTCATTTATAAAATTTTCATAACCCGCCACAAATGGAAAACCGAGTTTATCCGAACCGGTTACAAAATAATTCACTTAAAAGCAACTTAAATTGATAACCAAAATTAAAAAGCTATATCAATTGTTAAAATAATAATTAACGGGTTAGATTATTGTTAAACAAAATTTTAACGTAGATTTGAAACACAAATATATGACTATATAATTTAATCAAATGGATTTAAAAGATTATCAATTAAACATTATCTAAATCATTGAATTGCATTGCATCACAAATTTATGTCAAAATTTTATATTATAATAGTTTTAACAATTAATTAATTAATATATGTCAAGACATTTAAATTTTTGGCATAATAATAAATTTATATAAGATCATTTTTCTTTACAGGTGCTTAGTAATGTTAATGTTAAGTGCCTAAGAGCCCATACTAATGTTTTTCTTCTTTTTTCCACCACACATTAAACTAGCTTACTGCGAAAGAATCAATCAGAAAACAAATAGTGATAAAATAAATTTTCAACAATATAAGAAATTCAAAAAATACATCCAATTAGGCAATTACACTATAATCGTGCTCCAATTCTTATTTTATTACCCTATTACTTCATATTAGGGGTAGGCAAAAAAATAGAATAGAACCATAACCAATGCGTACTCGAGGTTTCGGTTCTGATTTCTACCCAGAATCGGCCCTCACAGGGTCAGTTGAGGGCTTGTTCTGATTCTAAAAAATGGGAATAAGTGTTATGTAGTTCTGGTTATGATTCCACCACTGTAGGAACCAAAATTAGGACTAAGACCCAAGTTGTCATTTTTGTGAATACTAAGAGGTAATCGTAATTTTTCTGAGTACTAGAAACCGAAATTGGTCGGTTCCAGTTTCGTTCCAAATCCCAGGAGCTTGTCAGTTTTGATTCCATGGGATTTGGGCGGGTACCTGGACCTGCCCACCACTAGTTCAGATATATGCATTACCCCATTTGTGAATGACGTAGGGAGTTGGGATGTGTTGTAGCTTCAATTCTTATGATGACCCAACAGAATTTCGTAGACTAAAAAATTGCAGCAGCAAATGAAGTGGTGTGAGAAATCATGTGACTTTTAGATCAAACTTGTGGATGACAACGTTTTAGACTTGTTAAAATGTAAAATGTGCATAAAATATGATCCCTCACCTAATCAAAATTCAGTTAACATGATGATGGTTTGGTAATGCTACATTATGCTCCTTCAATTATTGGTGATTACGTTATTATTGCACATATTATTATAAATTTAAGTTTAAATGATCAAATAATATAACCATTTTTAAACACTTTTCTTTTTGATATTTTTAAAGTATTAACTTCTACCTAATTCATTCTCTTATGAAGTATTAAAATGAAGTTATTTGAGATTAATTAATTTTTTAATTGCATCAATACTGTATACAGATTAATTGATGAAATATTTAAAAATTAATAATTTAACTTTAAAAGGACCATGGATGAATTCAAAAAAAAATCTATTTGTTATCCTAAGTATTACTGAATGAGAAGTCTTATGGTTCCTATTCAATCAATGCACAAGCACAACGGTGGTTCAAAGCTTTAATTAAAAGTTGTTTTTAAAGCCATACATAATTAGGAAAAAGAAAACCTTGAAAATCCGTGGGTAAAAAACCCATCTAATCAACTAGTATTTGTGATTCGCTTAATCTACTTACGCCTTATGGGGTCCATTTGGGCTGCTAGTAGTGGCAAATTTAGGACCACCTATCCTCACTTAAATTATTACTAAGAATGTCTGCATTCTAAATTCACGGCTGGCATGGCATGAAGGCTCATGTTTGGTAGCCCCTGATTGTAAAAAATGACTGTTGCTGTGTGTTGATACTTTGAGTGCTGGGGTCCATAATCATCTTATGGCCCATATTGACGAATGACGATTCACAGTCACAGACGGTTTTTTTTCACGCGCTAGAAACAAAAGTTACAGTTTAAAAAATGACTGTTGCTGTGTGTTGATACTTTGACTGCTGGGGTCCATAATCATCTTATGGCCCATATTGACGAATGACGATTCACAGTCACAGACGGTTTTTTTTCACGCGCTAGAAACAAAAGTTACAGTTTAATAGTACAAGTTTATAAATCAAATTTAAAACAATATATATATATTATATATATATATATTTTTTTTTTACTTTTTAAATATAGTTAAATAATATAATATACTAATTAACTAGTGTTGACGCTTGATTTTAGACGGCAACGATTCGCACGTGCAAAATGGTAAGAGAGCTTTAAAAATTACATGTGATGGATCTATGAGATTTGAATACGGAGCTGAGATTATATATATTGCAGAAAATATAAATAATAAACTGACAAAAGAGGTTTTTATAGTGGTTCGGATATTTAAGGCAAATCTTACATCCACTGTTATTTTATTGATCTCTGACTATTTCTATGATTTTGCTCATAAGACATACAAAGATGAAGAAATACAGTGTTTACAGAGAGAAAGAATTGAGCTCAAATCTATGTCTAACTCTCATATGTCCAGCCTCCCTTTTCGGGAAGAGAAGTGTTAATTTATACACCTTTGAGGTCAATGTAATGAGTGTTTTGCAAGTTGTCTTGACACATGGAAAACTCTCGTCCATTCACCTCTTGAAATGAGATAGGATCGGTATGAATATCTTTGAGGAGGTATGGACTTGGTAGCTAGTACAAAAAGACATTTATTGAGCTGACATAAGCGTGATTTTTTAGGCATAATAGAAGCCCCCCAGTTTTTGGAGTGCGTAATCGCGCTTCAGAAACTCAGGTCTTTGATCTGAATGGTTGTTGCACTATAGGCTGCAGTCTCGAACTAAAGAGCTCGAACTATTCCTAGCGCGATCGATTGCTGAGAGTTAGAAGTTGATCGCGATTTGATAGGAGCTTGATCTGAGATCATAACGAGCTTGATCTGAGATCATAACAAGCTCCATCTGAGAGTATAACGAGCTCGATCTGAGATCATAAGGAGCTCCATCTGAGAGCATAACGAGCTCGATCAGAGAGCATAACGAGCTCCACCTGAGATCATAACGAGCTTGAGCTGAGATCATAACGAGCTCTATCTGAGAGCATAACGAGCTCGATCTGAGATCATAAGGAGCTCGATCTGAAAGCATAACGAGCTCCATCTGAGATCATAAGGAGCTCAATATGAGATCATAAGGAGCTCCATTTGAGAGCATAACGAGCTCGATCTAAGATCATAAGGAGCTCCATCTGATAGCATAACGAACTCGATCAAAGAGCATAACAAGCTCGATCTCAGATCATGAGGAGCTCCATCTGAGAGCATAACGAGCCCGATCATAGAGCAAGAGATCAACGATCGCATCGTGCAATCAGTGATCAACGATCTGAACACGCGATTCGAAACTAAAGATCAGTGATCTGAAGCCAAAGATCAGGACGACCTGAGCGTGCGATACACGATCTGAATACATGATCTCAACGATCTTGAACGCGCGATTTAAGCTTGTGATCAACGATCTGGCCACGCGATTTGAAGCTAAAGATCAGCGATCTGAAGCCGAGGATCAAAACGACCTGAGCGTGCGATCAGCGGTCTAACAACGTGATTTGGGCGATCTGAACGCGTGATCTCAACGTTCTTGAACGCGTGATTTGAGTGTGCGATCAGCGATCTGGCCACTCGATTTGAGGCTAAAGATTAGCAATTTGAAACCGAAGATCAGAATGACTTGAGCGTGCGATTAGCGATCTGGGCGATCTGAATGCATGATCTCAACGATTTTGAACGCGAGATTTGAAGCTAAAGATCAGCGATCTGAGTGTGTGATCAACGATCTGGCCATGTGATCGGAGAACTTTGACGCAGGTTTGAGGCTTGCATGGGCCACCAAACTATTGACGCTTGATTTTGGACGCCAACGACTCGCACTTGCAAAGTGCTAAGAGAGCTTTAGAAATTACACATGATGGATCCATGAGATTTGAATATGGAGATGCGATTATATATGTTGCAGAAAACATAAATAATAGATTGACAAGAGAGGTTTTTATAGTGGTTCGACTGTTTAAAGCAAATCCTACATCCACTGTTATTTTATTGATCTCTGATTATTTCTATGATTGCCCATAAGACATACAAAGATGAAGAAATACAGTGTTTACAGAGAGAAAGAATTGAGCTCAAATCTATACCTAACTCTCATATGCCCAACCCCCCTTTTCGGGAAGAGACGTGTCAATTTATATACCTTTGAGGTCAATGTAATGAGTGTTTTGCAAGTTGTCTTGACACATAGAAGGCTCTCGTCCATTCATCTCTTGAAATGAAATAGAGTTGGTATGAATATTTTTGAGGAGGTATGGGCTTGACAGCTAATACAAAAAGACATTTATTGAGCTGACATAAGTGTGACTTTATAGGCATAACAATTAGTTTTATTTGTGTGATTTCTTATCTAATTACATTTAATCATTTTAAGTTGATTGCTGGTTTAATTTGAAAATGAAAGACCGGTGGCACAATAATTAAGCATGTGGGTGGTTGTGGTTGTAACGCCCCTATCAATCGCGTGGACAAGAAATAGAAAGGTATGGATGTCTACCCTTGTGCCGTCATTGAATCATGCTCTTGAGGCAGACGGGCGTTTTATAGCTCCACTAGTTTTACACATCTTCAACATTCGTGCAGTGGCGAGGGTGAAGTTGATCCGATTCCTTCTCTCTCCCCCTCTCTACTTTTCTCTTTCCTATTCTGCATTTCTTGTTTTGATTCGGATTTTTTTCGTTGCAATCTCTCTTATCTTTTTCAACAAAGCATTATTCCATTACGTCTTCTCTACTCATATTTTTTTTTTTTTTTCAATTGATATTATCTCTCTTCATCTCTTTATTCTCTCAACATTGTCTCTGAACTCGTACCACTGATCTGCAATTTCCCTCTAAAAGCAACCAGGAATGAAGGTTTGATTTCCACTATCGCATCTTTTAACTATTTATCATTTCCTTTACTGGATTCTTGTTCCTTCATCTTTTTTATTTATGTTTTTATAGGAATATAACGCTTACGTTATTTATTTTATTCAGATTAGTAATTTGTTTAGTTGATTCTTTATTTCTTATTGACTTGAATATGGATGGGCCATGGGTATCATCTGGGTCTCTTTCTCAAAAGGCTTTGAAACTTTGATTAATCTTTTTTCTCTCTAAATAATTTTATTTATTTTTGGTTTTGTTTTAGTAAATAAACATATCTTGTGTTTTAACAACGTATTTCTTTTGAGCTGTAACAGTTATTGTCTGTCCAGATTTTACATCGATCTAGCTTTGTTTAACATTTGTAATTTGTTTTCATATGATATAGAACATCTTTTAACGTATTAAATCAAGTTTGATATCGTTGATGGGTTTTGGTATCATGTGATGTGATTCTTATTGGAAATTAAATATCAGAAGATTGGTTGTTTCTGAAAATAGATCTTCGGGATTTGCGTGTTTGCAGAAGTTTGTGTTGAAGTGTGATTTGCATGATGACAAAGCCAAGCAGAAGGCCTTGAAGACAGTCTCTACTCTTTCAGGTATCAAATCGATTTATTTATTTATTTTTCAAAAAAAAAAAAAAACATTGGAAAGAATTAAAAACTTCAATTTTAAGCGATTTATTAATTATATTTAAATATGAACATTCCTTGCATGATATCTGCAAAGAACCTAATTGATATTTACTGTACCACCTAACTTTTTTAAGTTAATTAATTTGGTATTTGACAAATTTCTCACTCTTTAAGAGTGGTCCACTATTAGAAAGTTCACTAGATATATATGGATCATTAACAGCTTTGACGAAAGAGGAAGAAAAACAGAGAGAAAGTTTGTTTAATGGATCATTTTAACTGTCCTTTTCGCTTACGCTACTTGGAGGATAATCAATACTAAGCATAAATTACAGAAATATCCAAAAATCAAACCAATGCATGAGCTATTAAACATTTTGATTACACGTGGAGCTTTTATACCTGTATGCTTGACATCTATTATATTCTCCCACATCCTTCAATAATTGAATAAAACCACATATTAATTATATAAATTTTAAAAGATTTATTGATGCTAATCTTATATTATATAATAGTGGTAAGTACTTATGGAATTAAAAATTTTATGGTTATTTTGTGAATTAGATTATTTATAAGAGTCTTTTTTGCTAGAAAATAATAGTTTTATAATCCAGTGTTTGTAAAATTGTAGGAATCGATGCTATCTCGATGGACATGAAGGAAAAGAAATTAACAGTGATAGGAACCGTTGATCCTGTAAACGTAGTGAGCAAATTGCGAAAATACTGGCCAACGGATATTATCTTAGTTGGGCCAGCAAAAGAGCCGGAGAAGGAGAAGAAAGAGGAGCCTAAGAAGGAAGAACCTAAGAAAGAGGAGGAAGCAAAGAAAGAAGAACCCAAGAAAGAGGAACCACCAAAAGAGGAGGCCAAGAAAGAAGAACCAAAGAAAGAGGAAGAAAAGAAGGAAGAGCCAAAGAAAGAGGCTGCAGCAGCAGCAGCTCCAGCTCCACCACCACCAGACCCAGTTTTAGAGCTAGTTAAGCTTTACAGAGCTTATAATCCTCATATGACCACATATTATCATGTTCAAAGCATCGAAGAAAATCCAAATGCTTGTGTTATATGTTAAACTTTTTTTAGGCTGTGAAAAGTGAATTCAAAGACAACTTTCTGAATTGGTGATGGATTTGAATGTCATCAATTTATGCATATAAGAGGCAGGACAACACCCAAGAACAAACTTGTACGTGTATATATAAGTCATATGCCTCGTTGTTTTGTTCATGCATGAGACCGATGTAGAGAGAATAAATAAAATTTTGTGTTATTTGTTTTTCGATGTATACCTAACACTTACTTATTGGCCTTTCTCTTCTTTCTGCACTCTGCAGTACATATTCGCATATTTTTTTTTATAAAATCCACTTCTCACTTCATTAGTTTAATTTATAGAATCAGTTGGTAAATAAAGTTCATAACGTCAAAACTTAATTCATATACTGTGCATAAATTGAAGTGTTCTGTGATTTTCAAACTCCGAAAATGATAGTAGTCGTGTCATTCGAAATAGTCTTTTATCAAATTCTCTTTGATTTGCTATCTGTGTCCTGGGCGGAAAAGGACGGTGAAAGTCGCTGTGGCTTTAAAAACTCGTGGTGGGTCACATTGAAGCTTTTCCTTTTCAGAATTTTCTGCCATTATTAATTTGAGCCACTTGTTTTATACAGAAACTGCAGGGTCATGTTTCCTTCAGATTTGTGGGTCTTAATAATAATCGAACTGAAGAGGCATTTTCTGTGGCCCATGGTCGGTTTCATATATATTTTTTTTTGTGGTTATTCTTTCTCTTTCCTGATCATAGAAGCAGTGAGTTTGACGGTGATGTGAAATCTTTGTTTGGGAACCAATGGTTTGTTTCATTATTATTTCAGATCTTATAAATCTAAGTTACTGCACCTGATTTTATAAATCTAAGTTACTGCACCTGATTTGGTTAGCATCTCATAATTGATGCAAGGTAAATAGAAAAGATTAATCCAAAAGTTGCTTCCTTAATTATTATAATTAGTGACTTAACAAACACTAAGAACATCACTTTAAAAATGTGTTCCAGGTAAGATCCAAGTCATGGATTTGCATTATCATCCTTCAAAATCAGCAATTCCATGTGAACAACATGTGAAGCACAACATGTGACCCACTCTCACACCTCCTGTATATACTACCGTCTCAACTTAATCAGTAAAAACAGTGGAGCTACTTTGTATCTGGATCTGGTCTTCAGTAACCATGAAGAGTGTGTAATGAGTAAAAACAGTGGAGCTACATTGTACCTGGATGTGGCCTCTAATAACCATGAAGAGTGTTGATGCTTGATTTTGATGACTATTTTGCAAGTGTAAAATGCTAAAAATTCACACATGAGTAAATTATAGTGAATGAGTGAGGTATTATGATAACAATAGCATGCAAATACGTAAAGCAAATGTGACAAGAGAGTTTTTATCAGCTTAAAGTGAATCATACATCCACTGTGATTGTTTATATAGATGTTTTTTCTAATCCTTACACAAGTTTACAAGAGATCGCGATCTGCGATATGAGATTACAAGTGTTTGTGTTCAAAGAGAATGTAAAACTAGTCTTTTTCTAGTAGTGTATCTTTTCAAATTTCTTTGTGAAAATCGTGTGTGTCTAACACTATTTTATGAGGGAGAGCTACCTATTTATATAGGTTTTGCTCAAAGTAATGATCACATTTTGCAAGCGGTCTGATGTTGTGAAGATCCTTCTTGCCTTCCCATTCGTTGATAACTCTCATGTATATCCTTGAATTAAATGAGGCTTGGACATATGTACGAACCAAATTCACTTATGCACAAATTCTTGAGACGATTTGAGTAGAGCTGGGCATTTAGGACCGGGTCCAAAAACCTGACCCAAAAACTCGGTTAGGACCTGTCCTAGCAGGCCTGCTCTCAAAACCGGACCAGGCCTAAGGAGAAGGGCTCGGTCCCTCAACTGGGCCCTCCTCCAAGGCCCGAGCCTAAACCCTTTTGGTTTATTTTTTTAACCCTAGATAATTACATAAAACTCCCTATAAATTTTGAAATGGACAAAAATTATAGGGGTTACAAAAAATTTTACAAAACTTAAAAATTTGCTTTTAATAACCCTCGCTGCTGCCCCTCAAAATTACTAATTTACCCTTAAAAATCACATAAACCCCCCTATAGAATTTTCTTTCGCCCCTAAACTATAAAAAAAGATAGGGGAGAAAATAAAATTTTGCAAGCGCATAGGATCGGTCGTAGGGACCAGTTCGGGTCCTGAAATTGCTCACGGGCCTGGGACTGGTCCTAGGCCCATGAGCGACTAGTCTCAAATGGGACTGGACGTGGGCCCACTTGGGACTGGTCCTTGACCAGCTCTAGGTTTGAGTTTTGACAACTATATTCCTTTTGTTTTTAGATACGTGTCAAGCTTAATTTAAATAGTTGAATGTTTTACTGAATTCTGATTGATACTTGATGATGTTAGCGTTTGTTTGTAGGCATAACATAGAGATAGACTGAAGACTTTAAGATTCCACTCAAAGAAAATGTGGGACTTCCCAAAATTTTACATCCTTTAATTATGATTCAAGGAACGTAAATAGCAACGTTAATTAATTAATGAATTAATCTCCTGCTTGGTCCTCCGACCAGTACCTTCATCTTTTAGTGGTATTGACGAATGTGCATATATGTATTTTTTTTACACCAAACTTTACACCCCATTCGTTAAGTGCGTGCCGGTCACTGAGCTGAGTTTAGTCTTTTCACATTCGGATGACTTCAAACTTCAAAGCAATCTTCATGCAGGAAATTAATACTAAGAGAAATAAAAAATTCAAAATCCTTGACCATCAGTGTCGAATATACGTGCAAGGAATAAAATAGACAATTGAAGTTTTAGAGATAATATCAAAGGCTAAAGCATACAAATTAAATTTGATTAGAAATTGATTTGTGTTGAATTGAAGATCTAAACGGTACGTTTGGTGCCTCAGTTTCCATTTTTGTTGGAGAAGAGACGTGTGTTTATAAATAACTTTTTTCAGTCAACGAATTTAAGAGCACGCTTCCTGAGATATCGCTGACACTTATGACTTGTGTTTTTAATTCTGTCTCACACATGAGTAATTTCCAATTTTACATTACCAAGATTCCTTTCTTCTTGTCAAGTACTGTTTAGATGATCACCATTAACGAGTCAATGGATAACAATGGCGGGGGAGTAAACTTCAACCACTTTTTCGTTTTCATAAACACAATTAATAATCGTGGGTTCATGTTGCTGAGTAGATTGGACCTAAGTTAGGCAACCAAGGAAATTGAGTATGTTAATGTTTTGTTTGATGGTGATTGGTAGGGGCAGCTGTGTCTCATCAGAAATGATAAAAGGAGTTGATGTTTACACGATGATCAAACATCATCTTTTTATATAAATAAAAAATATTTTTATTAATTTTTAAATATAAAAAAATTATTTAAATTCAATAAATTATTTAAATTTTAAGTAAGATAATATATTTTTTAAAGAAAAAACTTAATAGAAGAGATAAATTATATATAAAATATATACAAATTTGTAATTTATTATTTAAAATTATGATAGATAGTGAAATTTGACTCTCTAAATATGAAGAGCCAAACTCACTTTATAATTTATATTTAAAAATAAAAAATTTGTTAGAGCATCTCTAGCGGTGTTCTTTATTTTAAAGAACATCTTTCATAAAAATAAAAAGCATCTTTATTGTTTTTTAAATATAAAGAACAAAATTTTTATTCAAATCCAATAGACTCTTAAAATTTTAAGAGAGATAATATGTTTTTTCAAGAAAGAAACTTAATAGGAGAGATAAATCATAAATAAAATGCATGAAAACTTGTAATTTATTATTTAAAATTAGGATAGAGAGTGAAATTTAATTATCTAAATGTAGATAGTCAAACTCACTCTTTAATTTATATTTTAAAAATAAAGAGTCTGTTAGGCTTTTATTTCTATGGATAAACTCTTGATAATAAAGAGTTTGGATCATATAAATAGTCATTTAGAAGAGTCTCTTTAATAGTACTCTTTATTTTAAAGAGCATCTTAATTAATTTTTAAATATAAAGAACACAATTTTTATTCAAATCTAATAGACTCTTTAAATTTAATAAAAATACTCTTTATTTTTAAGAAAGAGACTTAATAAGAGAGAGAATTAATAAATAAAATACATAAGAATTTATAGTTTATTAATTAAAATTAAGATAGAGAGTGAAATTTGGCTCTCTAAATGTGGAGAGCTAAAGTCACTCTTTAATTTATATTTTAAAGATAAAGAGTATGTTTGACTCTTATTTTTATGGATAGATTCTTTATAATAAAGAGTTTGGATTATATAAAGAATCTTTTAAAAATATTTTTAAAATCCTATTTTTATGGATAAACTCTTTATAATAAAGAATTTGAAGCATATAAAAAGTATTTTGAATATGCTTTAATATCAATTCAGTTCATTAGTTGAAACAGTAGTGTGTGGAAATAAAACACATATATAAATATTAGAAGCACACGACACGACAGATTTGACAACAACAGTTCGCCTCAAAATAACAAAATTAAGAAATAGCTATTAATGCAGTGCGAGTCATGTTCCTTATTATCCGGATTAAGTTAATTAATTAATTAAGACAACGCAGCTCTTTTGTCTCACAATTTTTTTTTAATATATTTAAGATAAAAATTGGCTCTGTAATTTGATATTTAAGTGTAACATGTTTTTATTAGCACATTTAATAATTGCCCATATGTCACTGTCCCATCATTCTGTACTTTATACAAATTGCATGAGGAATAAACAATAGGGGCCGGTATGACGCATTGCTGCTTGCTAATTGCACTTATATGCCATCTCATTTAGCTAACTTATAATAATTAATTAGTAATTATCAATTATCAATTCAAACAGTATATAAAAAATATTTGCTGAGATTCGATATATATAATTATGTTAAACATAGAATCGAGAAATAATTTTCGGACTCGACGAAACACATAAGTCTATGACTTTAAATTACACAATTTAACCTTTCCTGGCAATTGTTAATTGCCTTGTGGAATTAACCCCACAAATACAAATACAATAATACCATTTTCACAATGTAAATTTTTATTCTCCCACAAAAACGCTCCACTGCATTAATGGGAAAAAAAATTTACTGTTATTTCTTCAAGGAATTGAGTGATATCCGTAAATATACTTTACTTGTATGCTATATATTTCTGATTAAGTCCTTGCTAGAACTAATGGTGACTTAGGCATTGGAGAGTGAGGAGACATCATATGGGGTGACAAAACACCCTGGTCACATTTCCTAGAGTTGAGGCTGAGACGAAGATTCGGTTGCCAATGTTTCCTTGTTGCTGTATTCTCGCCACCTTCCTTGCCTTGACGCACAAATGCTTCAATTCTTTTGAGTGCGATGTCCACAGTCTCATCATCCATATTTGCAAAGCACACCCTAAACCAACCTGGCTCTTGGCAACGAAAGGAGGAGCCTGGTGAAACATTAAGTTTCACATTGTTCACTATCGTGTGCCATAGTTTCATTTCTGCTTCAAGTGTTTTTTGTGGAAGGAGGTGTCGCAAATCCATCCAGAGGAAAAGACCTGCATTTCCCTTCAAGCAATTAATCCCCACTTGTTCAAGTCTCTTTGTGAAAATATGGTACCTTTTCACCAGCCTCTTTGAGCTTTCCGCCAGAAACTTTTCAACAAATTCATCATCAGATAGCATTGAAGCGAGAAAGAATTGAGTTTGTGAGGATACTAAACCAAAGCTTGACATTTTGCGGCCACAACTCACAACTTCATCATTATAAGAATAAACAATGCCAACCCTAAAGCCAGGGAGGCCCATGTCCTTAGACAAACTGTAAACAATGTGGATGAGATCGTGATTACAATCCATTTCTTGGATGACTTCAGCGATGCTTATGAACTTGGGAGAACAGAAGAGAGTGGCAGCATATATTTCATCGCAGACAAGGTGAATGTTCTTTTCATTGACGAAGCTCACTAGGCTTTTTAGTGTATCTCTGTCAAGGTGATGCCAAGTGGATTTGAGGGGTTTGTTATGATCAAGCCTTTGACATTAATGTTGGCTTCTCGAGCTTTTCGTATGCTTCTTCCAACGCAGCTCTGGTTATCCGGAATTTGTTTGAGCTGTCGCAGTGAACAGGAACTATTTCAACTCCAGTGCGCCATCCCAGGTCCCGGTCAAATCTGCAATCCCATATTCGATTTATTCAGTATAACCGATAAGATTATGAAACATTTTTTTTCTTAATCTAAGTTTGGATAAAATAAAAGGAAGAAAAAGTACACATTTGAACTTTCTGGAATTAGAAATTCTTTTTTTCTTCTATTTTTTTATTGTAATGATAGACTATTCACATTACCGTGGTCCAAACAATTGAATATGGAAAAGAATGTAAACTAATTGGAAAATAAACTTAAGCCTGTAAATTGTCCAAAACACCAGCTGTATACTGTTTGAATTTTGACGACATGTAGCATCAGAGAAAAGTTCTATACATTTTAATTGGCACGGAGTTCTGTGTCAGCGGCACCTAGCAATTAATAGCTCAATCTGATTAGCTGAGTAATTTCATAATTTTTAAATTCACACTTAGTATTTATGAGGTTGACCCTAATTTATGAATCAAACCAAATTTTTTATTTTTTTATCTACTGACCTATAATTTAAATTCATTATTAATTCCAGATATGGAAATTGACCTCTTATTATAATTAGTTGGTGAAAACAAGTCGACAATTTCGTAATGAGAACACCTAATTGTTTATTCTTTGAAACCTTGTGGTGTGACCACGACTTCAAAGCCTCCGCAATTAATTTTCTTGGAACAACCTTTTCATGTAGTCACTAGTGCTATTAGCGTGCATTTTTTTTTTTTTTTTTTAATAACTTAGCTCAAAATCACTCAAGAAATTACCGCAGAAAGCACAAATTTGATCCGGAACCATCTTGAGAAACAAAGACGTTAGTGTAAAAGAGAGAGAAGAGGTGCCTACGCGGATAATAAGGTGTGGGTACAAGAAAAGCATCCCCAGGGTCGGCTAAACAGAAGATGATTTGCTCGTTTGCTCCCGTAGCTCCACCGCCCATACTATACGGTCTGGATCAAATGTTACTCTACCCTCTCACTCTTCCCATAAAGTTCGCCACAGCCTGAAATATAAGATATTAATGCCACTTCTTGGTTCAGCTTTCTTAATCATATATTCATCGTATATTTAAAGCGATGAATTGTATATACGAACTGTAGCATGCATAGAATATATATGTAACATCAAACACATACCTGTCTAAACTCTGGCAAGCCATGATAATCCTGGAAGTTTGCAATATCCTTAACTCGTCAACTCCTTCAGCAGTACAAATGAGGCATAGGGATTTTTGCGAATCCAGTCTTCGATTAAATCAAAGCAAAGCTGAAATAAAAAAAAAAAAAAAGAACTAAATGTTTAGTTCTCATCTCTGGTGACGTTAATTCCTCTGCCATTCTCATAGTATATATCAGAAAACTTGAGGTTGAAGATATTCGCAAACCTGATTCTCGGCAACCCATTTGGATAACTCCTTCAGATTCTGAGTAAGGTGAAAAGGATTCCTATCAAATGCTTCCACCCCTCAAAATAAGGAATCTTCCCCGTGGCGGTTATTAGTAGCAATCTTGGACAAAACTCCCATTTTCATTGTTCGAAAAACAGTTCTTCTCTCTGTGGATAGAGCAGTGTGTATGTATTAGAATATATTCGCAGTTTGAGTGTGCCACAAGCATAGAGAAGTAATGCGTATTTATAGGCAGTGCCAGAGTGGATTGGGCTAAATGTTTGTTGGCGTGGTGAATACTGAGAGAAAAGTCAGTTCAAAACTTTTGAAAACCGACACTACAATTGGAAATAAATGGAGTAAACTGGTCTTATTCTAATCGTAATGGCTTGCGTGATTCTGTATCACACATGTGTAACAGTGTAAATAAAACAACGTATACTTGTTAGTAATTTTAATTCTCTTGTATTTATTCTTGGAATTAAAATTATTGAATTTTGCGGGTAATAATAAATTGTCGTTCTTGTTAATACTCCATGTAGGAATGAAAAATAATGAAATTTCCCTGAAGCAACAGAAGATTTCCACTGTTGAAGTTTTAGGATAGGAAGGCAATGTTACTTAAATGAGGTTTTTGGACGGTTTTTTGGACTATCCACTATCAATTTGGGTGATTTAGTACATTCCTTCTTTTTTTCTAACTTAATAACGGAAAAAACATATCACTTGGCCGCTTTGCATGATTAAATCAGAACCATGCAATTCTCATTTTACACGTACAAACACATTGATCAGATTTTGCTAACCCCTCCGACCACCCTATACGTTTATTAAGTGCTGCCCAACACGGTTGGTTTTCACTTAGGCGGACGGTCTCTTTTGTTTGATCCGCGTTTGGTCCATCAAGAAGAAGCAGAGCTCAATCTGTCCGTATCAAGCAACAAATCTTTCTTTTCCACTTACAGTGTTTCATATCGTAGTTCAGTTTTAAGTATACATTGGAACTAAAATGTGGTTGAGAATAAATTAGTTAAGGTGTAACCACCAGAAATGCCCTAAGCTTTACCAGTTAACGTGTGCCATGGCCAAATCCATGGATTTCCATTATTAACTTAATTTCTTACACGGTTCTTATACTCCCAAAAATTTTTCTTTCTTTCCTCTAATCTCTCATTTCATCAAATATTTCTCCTCGCTGAAATGGCTTTCACTTGACTGTCCATAAATAACAATACAAAATGTGTTATTGGGAGATTGTGACTCACAAGCTTATTTGTTCTTATGTAAAATTGTATGTCTTTAGGAAAATTGTTTAATAAAAGATATTGTTATGCAAAAAATACACACTGATGTTAACATCACTAATTAAAGCTTAATAAGCCCTCAAAGACAAAGTGGTATTAACTGTTAAAACCCAAACCGCTTTAAAGAGATATTTTATATCAATTCTATCACATTTTAAGATAAGGATTAAGGAGTGGTCTCCACGTGTCAAGACTTGTAAAAACACTCATTACATTGACCTCAAATGTATAAATAACAACTCTTTTCATGAAAGAAGGAGATTGGAGGCTGGGAATATGAGAGTTGAGTATATATTTGAGCTTCTGCCATTATTTTTTCTCTGTAAACAAAGCATTTCTCTATTTTTGTATGTCTTATAGGCAATATTAGTAAAATAGTTAGAGAATAATAAAATAACAGTGGATGTAGGATTCACTTTAAGCATCCAAACCACTATAAAAATCCATCTTGTCAATCTTTTATTTATGTTTCTTCAAACATATATCATCTCAACACCATAATCAACTCTCATAATTATATCACGTGTAATTTCTAAGACTTGCTTAGCACTTAGCACGTGCGAGGTTGTTGGTGTCAAAATCAAGCATCAACAGTTTAGCGCTAGAAGGAGGGCATGATTCACATCAGCTCTCCATGTTTTTCTAGCAAGTCTCAACTTCTTCAGCAAATTCTAGCTTCTTTTCACGTCATCAGATGTGAAAATCTGAGCAAAATAAAGTCTGAATCTAGCAAAGTAGTAAACACAAGAGTTGTAGCCCTTCAAGTTAGCTTTCCGATGGTCTAAGTATCATCAAAATCCGAAGTCTACAGGTCAAGTTATCGTCAAAATACTAAAGTCTGTTCTAGATCAGAGCTCTCAAATCGCGTGGCCAGATCACTCAGATCGCACGCATCAAAGCTCTCAGATCGCGTGCCCAAATCGTCAGAATCTCGCGCATTAGAGCTCTCAAATCGCATGGCCAGATCGTTCAGATCGCACACATCATAGCTCTCAAATCGTGTGGCCAGATCGCTCAGATCACACTCATCAGAGCTCTCAAATCGTGTGGCCAGATCGCTCAAATCGCACGCATCAGAGCTCTCAAATCGCGTGGCCTGATCGTTCAGACTGCACCCATCAGAGCTCTCAAATGGCGTGGTTAGATCGCTCAAATCACATGCATCAGAACTTTCAGATCGCGTGGCCAAATCGCCCAAATCACATGCATCAAAGCTTTTAGATTGCGCGACCAAATCGCTCAGATTGCACGCGTTAGAGCTCTCAGATCGCATGGCAAGATTGCTCAAATTGCATCTATCAGAGCTCTCATATCGCGTGGCTAGATCGCTCAGATAATGAGCATTAGAGCTCTCAGATCGCGTGGCCAAATATCTTAGATTGCGCGCTGAGATCACTCTAACCTTCAGCCTCAGATCACGTGGCCAGATCACTTAGATCACCCACATCAGAGCTCTCAGATCAAAATGAGCTCTCAAGCTAACAAGCTCTCTAGCTCCTAAGCTCTTGAGATCACACGTTAAAGATTGTTGAGATTACGCGTTCAAGATCATGTTTCTTCAAACATATATCATCTCAGTACCATAATCAACTCTCATAATCATATCACGTGTAATTTTTAAGACTTGCTTAGCATTTTGCATGTGCGAGGTTTTTGGTGTCAAAATCAAGCATCAACAAATATAATTGTATATATGAATGGAATTTAGAAGTTAAATTAGGAATTGACATATGAATCCTATTAAAAATAAAATATCCCATATTCTACCTATGAATATAAGGGTGAGAACCAATTTAAGGTTATGAGAGAATCTGAGAACACAAGGTATTTAATGTAAGAGTTATTAAACATTATGGGGCCGTTTGGATCAGGGGTAATATTCATTTTTTTTTTACAAGATTCTTGTATTTAGTTTGCAAGTAACAAAGTATTATGGTAATCTTTTATTACAAATAGTGGAACTGTTGGTAATCTTATTACCTTGTTAAGAGGTGTTATTAAAACATTACCAGGGTAATATGATTTTTCTTCCCATTTTGCCCTTAATTAAAAACTATTTCGAACACAACTGCCCTCAAATGCTACCAAATAACAATTACCTAGCCCCCCTATATTTGAGAAATTAGCTGAAATACCCCAGCCACCAAAAAGTTTAAAAGTTAACAAAATACCCCCAACCACTTAAGACCACAGCTGACCGTGACTTACCACCGTCGGCCATCGGCATCAGTCGCTATAATAGTGCATGACTAGTGAGATTTGGTCGGTCGTGCACCTTTAAGGCCTTTTCTGGCCATAGATCATAGATCCATTGCTGAAAATGGCTAGATCTGGCGTTTCTATGGTCATTTCATGGCCGAAGATGTGGCCATCAAATGGCAATAGATTTGGTCGTGAAAAGGTTAGATCTTTGGCCGTGAAATAATCATAGACTGGCCATTTTTTGGCCATGGATTTGTGATCCATGGTCATTTCTGGCTTTGCCGACGCACGGTTGACCATATATAACTATTCATGCACCATTATGTCGACTGCTGGTGGCGACCGGCGGTGGTGGCTGGCTGCCGTCAGTGGTTAGGGACAGATGGGGGTGATTTTGCTACAAATTAAAGTTTTATATGATTGGGGTGTTTTAGCAAAATTTCAAATGTAGAGGGTTAAAAATGATGAATCAAAAAATAATAATAAAAAATACTATTATATTAATATTTAAAAAGGAGGGCAATTTAGTAATTTATATAATATATTACATACCCATCCATTGATCCTCCCGACCAAACATATTATTCACTAATTTATTCGAACCAAGCAAACACATATTCTAAACATTCCCAATAATCTTCAAGGTAATATTTCTTTCCGTTAATATAATATACCCTTATAATAAAACATTATATGATTCAAATGCCTCTTATGGGTAGAGTGTCTTAGAAACTGAGATTGTTTCCGCTTTAGGTATATTAAGTTGAACGTGGTTTGAAACTAAAATTGTTTCATTCTGTTAATTATGTACCGAGTTTATGGTGTTTTGTACTTTTGTATATCATGTTTATAAAACCATAGTGAATTTCTCCTATCTGTGGATGTAGGCGTGTTATACCGAACCACGTAAATATCGTGTTTTTTTGTGTGATGTGATTTTATTCTTGTGTAATTAATGTCAAATGCATATGGATGTATCTCCTACCATGCATATCAAAGTTAAGATTGTGGTTGGTGAAAAGTATTCTCAAAAACTCATATTTCTATATCTTACTCTATGCATATATATCTATCTTGAAACAGCGAAAGGAAAATCGATTTAAATAAGAAAAAGTAGATATTTGACCTCATTATTCAAAGAGGAAAGCTCTTCTCCTTTTCTTGCATCTCAAGGGTCACTCGGCATACTAATTGAGATTTGGTAAGCCTCCACCTTTTACAGGCTCTATGTTCAAATGCTTCAATCATTTCGCATGGGAACTTGAGTTTATTATTTTAAGGGTGTTTTGTATCAATCGAAATCATTTTCAAATAAAAAAGAAAAAGACAGTTGCAGGCTTGGAATTGGATGTATGAAATTATTTACAGAATATACGGAGAAAGGATAGTTTAACATAAATAAACAGTATGAAATTATGAAGTTAAGAAAACTTAGGCTCCAAATGCATGCGCAAATAATAAATTAATTGCAGTTCTTTTCTTACCAGATACAGAATTAGGTAAGCAATCCAATAGCTACACCATTAAAGATAATCTAGATCAATGGGCTGGTACACGGATTAAGAATATTAGAGAATTACGTACTAAATTCCAGATCTTCTATTTATCTGAAACGTATACGGTATACCTCTACTCTTTTCGTATTAAATAAGTTAGTATAGGCAAAATACGGGACTCCAGCCTCAAAATTTGTCTTCATTTTTCATGCATGCCGTGTATAGCAAGTAATTAATCAATTGTTTGGGTTAATAGCTTTGTCGATTACAGGAGCTAGCTAGACGGAATACCCAAGTCTTCAGGTGGTCAGTAGTATTGTCTACACTGCACTTATACAGTTATACAAACAACATTGTATACTGCTACTGGTCCACTAAATTGACTGTGGGATTTTCTTTCCGACCAAGTATCTTAACCTAACCTAACCTTTCCTTTCCTTTCCATACACTGTAAGTCAGGCCAAGGATTTAAAATTGACTTTGCATCTAATTATGTAATAGTGTATTTATAAATTAAAGTAAACGGCCTTTTCCCACCCAAGGTTTGACGTAATGACACATTCTCATTCAAAAAGTTTTAAAATATTCTTTTTTCACCCAAAATTAATATTTCATTATTAGTCAAAACTGATTCCGATGTCAAAAATTCTCTTCATTACCACCATTTGAAACTCCGGTCTCCTCTCTACAAAACCCTCTCACTCCGACACTTGATTCCTCGCTGATTATCTGCCACTGCAAAATTAGGGTTTTCTGTTCTTAGTTGATTTTTAGTGTAAATATTCAATCAATCATACCAATTTGATCTACCGACTCTCACTTTACAAAACCCCTCTAACTCTTGCTCTTAGTAACTCGTTGAACGTCGACTGAGAAAGTGAAATGTATTTTGAGTATTAATAAAATATAAATTTTGATTAGAAAAGTGTCGTGAAGGCAAACCTTGAGTGAGAAAAATTTGTTTACTCTTATAAAATAATATGATAATGTGAGGTCAGGTCATGGAATCCGGAGTGAAACTAAATTACTCTCACGTTAAAACTGTAGCTATAAACCAAATCGCATGCCACACAGCTTTGACTTTGATTCAATTTAACTTGCTGTGGTATTTATTAGTCATAAATATAATAAATATAGCAGAAGAAAATTGGCCGGTCAAACTTGAGTTTTTTTATCAAACCTTTAATCGTGTCCAATGAGGTTCATGTGAGGTTTTTTAATAGGATTCAATTCAATTAGTTCATAAAATATTTATTAAAAAAAAAAAAAACAATGTTGAAAATTCTAGATAACAAAGTCTAAGAATGAAAGTCTACAAAAAGACTTAAAAGAAGTCCTCAAACGAAATCAAAATTCAAGTTAACATATTGTCAAGTGAACAAGGGCTGTCAATGGTCCAGAAATTTCCAGTTTATTGTACATCCATCATTCATAAACTGGTGTATTCCAATGGTGATAGAGACATGTGGGTGGCTATTTGAATTTGGACTATCTGTCACTATCACGGTCAACCAAAGTGAATTTTCTCTTTCTAAGGTGTGTTCATTTGGAGTATTGGACCCGCTTGTCAGGCTGTCTTCCAATATTGATGAATTTTTGAAAAGAGTAACGTTACACCATTAATTCTTTTTTACATATCTTTTTTCTCTCCCAACTATAACGTAATAGTTTATAATGGATCAATTTATAATTAATTAGTAAGATTTCATAAGATTTATTATAAATTAATTAATTACAAGCTACTATATTATAATTATAAAAAGAGATTATAAAAAATGATTGTTAGAGTATTTTTAATAATACTCTTTATTTTAAAGAATATCTTTCATATAAATAAAGAGCATATTTATTAATTTTTAATATAAGGAAAAATTTTTATTCAAATCCAATAAACTTTTTAAATTCAACGAAGATACTCTTTATTTTTAAGAAATAGATTTAATGGGAGAGAGAATTAATAAATAAAATGTATATGAACTTATAGTTTATTAATTAAAATTATGATAGAGAGTAAAATTTGACTCTCTGAATATAGAGAGTCAAACTCACTCTCTAATTTATATTTTAAAAATATTAAGAGCATCTCAAAAGAACTCTTTATATGACCTAAACTCTTTATTATAAAGAGTCTATCCATAAAAACAAGAATCTAACATACTCTTTATTAATACAATACATCGATAATTCTTTCTTATAATTTTTTTCTCATAACCCTGACATAATAGTTTATAATTCGTTAATTTATAATTAATTAATAAGGCTTATATGAGATTCGTTATAAACTGATTAATTACGAGCTATTATGCCAAAAGAAAATTTACATTTAAAAAAATATTGAACCATGTTTTTGAAACTTGAAAGGTTAGCAGACACGTGTATTTATCCTATATTCTGGCCACCCATTATCTGACAGTTGTTCATCTTCACTTTTCTACTTTGTCTATTTGGATGTATCAAAACAAGACTTAGATGGCTGCATCTGCATGGCAGGAACTAATTTTCAATTTGAATTGTAATAAGTTTTTAGATTCTTTTAACTTTAAATTCCTCTTTTTTTTTTTTTTTTTCCCGTGAAAGGCTTGTGATATTTTCTCACGTACGAAGGTATGAGACTAATTCTCGATCAAGGCCTAAGTAAATGTCTTTAACCACAAACTACTTCCAATGAAAATCAAACCCATGACATTACAGGTAAAGTTTGTTCATCGAGTGTTCAGTTATCAACTAGACCACAACTCATGGTTATAAAGCCATAAAGGCCCCTTTTACTGTTAGAATTTATAACTTATTCATGGTTTTCTTGCTCTTGACCATTACTTAAAAAGTTAAAACTACTCAGTAGAATTTAGATGGCAGAGGAAGGCGAATTCAATGTCTTAAACATTTCTGAGTTATAGTCTTCTTGGTAGGTATATAAATGTTATAGTAATCTTCCAATCATAGTTTAACCATTACCAACTATCTTAGAAATGTTCAACCTCTTTTAGTAATAAAATTACCCATATTCTAAAGCAAAACTTACAAGCTTCCCTTCTGGTCTTGTTCTCGTTTCATCTTAAGCAAGTTTCCCTTTCGGTCCACTTCTAACTTCACGTGTTTCAAGTCGCAGACATGCTGTTGACTATTGTTAATTCAACACTTCTACTTCAATACTATAACAAATCCAGGCACCAAGAAAACTCAAATTTCTGTAGGCCAAAACCAAATAAAAATCAACAACTAATCCTTTAGAAACTTTCGAATTTCCCTTTAAAAAACAAGAAACAACTACCCCTTACTTTATGTGATTAGTAACTATCATCCCTCACACATTGTTGCACGTGGGTGGTTTATTGTTGAAATTGAGTATCCATATATTCACTTTTTCGATCAGAAAGTTGTCCGAAAGTTCCTCTCCCTCCATGCCAAACTTCGGACAGATTTATGACTACATTTTCCTTTTTGCCAAATTTGTAAGACAACTAAAAATATAAAAAATGGTGAAATTCAAATTTTCATATAATTATTTTGAGTTTTGACCATGCTTTGTCATAATTGAAAGCACATTTTTAACATGTTCACTGCAGCTAAAATCAAAATCAATACGGATTACTATCAAAGACTTGGTAATTGTTACCTAATCAATGTCTTATACGTACTTTAATTGTAGGGTTAAGCTATTGTAATTTAAATTATTGACACAAATTCTTGATTATTTATCTATTCAACTAGAGGCGGAACCAGGAAATTATTTTGGGGAGGCTGAATTTTTTTTCGAATTAGTGTTAAATTTATATAAATTTTTT
This sequence comes from Pistacia vera, assembly GCF_008641045.1. Classification (NCBI taxonomy): domain Eukaryota; kingdom Viridiplantae; phylum Streptophyta; class Magnoliopsida; order Sapindales; family Anacardiaceae; genus Pistacia; species Pistacia vera. The sequence goes on from NW_022196095.1 coordinate 434,004, forward strand.
GGATGAATATTGATGGTACAAAAACATTTCATTAATTGAAGGTAATCATACTTTAAGGGACAATATACAAATGATTTTTTTTTTTTTTTTAAGTTTTGAAATACAATAGATAAATATATAAAATGGAATTTTGAAATTTGCATTAACAATAAGTGGCTTTTAACTATGCAAAGATTATTATATTGCTTTTTAAAACAATTCTTTAGAATTTAGTTGGCTTTCTTGAAGTTGGACTGATATGGTAAAAATAAAAACTGTAGAATCAATAAAATTTAACCAATCTAATATAATTATTATTATTATTTTTTTAAATTGGCAACAATTTCCTCCCTAATTCAACAAAATCCAATTGAATCGCGGGAAAAGTTAGAGACAGTAATTTTATGTGAACTCAACAACTCCAAACCATTGAATTGTATTGCATCAATAACCAAAAATTGGTATTTTAAATTTAAACAAAATGTTTCTATTTCATTAACTTAATCCTTTAAGGTTTATATAAATTAAAAATACACATCATGTACATAGGCAAAGCATAGCTTGTTACTAACCCAATCCCATCCACTGATGTTTCTCCAAATCCATGCAAGTTATGACTGCACAAATTGAACTTCAATGCTCCTAATTTGAGGAATGAAGAACATAGCCGCTTATTCCCATCCAAAAGGCAAATAACTCAATAACATGGAATAGTTTCAGTCTAAAGTTTAAACCCCAAACTGTTATCAGAAAGGTGGATTGACTTAAAGAGACATCAACATAAATTGCCTCTTGCTCTATATTTTTCTTTCGGCATATTGATGGTTACAAAAGAACTTCAGGCTTTTCTTTGTGGCCACAAATATAGTCCTAATTAAGAAGTTGTCAACATAGTGATGTGTGCAGTTAATTACTGGCTGACCCTTTCAAAGAAGTGTTCTATTTGCAAGCAACCTGGGGACTGCACATTACTTGTCTTTGCTCCAAATTTTAACCTCTTTGCAGATAACAAATTCTCTTTACCATGCTGCATAAAAGAGGAAGATGCAAACCCACGTCTCAAATTAGCTAATACCAGGAAAAAAAAGGACCAAAAAACAAAGTTTTAAGAGAAAAGTACAGGCAAAAAATGTCTATGGGCAAAACATTCAAAATTCGTTAATTCCCTACAAAACGAAAGTCTAACAGCAAGTATACTCAAGATAACATGTAACTATCAGTTTGTAGAAATTCACTAAGTTAGCCAAAACTTCAGACCAAACTATCTGTTAGGAGTAAATACTGTTAATAAACTGATAGAGGATATAGCTTACAGTTCAAGTCAAATGTTCCAGACAAAAATAATTTGGATGGGAAAGTGAGTGTGTATAGGCACCTGTGAAGATTGATTTGCAGATCTCAGAACTTTAATTCTGCCACCTCTCCCGTCAGCTCCAACAGCAATCAAATCACCACTGTTTTTTATTGAACCTTGCATGGGCACTTTGTTTTGGCCACGCTTGCACCATTTACCCAAATACCGGTTTGTTCCATCAGGACCAAGCAACCCACTAGAAAAACATACATCACCTGGATTTCTTTACAAGTTAAATTCAAAATATCTTGACAACAAAAGAAGCATTTGGTTGATGTAATTAAATCACAAAATTCTAGCTCAATCCACCATCTGAAAACCCTTGCATAAACTCAAAATTGCACCAACCTTAAAATTACCTGGTTTGGAAAGAGGAACTGGCATTGGAGACTCTTTTCTGATGTTGAGGACAGGTTGAACTTGTTCAAAGTCATCATCATCATCAACAATCAAAGTTACTTCCTCCGTAGCAGCAGCAGGAGCAGTGCCATTATCATTATTGATACCAGATCTTGAACCCAGATTCCCGAGCAGATTATGAGGGCCATGCCCAGCAACTTCTTTGTTGTTAACATGACTTGCATTTAATCTTGACAGAGTAGGGTTATGGATGACATCTACATTGGCTTGATGTTTTAAATGAGGACTTGAAAGTTCAAGCACAACTGTAGAAGATCTTGATGTTTCCTCAATTAATGAAGCATTTTTTGCTTTTTTATGAGCCATTATACCTACAACTTCTTCAGCGTGATTTGCATTCAGGCTTTCAAAGGAATTGAAGTTTTCTAATTTTGTGGAGCAAGATAAATCACCTTTCACACTTCTAGTCCCATCCAATTCACTCATTGGTACAGAACATTGTTCCACAAAATCTTCTGATATATGATTAGTTGTATGCGAAAATTTAGAGCAATCAACATTGCCATTCAGAATATCATTTTCATGACTGGTTTTCTTTAAGGCTTTCAAAGACCTCAAAACTTCATTATCTTTTAATTCTCCTGCTGTTTCCAGTTCTTGTACCCTAGTCTGATGATGTCCAAATAAAAAATGGTTTGCCAGGGTCAAATTAAGAACCCACCATAAACAATTTTATAATGGTTGATCCGAGACTTACCTTTAGTTTAAGTATCTTTTCTTTAGCTTTCTCAAGTTTGGCACATGAACGAGTCTTTTCTCTTCCAAGAAGATTACACTTGGCCATCAATTCTATATAATTCCTGCTCAACATTTTGCAGCCAAAAAGTATGTGTACTGTCAGTTCATATGTATATATATATGACAGATACGGAATAAACAAGAAAATATGATGCAGTGCTATTTCCTTATTAATTTGCAATTGCCATAGATAAAGCATGAAAACATAGTTGAATGATGCTTTTAATCTATACCGGTAAATCCAAGCTTCAACCACTTCTATGAACTGTGCTGGGCAGTTAAGTTTGATTGGTGTCAAAAGACAGAGTGAAAGCTCCAATAACTTTCCATGTTGATGAGTACTAGTAAATTAACAGAGGGATAAATATAAAAATTAACTCACCTGTTACGAATGACCAAAGACTTTCTTAGAACATCGATTGTATCTTTGTTGTTAGCTCCATTACCCAAAGAGGCAAACTTTAAAACTTCATTTTCATCCAGGTTCAAATCTGATACCCTAAATTGAAAACCACACAACCAGGTCAGCAGCAAACAAGGATTCATTACAAGCATCGAATTAATCAAATAATCATTTGACCAAATACACTCACAATTTGAGGGCTGCAAGCTCTTTGGCCAAGGCCATATTCCTCTCTTGAAGCCTCAAGCACTCGGATGTCAATTTATCAAGGTCCTATATAACACAATCAACCTAAGAATCATTTGAAATTTCTACTTAAATCATGGACATATACTTCTTACGTAATACAAAAGTATTCAAAACCACAGTGAATTAATTCACCTGGGATTTCAGATGAAGCTGCTGTTGAATATATGTTTTTTCTCGCAAAAATTCATTCTTCAATGCTACTTCCTTCTTTGTATGCTCCCTGCTAAGACACAACTGAAACAAGAATTGCCTAATTAAAGGACTATCTAAAATATCCTGACATTTATTTGTCCCCCTTGCAATTCCAATGAAAAATAACCAAAAATTTAAAATCTAATAGAAAAATCATAACAATAAATAACCATATACCTCCTCGTTGATTTGTTTAAGCTCCTGCCCTTGACTCTCCAAAGCCGAATTAAGCCTCGAAACCTTGACTTCCAATCTCTTCACTTCACAGCGCAAAACCTCTGGGTCTTCTGCTTCACAATCTTTCGGCTTCTGTGAAACCAACGTTTCGGTCTGATCACCAATCGACTGAAAGTAAATTCGACTGACATCATTCGATTTACAACTTTGCTTGCACACAGGACATGTGCACTTCTTCGTGCTTGAACAGTACTCGAACCACTGCTGCAAGCTAGAGTTTGAAATAAAAAGAAACAAAAATTATTCAAAAAGCACACATACTTAATAAATACATATTGTATGCAGATATACGCCCACAGACCAGAGCTCATGGAAGACGTGGCCACAAATCGATATAACTTGCAGGTCTTCGACGATTGGCTTGAGATCTTCATAGCAGATTGAACATATTGGCTTGCCAAATTTGTTATCAATAGCCATTGTTTCATTTGTTTGTGCCTCGTTTCTCCGTGTTTGCCTCTTTGCTTATTACTCTGCTGTCTGCTCGTCTTGAAAATGGCGCGACTCTTCAAACTAAAATGGGCGGAACGCGGGAGGGGAGGGAAAACACTAAAAATTTACTTTGTTCCGGGAGAAGCCACGTGTTCAATACCACGTGAACGTCACGTGACCTTTAAATATTCTTTATTTTTTTTACTTTAAAGAGAAAACAAAAAAATAAAAGTTTGTCGGCTTTTGTCGATTCTTCGTATTAGTCGATTCTTAGTATTATTAAATCTTCGTGCATAAATTTCCACGCACTTTGGCGATTTGAGGCAGAAAGATCTACATTGCTACAAAAAGCGGCTTAAAATTTAGTTGAAACGTATCAAATTTTCAATTAGACGAGAACCCAATAGGCCAATACACCCTAAACGGCGGCATCAAGTCACCGTTTGGTGTGATTTTGAATCGCCACCGGAGAAAAGATAAAAGAAACAAAGACAAGAAGATTGGTCCGGCATCTTGCCTTCTGGCTCTGGGTTGTGAATAGAATATAACGTAAATAATGTTTATTTATTTATTTTTAAATGATATGAACGTTATGGTTGAACTTGAATCCTTTAAACGGGACTGAGCGGCGGGCAAGCAAGGCTTCGGTTCATGAACTGGGCTTGTCAGTGTAAAACTTGGGGCCTTCATCTGAATTCTGTTGGGCTACAATTCTAGAGCCTGCGTACTTTTTAAAGAGACAGCCAATGTTTCCCAGTCAACTATCAACTCCATCCTATGACTTTAATTAAAAGGTAAACTGTAATTAATAACTCGTCTTCTCCAAAAGTGAATGAATAAATGACATGACAGGGAATAATTTAAATCAAATTCTTTGAGGTTTTACGCTTTTTAGAAATTGATTAAATAGATTACGTGGACTCCAATTAAATAATCTGATTAAAAGATCGTAAATCCCTGAATATTGCCATTTGTTATACTTAAAGATCAAAAAATAAAAATATGAAATATTGTATTTGTTATGCCAAAAATATACATCATTGTTGTCAGTACCATCAATTAGAGCTTAACAAGCACTTAAAGATAAAGTGGTATTAATCCTCAAAACTCAAACTGCCTCAAAGAGATATTTTATATCAATCCTATCTCATTTTAAGATAAGGATTAAATAATGGTCTCCACATGTAAAGACAACTTGCAAAAACACTCTTATATTGACTTCAAAAGTATAAATTGGCACCTTTCCTCACGAAAGAGGAATCTAGGCATATGAGAGCTGGGCACAAGCGTGAGCTTCATTGGATGCGTGTGGTTTCATATTATTATCCATATTCTCAATCCTATTTTCCAAATATTGTTTGGCACATTATTTGAGAAATATTATTGTATTTTTTTAATTATTTTTAGACCCCTTAAATTTATTAATTTCATTAAATACCCCCAGAAAAAAAGTTTAAAAAATAACAAAAACACCCCCTAAACCCATACTTGCTAGATTCTGGCAACCACCATCGGTGGTAGCTGGAATCTGTTACAACGGCCTACACCATGACCGGAAAAGGCCAGTAATTCACCGATCTGGCCATCAGCGACGGCCAAAGAAATGGTCGTCGTTGACCGACAACGACAGTTTGCGGATGTCGACGGCCACATTTGGCCTTCAATCTGGCCTTTTTCGGCCAGATCCGTAGTGGATCTGGACAGAAAAGGCCATATCGACGCGTTACGACACAGATCCGATCGGTCTGTGCCGTAACGCAATTTTTCAGCCAAATTCTGGCAATGGTAGGGGTGTTTTTTTCATTTTACAAAAATTTTATATATTGGGGTGTTTAGTTAAATTAGCAAACCTATGTGGTTTTTTAGAAATTTTTAAAGTTTACCTCGTAATACTCCCATATTCAACTACCCAATATTATTCCCAAAATCCTATCCAAAATAATAAACCAAACACACCCAATTATTTCTCTGTAAACAAAGCATTTTTCCATTTTTGTATCCCTTACAGACAATATTAGAAAAATAGTCAGAGAATAATAAAATAACAGTGGATGTAGAATTCGCTTTAAGCATTTGAACCACTATAAAAATCTCTTTTGTCAATCTATTATTTATGTTTATGCAAATATATATAATCTCTACACCATAATCAACTCTCATAATCATTCATGTGTAATTTCTAAGACTAGCTTAGCAATTTGCAAGTGCGAGTCATTGGTGTCAAAATCACGCATCAACAGCTTAACGCTAAAGGACATGATTCGCATCAGCTCTCCATGTTTTTCCAACAAGCCTCAAAATCTTCACATTATCAAATGTGAAAATCTAAGCATGATAAAGTCTAAATTTGGCAAAGCAAAAACGCAAGAGTTGTAGCCCTTTGAGTCAGCTTTTCGATGGTCCATTAATCATCAAAATATGAGGTTTACAGCTCAAGTTATCGTAAAAATACTAAAGCATGTTCCACATCATATCTCTCAGATCACGTGGTCAGGTCGCGCACATCAGAGCTCTCAGATTGAGTGGGTAGATCAAATCGCGCGCATCAGAGCTCTCAGATCACGTGGCCAGATAGCTAAAATCTCTCATATCAGATCGCGCCCCCAAGCAACCAGATCGTGCTTCCAAGCATCTAGATCATACGTTTAAGATCGTTGAGATCATAAGTTCAAATCGTTTAGACCGTACTTCCGAGCGGCCAGACTATGCTTCCAAGCACCTAAATCATGCTTCCGAGCAACCTAGATCGTTGATCTCGAGTTCTCAAATCAAGCTTCGCACTTTCTGATCGAACTCCTTGAGTTCTCAGATCAAGCTTTGCGCTTTCTAATCGAACTTCTTGAGTTCTCAAATCAAGTTTCGCGCTTTCTAATCGAACTCCTTGAGTTCTCAGATCAAGTTTCGCGCTTTTGGATTGAACTCCTCATGTTCTCAAATCAAGCTTTGGGCTTTCTGATCGAATTCATTGTATTCTCAGATGAAGCTTCATGCTTTCTAATCAAACTCTTTGTGCTATACGCTTTCTAATTGAACTCTTTGTGCTCTCAGATCACAAAGAGCTTTTAAGCTCTCATGGTGGAAATAACTATCGAGTTCTTAGATCAAAGCTCCTTGCGCTTCATATTGAGCTCCTTATGCTTTCTGATCGAGCTCATAAGCTCGCTCATTCGCTAAGATCGCACGCATCAGATCTTTCAGATTGCGCTTCAAATCGCTTAGATTGCGTGCACATATTAAGCTCTTTAAGATTTCAGATTGCTCAAATCGCAATCAACTCTTAGCTCTGAGATTGCGAGCAGCCTCAGATCGTGTTCTCAACTCTCAGATCGTGTTCTCAACGCTCATATCGCGATTAGTTCTCGGTTCTTAGATCGCGACCACCTGTTAGCATTAGAAAAAACATGTAGAAAACTCAAAATGGCATCGAAATATTGGATTTTGGCCCTGAAAATGGTCTCAACCGAGTTTACCTATTGCCATGATGTAGCGCTCAGAACGAGCTTTCCGTGAATATCTTACGGGCTCCAAACTCCTGCTGGATAAACAGTTATAGCTATTTAAGTTGGCTTGTCTGTTTAGGACCTCTAAGCAACAAGTTTGGGCTTCTGATGCTCAGTTTGTAAGATTTCATGCTTAGAAAGGGTAAAATTGGTGTAAAACATGGTATAAGGTCATATGACATGTTATTGAAACTAAAAATGGTGAAATTGTTACCTTTTATGTTTTATAACTTTTGTAACTTGAAAAGGAGTTCACGATTTTCAACAAATTTGATAAAAATCCTCAAAGTAAAGTCCACTCCAAGATTAAGAAAAGAGAGCCGGCCATGAAAGATCAAGAGAGAGATTTTCAATCAAAATGAAAAATTAGATTAAATTTGGGAATATCACTTATTTATATATAACGACTATTTTACTATAATTTGAAAATCTTCTTAAGTTCTTGAATTAATATGCATCATATATTAGCACTTAATACAAATTCAATATTATTTTCAAGTCCTTTAAATAATTTCAATTTAATTTTAACTCTTTAATATTAAATCATTGATCTAAACAAATTTATAATCAAGGCACATAAAATAATCCCGTTTAATATTTAACACATTATCGAATCCAATTTAATAATATATTTTAGTCTATTATTGAATCTAATATAATAATTACCAAATTATATTATTACCCTTGGTAAGTGCTAGCTTCCCATGAGTAATCATTTATCACCAATACATAAATTCGGATGCACACGTTTATATCTGAACATCGTTAACCTTTAACAATATGTATTATTTTCTTTTCTCATACTTAATTTTTAGGTGTGACCACTTAGGTTCACTGTAACCTAGTCATGGGCCTAATATCAAAATTCGATATGTTTCATCATAATTATTTATGATTGAAAATCTCACTGATTATTGTAGGCATCTAGCGATGTTCTGTAACCCCTAAGCTACAATGAAGTTAAACTCCAATGAACATTTTTTCCTAATCATACATTTTATGTAGTAAAATCCCTTCGTCGTCTAATCTCTATTAACGGTGTGTCAAAACCCTTAACTTAATATTCATCCGAATTATCAATCAATACAATAGAACATGTCATCATAAAACCCATTTTCATATGAATATTTTGTACTCTGGTCAGAGATTTTCTTTTTCCAATGTTTATTGACATTCGTTTGAGAATTTAGGACCAAACTATTTCAAGTCAACGGATCTCATCTTGACCATCACTTGTCATCGCACATGAATAACATACGATCACACCGACTTCTTACACAAAACATGACTAGTCTCATGTACATACAACTTAAGAATCATATGCATCATATGTTAGTAAACGGTCCCATATACGCAGCATAAACAAAACAAATATAATATAAAGATCGTTTATATGAGCCAAGATCTAAGGGTATAATTTTACAATTCATATCAAATAAGATCTGTAGAAAATAAATATGAGTTTAAAGAAAGCAAACGCACGTTGGAGGCTCCTCCAAATTTGTCAACGAATGTTTTGCTACCGATCCAAGTGTAAGATCGAACCCACGTAGTCCACACGAAGACAATCTCAAAAGAACCAAAGAGGGATTTGCTAGATCCTCTTTGGCTTTAAGATTAAGAAGAAAGCAAATCAATTGAATTGATTTTAGGCCAAAAGGTGTTGTTGCCATGGGAGTGTTTATCAAAGGGGCTGCTCTGTGTGTGTGTGTTTTTTTTTTTAAAAGAGAAATCAAATTCCTTAAAACAATTAACACACACTTTTCTTTTTATAGTAAATTAAGTTGCCCTAATCCCGTATGTAATAGACTTGGGCTCCAACCCAAACGCCCCATGTTGCCAAACACTCCCAATTTGATATTTTATTTTTTTTCCATCATTATCTCAATTAAAATCAATTAATATATATTTAAATATATATTAACATTTAACAATAATGATAATATATTTAAATATATGCGAACACACATTTAAACATAATTTCACTTATTTAATTTTTCTAACAAATTAAATAAAGGCTACGACCTCAACAAATTTAATTGCACTGTGAAATTATCAAAATACCTTTTCGCCTTAAAAGACGAAAAACGCCCTTCTTTCTTCTTGGATCTTAAATTATCTTCTATGTGTGTGACCCATAGGCTCCTCATCATATCGGCAGTGTATAGTATCGCTATTAATACCAATTAATCGTCTCACTAATACACAGACCAAGATTGACCCCTAGCAAGGCATCATGACCACCCGATAGATTCGGATTCAGCAAAGTAGCTACCTGTCAACGATATGGTACCGTGCAATTTGATCCTTTCATCATACGTTATCTCGACAAGACGAAGGCATAGAAATAGTGTCAACCTGCGGTTACTCTCAATATTATTTATTCAGTTTCTAGACCAATGACCCGTATTATAAACTGGACAGAGCAACAACTCAATCCCACTATGGCCACAGTTTTAATGTCATTGTCATATACTAAATTGCGCCGTGAGATAACTTCTCCCATACCCGGGAGTAATGAATCCCCTGTCAATCCACCATAGTCTTAATACACTCCTTGATGCAGCCAATCACCACCGTATTGACAGCTCTGAAAAGAACTGCGTTAGGCTAGTGTCAAACTACACCAATCGGTGCACAAGACGCTCTGGTGATCTAAAGTCTAAGGATCACATGCACCACCATTCGTTAGAGGATTTGTTCCATAGACACTAGGGTTACCATCCATTTAGAATCCTCTGGTGGGTCAGTCCAGTGAACTTACAGCGGTGTAATCGCCTACAGCAAGCACCCATGTGTTGCACCAGGTTGTCACCAAACAACCTTGACAAGTGAGATCAGTCACTGTTTTTCAACAGGGTCATTCAACACTATGATAGCCTTACCGTATTATTTGTGCCCTTACTTCAGAATAATACTAGGGCTACGGACGTTTCTAGAATGACCACCATATGTGCTCATAGGGTTCTCACTATCAAGATTTGAAACACTTGATACCATTGTCACGGTTCTACCATTCTAAGGACATATATCAATACATATTGCAATAATAATGATTTACGCGATATAGGATAAAATGCCTTTTATTGATTAATGAACATTATTACAAAGAGTCAATTCTACAATAATTGATTGGCTCTAGGGATGATCACAGTGGGATTGAGTTGTTGCTCAATCTAATTTATTATTCCGGTTATTGGTCCAGTAGATGAATACAAATATATCAAGGATAACAGAGGTTGACACTATTTCTATGCCTTAATCTCGATGAAATAACAGATGATGAAAGAATTTGATTTCACGGTAACCATATCATTGATAGGTAGTTATTTCGCTGAATCTGAATCTATCGGGTGGCCATGATGCCTTGCTAAGGCCAATCTTAGTCTGTGTATAGTGAGACGATTAATTGGTGTTAATCGCAATACTACTCACTGTCGATATGATGAGGAGCCTGCGGGTCACACACATAGAAGATAATTTAAGAATCAGTTTGTGCAAGGGGCATTTTCGTCTTTTAGGACAAAAGGGTATTTTGGTAATCTTACAGTGCAATTAAATTTGTTGAGGTTGTTGTCTATATTTAATTTAATGTTAAAATTAAATAAGTGAGATTATCTTTAAATATATGTACACATGTATTTAAATAAATTATTATTATTAATTAAATGTTAATAAATTTCATAAATATATTAATTGACTTTAATTATAATAATAATTAATTTAAAATAAAATACCACAAGAGGGGTGTTTGGATACAAGAGTTGGAGCCCATACCTATTCCTCATTGGAATAGGATTTTGACACATGCATTATATAAGTGCATGTGTGTGTTAAAGAAATGATATAAGTCATTTTCATTCATTGAAAGGAAAAAGGGGCAGCCCCCTTTCTCTCTACCCCTCCACGTTTTGCCTTGCCCTTTGAATCAAAGTTTTCTTTGATTTTCAAGTTGATTCTTGAAGCCAATAGAGGATCTAGCAAATCTCTCTTTGGTTCTTCAGATTGTCTTTGTGTGGATCACTGTTTTTTCAATCATATTCTTGGATCAATAGCGAAGTAGATGTAAGAATTCATGCTTAGAAAGGGTAAAATTGGTGTAAAACATGGTATAAGGTCATATAACATATTATTGAAACTAAAAGGGTGAAATTGTTACCTTTTATGCTTTACAACTCTTGTAACTTAAAAAAGATTTCAAGATCTTCAACAAATTTGATGAAAATCCTCAAAGTAAAGTCCACCCCAAGATGAAAAAAAAAAGAGCCGACCATGAGAGCTCAAGAGACAGAGATTTTCAATCAAAATGAAAAATTAGATTAAATTTGGGGAATATCACTTATTTATATACAAGGACCATTTTGAAATTATTTGAAATTGTTCTCAAGTCCTTGAATTAATATGAATCGTATATTAACACTTAATACAAATTCAATATTATTTTCAAGTCCTCGAAATAATTTCAATTTAATATTAAATCATTATTGATCCTAAGTCCTTGAAACAATTTCAATTTAATATTAACTCTTTAATATTAAATCATTGATTTAAACGAATTTATAATCAAGGCATATAAAATAATCCCGTTTAATATTTAACCCATTACTGAATCCAATTCAATAATATATTTTAGTCCATCATTGAATCTAATCCAATAATGACCAAATCACCTTATTACCCTTGGTAAGTGCTAGCTTCCCATGAGTAATCATTTCTCACTAGTACATAAATTCGGATGTACACGTTTACATCTGAACATCGTTAACCTTTAACGATGTGTATTACTCTCTCTTCTCATACTTAATTTTTTGGTGTGACCACTTAGGTTCATTGTAACCTAGCCGTAGGCCCAATATCACAATCCGATATGTTTCGTTATAACTTTTTATGATTGAAACTCCCACCGATCATGGCAGACATCTAGCAATGCTCCATAACCCCTAAGCCATAATAAAGTTAAACTCCAATGAACCTTTTTTCCCGATCGTACGTTCTATGTAGTAAAATCCCTCCGTCGTCTAATCCCAATTAAGTATAGGTTCATGGTATGTCAAAATCCTTAACTTAATCTTTATCCGAATTGTCAATCAATACAATGGAACGTGTCATCATGAAACTCCTTTTCATATGACTATTTTGTATTCTGGCTAGAGATTTTCTTTTTCCAATGTTTATTGACATTCTTTTGGGAACTCAGGACCAAACCGTTTCGAGTCAACGGATCTCATCTTGACCATCACTTGTCCTCACACATGAATAACATATGATCAAACCGGGTTCTTACACAAGACATGACTAGTCTCGTATATATACACCATATAAATCATATGCATCCTATGTCGAGTCTGACCATGATGTCTCCGGTCCAAGGATTAGTGGTACACTAGTATGATCCTACGATGTATCATTGACCACATTCTAAATGTCCATGTAATTTATCGTAGTCGGTCATATTCGACAAACAGTTTACCAACCTTTTATCCATGCTAATGCCCTAGTGATATACCTCTTATAATCACTCACACTAATACCATCACATGATATTCAATGGAGGCATTTAGCATGCCTACTATGCAATGTTATTGCCCAATTAACATTACTTACATAAGGAATACTTCGATGATTTGATCTTCTAAAGATCCGTACATCCGGACATTTCACATGCATTATAAATAGTATAAATGAAGCAGTAAACAACATGTTAAATTAGAACTCTTTCTTTTATTCTCAAAAGAGTATTTACAAGATAAAATGCCCTGAAACCGACAAAATGATTGGTTCTTAGGGCATACACTAACAAATCTCTCACTTGCACTAGAACCAATCAGTGTGGTATCTAATACCCATCTTCTCAAAATGATGGTCCAACTGCTTCTGTGTCATCACTTTAGTGAGTAGGTCAGCTACATATTTAGCTAAAGGTGTCTACTGCACCAAAATTTCTCCAACTCCAACGAATTCTCTTAAAAAAATTATATTTACACTGAATATGTATGGACTTCTGGTGTGCCTTTGGTTCCTTTGCCTGTGCAATAACCACAATATTGACACAATACAAGGTTATTTGATAACCTTTATATTGGAACCATACCAAGTTCAGTTAACAACTTACGCATCCAAATAGCTTCCATATTCAGGTTTTGTAGTGGAATTGACAACCGTCGACTATTTGGAACTTTTCCAACTAACTGTTCATCCATTATATATGAAAATAAAACCAGATGTAGACTTTCTATCATCGACGTCTGATTGAAAAACAGAATCTAAGTATCCCTAAATCTTCAATTTTGAATCTTCGTAATTCAGGATTAAATCCTTAGTTCTTCTTAAGCACTTAAGGATTGTTTTAACATTAGAATAATGCTTATCCCCTAGGTCGGACTGATATATGCTTGTAACACTTACGACATATGCAATATCAGGCCTAGTTGATGAGAATGCAAAATATCATATTTTTCCCCCTTAATGTCTAGTCTTTTATACTTATTTGGTGCCTAAATGTACTCATTATTATTTTATTTTGATTTAGGATGCAAATGGAGGTGCTAAATGCAAAACGAATCTAATTAGGTGATTTCGGACAGTTTTGAGATTGCTTCGTAATATGGGCATAACTCTCTCATCCGAGCTCCGATTGAGATGATTCAAAATGTTGTGGAACACCAAGAAAGAGATCTACAACTTTCATGTTTTGAGTTTGGAGAGTTACTATAATGACTTCTTCCTACCAGTATGCTTCATAAAATATACGATGGAAACATGCATACTTATCATATGAAAAATAGTTGGGCCCACATTTTTCTTTACTTATAAAATATAATTCTTTACATATACCAAAATAACATGTACAAAAACTTGAGCAACGGTGGACAATGATGCCATTTATCTCCGTTTCTCGACGTCCATCCAACCGCTTCTCACCTATTTCCTGTAAAACATGGAAAAACAATGGGGTGAGCACAAAAATGCTCAATAAGTAAATCCTCTACTCCTTTATCCCTGCAACTTATTCTTTGGTTCTTCCCTTACTCTATTCTTTCTCTTCTTCATTCTATCTTTGTTCTTTCTCTTTTCTTTCTCTGTTTCTAGTTCTCACTGTTCTTTGCTTTCTTTCTAATTCTTTTTGTTCTTTCTTTCTATTCTTTCTACTCTTTCTTTCTATTCTTACTAACCATGCTGGAAACCATGGTAATATGCATGGATGCATGGATGCAATGCAATAATGCATAGAAATGCATTTTCTTTCTTCTTTTCTATTTCTTATTCTGTTTCTTTTCTTTTCTTTCTATTCTTTTCTTTTCTTTCTTTTCTTTTCTTTCTTTTCTTGCTTGCTCAAACTCCTCTTTTCTTTCTTGTTTTTCTTTTCTTTTCTTTTCTTTTCTTTGCTTGTTCAAGCTTTCTCATTCTTTTTTTTTTTTCTTATTCTTATTCTTTCTTTTCTTTTCTTTGCTGATCGGACTCGGTTGATGCATGGATTCGGAACTCTGGCCGTGTGAGTGAGTACAATCCTCATCTACATGCACTCTTGCTGACCGTACAAGTTCTTTCTTCTTCTTATGCCACTCAATTAAAGTGGCGTGCATGTAGGAAATTCTTCTTAGTATAACCTTCATCCACATACACTCTTACGGGCCGTACAAATTCTTTCTTCTTCTTATCACCCACGGGTTCCCTATCACAACAACCTATTCTTTTCTCTTCTTTAGCACTTTTCTTTTCTTTCTTTATTTAGTACTTTTCTTTCTTTCTCTTTATTCTTAAAATTCTTTATTCTTTCTTTAAGTTCTCATGCATATGTAAATATATGCATATGGATGGCTCATGCTTATGTTTCTTTCTTAAGTGCAATTATGCAATGCAATTATGTTATGTTGCACAAAAATAAGTTTCTCTACTTATGCACAAGCTTCTCTTAGGTATTTCATCAAACATCATGCATGCATACTTTAATTCTATTTTTGATACATCTCTACTTCTTTCTTTAACCATCTATTCATGGAGCAAAACTCCTCCACAAAAAATCTAAACATGGTCAAGAACAACACTTCAAATATTCTACTTAAATTCTTTCTAAATGTAACCAAACTTCACTTGGTTACCACAACTTCATTTCTACTTCTCATGGCTCAAATCTCCTCATCAAAAGCCATCAACTCATCAATAATATCATTCTTAATAATCAATCTCAAGCTCATAAACATAAGCATGCATAACAATCATTTGATTACTTAAACCTTAACTTGGGTTGGATTTACTTACCTTATGCTTGAAGAATTGCACAAAAGTTCTCTATCCTTGTTAGACTTGTTCTTTCTCTTAAACCCTAAGCATAAACTTAATAAGAATTCAACATGTATATAAATTAATCCCATGTTTAGAGCAAGAATTCTTACCTCTTGATGCTTAGGATCAAATCCTTGTAACATCCAACCAAAAGCCCTCAATTTCCTTAGCAAAAAGGATGAAGAATTGAGAGAAATGGAGAGTAGTAGAAGTGTATGAGGTGTAGAGAATGAGAGGGTTTCTAAGGCTAAACCTTTTTTAGCTCATATAAATAAGCACTCTTTCCCATTTTGCCCTTGCTCTTCTTAGGGAATTCCATCTCTACCCTTTAATTCTTTACACATCCAACCCCACTCTAATGCATTCTCCTTGAAATTTCCTTGCATTTCACTCCCCACTTTTCTTGCTAATTAGGGGTAGAATGGTCACTTCACCCCAAAGGAAAATTCTCTAGAAACTTCACTAGAAAAATTATCCAGCTTGTCACCCCGGCGAAGATTTTTCTTTGCCCCGACGAAAAATTCCAGAGCATACGTTGCCGCGGCGACGCTTCTTCTTTGCCACGGCGAAGTCTGCATTTCCAAAATTCGCCAAGACTTCATCAAATTCAGGGCATTCACACAACCATATAAACATACAAACTTAGCCAAGCACCAATTTACCACATTAAGGGCAAAATAAACATAAATCAAAGACATACCTCAAAGTGGGTGTTACAGATACTCTCTGAATCAAGGTTGTAATCAAGCTTGAAGTTGACGCACCTGCACTGCTGACGTTCTGGAACATTTGGCCTTATAATGCAATTCAAATAGGCGGTTTATTATTGGAAGTTTTGAAGATCTGGTGCATGAAAGTTACAGCTGGAAACACCACTTTCCTAGTTAGATTAGGACTTTATTTTATTTTTAATTAATCAGATTTGGATAAATGTTATTTTAGGAAAAAACTTAGAATATTTTTAGGAGATTGAGTAGAATTCAAAGACTTGAATTGGATATTTTTAAGAGGGGGAGAGAGATCAGATTGGAACAGACTACACACATCTCTCCTGTTCCTCTTCTTCTTCTTATCCTTTTGAGTTTTCATGATGGTCATGAGCGGCTAAATTTTCATAAATTGGTCGAAGGAAACGGAGGCCTCGGAATCAATAAAACTGTGAGATCTAATATGTTTTTAGTGTTCAATATATGCTTTAAGTATTGGATGTTCTTCTATGCCTATTTTCATAATTGTCTCATTTAATTACTAGGAGGCCTACTAGTTTATTATTTGTTGCAATCTATCGCTAAATTAGATATCAAATTTGTAATTTTTTGATCCCTCTAATTTGTGAGTAACTAAGATTTAAGAATTTGCTGCGTCAAGAATTATTAAATCTTAAGAAGAACGCTCAAATAAATTAAATACAACAGCTTGTGTTTGTGTTGTTCAGCTTCATCGATCTCTCTAGTTCTTAAGGCTGCTTCTAGATTAAACCTTTAGCTCTTGTCTTGGGTTGCTTAGTAGTAAGATTAATTAGATTGCTTGTTTCCTAATTAACTGCTGTTAGAGTAGATGCCCTAGAGCCAATCAATTATTGTAGAATTGACTCTTTGTAATAATGTTCATTAATCAATAATAAAAGGCATTTTATTCTATATCGCGTAAATCATTATTATTGCAATATGTATTGATATATGTCCTTAGAATGGTAGAACCGTGACGAGGGTATCAAGTGTTTCAAATCTTGATAGTGAGAACCCTATGAGCACATATGGTGGCCATTCTAGAAACGTCCGTAGCCCTAGTATTATTCTGAAGTAAGGGCACAGATAATACGGTAAGGCTATCATAGTGTTGAACGACCCTGTCGAAAGGCAGTGACTGATCTCACTTGTCAAGGTTGTTTGGTGACAACCTGGTGCAACACATGGGTGCTTGTTGTAGGCGGATATACCGCAGCAAGTTCACTGGACTGACCCACCAGAGGATTCCATATGGATGGTAACCCCAGTGTCTATGGAACAAATCCTCTAACGAATGGTGGTGCATGTGATCCTTAGACTTGAGGTCACCGGAGTGCCTTGTGCACCGACTGGTACAGTTTGACACTAGCCTAACGCAGTTCTATTCAGAGCTGTCAGTACGGTGGTGATTGGCTATATCAAGAAGTGTATCAAGACTATGGTGGATTGACAAAGGATTCATCACTCCCGGGTACGGGAGAAGTTATCTCACGGCGCAATTCAGTATATGGCAATGACACTAAAACTGTGGCCACAGTGGGATTGAGTTGTTGCTCTATCCAGATTATAATACGGGTCATTGGTCCAGAAACTGAATATATAATATCGAGAGTAACCGAAGGTTGACACTATTTCTATGCCTTCGTCTCGTCGAGATAACGTATGATGAAAGGATCGTATTGTACGGTAACCATATCGTTGACAGGTAGCTACTTTGCTGAATCCGAATCTATCGGGTGGCCATGATGCCTTGCTAGGGGCCAATCTTGGTCTGTGTATTAGTGAGACGATTAATTGGTGTTAATCGCGATACTATACACTACCGGTATGATGAGGAGCCTATGGGTCACACACATAGAAGATAATTTAAGAGCCAAGAAGAAAGAAGGGCGTTTTCGTCTTTTTGGGCGAAGGGGTATTTTGGTAATTTCACAGTGCAATTAAATTTGCTGAGGTCGTAGCCTTTTTATTTAATTTGTTAAAAATTAAATAAGTGAAATTACGGTTGAATGTGTGTTCGCACATATTCAAATAAATTATCATTATTGTTAAATGTTAATATATATATTAAATATATATTAATTGATTTTTAATTGAAATAATGATGAAATAAATAAAATATCTAATTTGGGAGTGTTTGGCAACATGGGGTGTTTGGGTTGGAGCCCAAGCCCATTCCATGTGGGAATAGGGCAACTTAGTTTACCTATAAAAGAAAATGTGTGTGTGTGAAATAAAATAATAAGGGGTTTTTCATTTTTCAATTAAAACAAACACACACAGCAGCCTATTGAAACACTCCCACGCCACTTTCACTGTTTGATTGAAAATCAAACCTTTTTCTTTTGTTCTTCTTGATTTCTTAAGGCCAAGGAGGATCTAGCAAATCCCTCCTTGGTTCTTGTAGATTGTCTTCGTGTGGACCTCTACGGTTCGATCCTACACTTGGATCGGTAGCAAAAACATTCAGAGACAACATTGGTGGAGCCTCCAAACGTGGGTATGAATCTAAACCTTTGGATTTATTTTTCTGCAGATTCTTATAAATATAAACTGTAACTTTCTATACCCTGATTTTGGGTTCTAAGGAACGATCCATGGTTGTAAATTTTTGTTTTTCCGCTGCGCAACCGGGTCGTTTCCTAACAACTGCAACTAATGAGAGATAGGAAAATGGTTCCAACGGTGAATATTCAAAGTATGAATTGATATATACTTGCATCGATGATCAGTTGTGAAATTTCGATGGTGGATGTTGACTTAGACCAAGGTTTGTTCTTTTGATTGATTTCGATAATTTGATTTGAATTGTCCCTTAGTTGTTTTTTCCTTAAATTGTTTTCGTTATACTCAAATCCCCCCCATCCTTGTTCACGTAGCATAAAACTAGGCTAGACACTCTCCGTGGGAACGATCTTTACTTGCACTACTACATGTATTCTTAGATTTTAATTCTGGTTGCCTGCGACAACACAACAAGTACACAGCATAACATACATGAAACTACCTACGGCTGAAGCATACGGTATCCCATGCATCCACTCACACTCCTGATCAGTCTTGGGACTCATATCTTTCAAAAGATAAATTCCATGACCGTAGGCAAAAACCCTTTTTTGAAGTCTTAAATGCCGAACCGTTTCAGCATCTTTTTTTATATACATTCTTGGGATAAGCTTATTAAACATTTCACTCTACCTCTATAGATACGAGTTCTAAGGATATAGACTGCTTCTCTTAAGTCTTTCATGGAGAAAGTTCTAGATAACCATAACTTAACTTCAGTCATCATTCCTGTAAGTAGCTAACTGAATTCGTGCAGCAGAAAAACGTAATATTTAAAACGAATTGATCAATTACACGAACCAAGATCTGAGTATAGATTATAACATTTTCATGCATAAATTAAAACGTAAAAGAAAATTTGTGTAAAAACAAATCCATACAAGGATTAAGAATGCTTACACACGTTTGGAGGCTCATATGAATATCTCTAACTTCGCTCACAAACACTGTTCATAGCCTATTCACCGACTACAATTCATTGACACTGTTCACATGATTCTTTGCTAATCGATCTAATGTAGGATCGCACTCACAGAAATCCACACGAAGATAATCTGCAGAACTCTTGATTATTTTGCTAGAGCAATCTAGGGCTTCAAGAATCAAGAAAGAAGAACAAGAAAAATCTTTTTTTTCACTCAAAAGTGTAACGTGAGAGAGAGAGTGAGAGAGAGAGACAGAGAGATAGGGTGGCTAGGGTTTTTAATTGAAAGAATATATCACACATGTCTTAATTTTAAGTTGCACTTATAAAGTGCAACAATTAAAACCCTATTCCACTTAGGAATAGCCATGAGCTCCAACCCTTGCAACCAAACACCATGTAATTGGTATTTTAAATTAATTAATTATTATTATAATTAAAATCAATTAATATATAATAATATATTAACATTTAATTAATAATAATAATAATTCATTTAAATATATGCATACATATATTTAAATATAATCTCACGTATTTAATTTTAATATCAAATTAAATACAGGCAACAACCTCAGCAAATTTAATTGCACAGCGAGATTACCAAAATACCCTTTCTTTCTAAAAGACGAAAATACCCTTCTCACAAATTGATTCTAAATTATCTTCTAAGTGTGTGACCTGTAGGCTCCTCATCATATCGGCATTGTGTAGTATCGCGGTTAACACCAATTAATCGTCTCCCTACACACATACCAAGATTAGCCCCTAGAAAGGCATCATGGCCACCTGATAGATTTGGATTCAGCGACATCACAGCTTGTCAACAATATGCAATCAAATCCTTTCATCAACTGTTATCTCATTGAGACTGAGGTACAGAAATAGTGTCAACCTCGGATATCATCGACATGTTTGTATTCAGTTACTGGACCAATGACAGGAATATTAAATTGGATTGAGCAATAACTTAATCCCACTGTGGCCACAGATTTAATGTCATTGTCATTTACTGAATTACCCAGTGAGATAACTTCTCCCATACCCAGGAGTGATGAATCCTTTGCCAATCCACCATAGTCTCAATACACTTCTCAATGTAGTCAATCACTACCGTATTGATAGCTCTGAATAGAACTATGTTGGGCTAGTGTCAAACTACACCAATTGGTGTACAAGGCACTCCAGTGATCTTAAGTCTAAGGATCACATGTACCACCATCCGTTAGAGGATTTATTCCATAGACACTAGGGTTACCATCCATATGGAATCCTTTAGTGGGTCTGTCCAGTGAACTTGCCTCTAGCAAGCAGCCATGCGTTACACCAGGTTGTCGGCAAACAACCTTGATAAGTGAGATCAGTCACTGCCTTTCGACCAGGTCGTTCAACATTATGATAGTCTTACCGTATTATCAGTGTCCTTGGTCAGAATAATATTAGGGTTACGGATGTTTCTAGAATGGCCACCATATGTGATCATAGGGTTCTTACTATCAAGTTTTGAAACACTTGATACCCTCATCACGGTTCTACCCTCCTAAAGACATATATCATTACATACACGATATAGAAGAATATGCTTTTTATTGATAAATAAACATTTATTACATAGTCAATTTTACAATAATTGATTGACTTTAGGGCACCTACTATAACAATCTCCCACTTGCACTATAGTCAGTCATTCATGTATTTTACACCGAATGACCTTAAGTGTTTTTCATGCTTCTACTATAACAGAGGCTTCATCAGTGGATTGGCAAGATTGTCATCAGTATGCACTTTACTGATCTGTACATCTTTCCTCTCAACCATTTCTCTGATGAGATGAAAACGTCTAAGTATGTGTCTGGACTTCTGGTGAGATCATGGTTCCTTTGCTTGAGCTATTGCTCCATTGTTGTCGCAATAGACATCTATTAGATCAACAATTGTAGAGACCACACCAAGTTCAGTGACGAACTTCTTAATTCAGACTGCCTCCTTGGACGTATCGGATAATGCAATAGACTCAGCCTCCATTGTAGAGTCCACTATAGTGTTTTGCTTAGAGCTCTTTGATAAGTTGCATAATTTGAGTGTTTTCAGGGTTGTTTGATGTTAGTTTAGTTAACTTGTCATTTGTTTCCTTTGTTTTTGTTAAGTTTGAGATATGAATGGTTACCTATTGATTTGGATAACTTTTGTGTTTTTTTAGGCTTTGATTGAGTAGATTGGAATATTGGAATGAAATTGGGACTTAAAGCTTGAAGAAGTTGAGATTACCCTTCAGTCTTGAAGGCCACGGCCATGCATTGGTAGTTCACCATGACCATGGTGATGGAACAAAGAGAAAACAAAGAGACTAGGAAGCACCACGGCCTAGGCTGTGGTGACTTAAATTTGGCCACGACCAAGGTTGTGCAGAAACTATTAGGACATTTTTATCAGTTTTTCTTTCCTTTTTCACTTGGGACTCTTTTGGGTATTTAAGTATAATTGAGATTAGTTGTCAAGGGATGAGTTTTTCATATTTTTTAGAGGAGAAGACGCATTCTTGAGGCTTGAAGACTGAAGATCGGATTTAAGAGTTTGATTTTTGCTTCTTTTCAAGTCTGAATATGTTTTCCTTCTTCTCTATTTATTTCTTTTTTCTTAAGATGGAGTAAATCTCTCTTGTTAAGGGAGGATCGAACCCTAATTATGTTTTGAACAATTTTTATTCTTAATATCAAATTTATGTTTATGAATTTGTGTAAGAGTTTAGGTTTAATGCTTTATGAATGTTGGATTGATTCGATTACCTTAATGATGTTTCGAATAGAGAAGTTAGGGTTTATTTCTTAATTCATATTCATAATTGTTTTATTGGAATAACATTGCACAGCATATTAAAACTAGAAGTAATCGAATAGAGATTCTAGGATTAATTTGTGGTCCATCTAATTCATAACCGAATAGGGCGAATTAGTCGTAAGGGATTAATGAATTTATGCTTCTTAATTTCAGACTAACCGAATAGGAATCTGTATTAAGTTGAATATTATGCCTGAATAAGGATAATTGGCCTTAGAAGAATCCTATCAATTCATAGCACAAACGGGTACTAAGAGTGGTTGTCAAGCATAATTAGGGGGAAATTTGTACCCTAACTTCATTAATACTGCAAAGTTCTTCACATTGTTTATTTGTTCAATTTAGTTATTTTTAATCCATTAGTTTTACACTCTAAACTTTTGTTTTCTCAAATAACGTTAGGTAGTTTTAGGTAATTACGAATAATTGCTTTGCTCTTTGTGCGACGATACTCAACTCATCACTTTATTACTTGAACATGACTAGTGCACTTGCTAAGGTTGATTTAGTCATATCACTCTTCCAGCTCACTACACCCCTATTGAGACAAAATACAAACCCTGATTGTGATCGATAATTGTCTTTATCTGTTTGGAAACTAGCATCACTGTATCCTCTTACAATGAGCTCATCTTCCCCTCTATATACCAAGAACATGTCCTTAGTCCTCTTTAGGTACTTAACGATGTTCTTGATAGCTATCCAGTGACGCTCACCAGGATCCAATTGGTGTCTACTATAAATGTTTAACGCACATGAGACATAAATCCGAGTACACAACATGGGAATCCGAGTACACAACATGGGATACATGATGGATCCAATTGCTGACGCATATGGGATCCTCTTCATTTTATCTCTCTCATCGTATGTTTTAGGACACATATCCTTAGAGAGATAGACACCATGTGACATCGGAAGAAATCTCTTCTTGGATTCTTCTATATTGAATCTCTCTAATACCTTGTCAATGTGTGTACTCTGACTTAGGCCAAGCAAGCTGCGTGATCTATCTCGGTATATCTTTATTCCGAGGATGTGGGCTGTTTCTCCTAAGTCCTTCATGGAGAAGCACTTGGATAACCAAGTCTTTACCAACTGCAAGTTCGGTATATCATTCCCGATCAGAAGTATATCGTCGACATACAACATCAGGAATGTCACTGCGCTCCCACTCACATTTTTGTAAACACAGGGCTTATCTTCGTTCTTGATAAAACCGAATTCTTTTACGGCTTCATCGAAACGAATGTTCCAACTCCTTGAAGCTTGCTTGAGTTCATAAATGGATCTCTGCAACTTGCATACCTTCTCAGCTTGCCCATCAAGAACAAAACCATCGGGTTGTTCCATATACACATCCTCTTCAAGGTTTCCATTTAGGAAAGCCGTTTTGACATCTATTTGCCAAATCTCATAATCATGATATGCTGCAATCGCAAGCATAATCCGGATGGATTTAATCATGGCAATTGGTCAAAAGATTTTTTCATAGTCAATACCATGAATTTGTTTGAAACCTTTGGCAAATAGTTGTGCCTTATAAGTGTGCACCTTGCCAGCCATGTTAGTCTTCTTCTTGAAGACCCATTTGCACCTTATGGGTTTTACCCCTTTAGGTGGTTCCACCAGAGACCATTCTTCGTTCTGGTACATGGAGTCTATCTCAGATTTCATGGCTTCAAGCCATTTAACGGAATCTAGATCTGATATAGCGTCTTCATAGGTTCTCGATTCATCGTCTTGGTAGACTAGTACATCACCATGTTGAGTCACGAGATAATCGTATCTCTTTGGCTCATGGCGTACTCTCCTAGATGTACGTAGCTCCCGTGCTACTTGAGGTGGTTCACTTTAATCCACGGATTGTGAAGTAACCTCCTCACGATGTTCAACCACCTCTTGTGGCACACCTTCCCGTCCTTGGTCTAATGTATCTTGTAGTTCTAGAACTTTATCGAGTTCTACTTTTCTCCCACTAGTACTTCTTAGGAAAAATTCCATTTCTAAGAAGACACCAGTACGAGCAACAAAAAATTTGCGCTCTTCTGGGTGGTAGAAATAGTACCCTTTGGTTTCCCTAGGATACCCCACAAAAATGCATCTCTCAGATTTTAGGCCCAGCTTGTTTGAAGTCAATTACTTAATATAAGCTTCACAACCCCAAATCCTTAAATAAGACAAGTTGGGCTTTTGCCCACTCTATAGTTCATATGGAGTCTTATCTACAAACTTTGATGGCATACAGTTCAATACGTGAGTCGCAGTCTCCAGGGCATAACCCTAGAATGATGCAGGTAGATCACTAAAACTCATCATGGACCTAACCATATCAAGTAAAGTCTTATTCCTCCTTTCAGACACTCCATTGTACTGAGCTGTATACGGAGGGGTGAGTTGTGATACTATCCCACACTCCTTCAGGTATTCAAAAAACCCTGAGCTCAAGTACTTACCTCATCGATTCGACCGAAGAGCCTTAATACTTCTGCCCAACATATTCTGTATTTCATTCCTAAATTCTTTGAACTTATCAAATGCTTCAGACTTACGTTTCATAAGGTAGATATAACCATATCTACTAAAATCATCAATAAATGTGATGAAGTAGGAATATCCACCTATGACTTCAACTGTTAGCAGACCATATACATCACTATGGATGATGCCTAACAGTTTAGTAGCCCTTTCACTTAGTCCTATGAAAGGTGACTTAGTCATCTTGCCTAAAAGGCATGACTCACATACCTCAAATGACTAGAAGTCAAAAGGGTTCAAAACTCCATCCCTTTGAAGTTTTGTAATACAGATCTGATTAACATGACCCAATCTACAATGCCAGAGGTATGTATGGTTTTGATCGCTATGTTTAACCTTTTTAGTTTCAATGTTGAGAATATCCTTATTGTTTAAATCAAGAGCATATAATCCGTTATATAAGCTTGCAATTCCAAATAGAATACCATTCAAACTAAAGGACAACAATCCATTAGTAATTTCAAAACGATATCCTATATTATCCAAAGCGGATATTGAAATAATATTTCTAGAAATTGCAGGTACAAAATAACAATCTTTGAGTTCTAATAATAAACTCGTAGGCAAAGATAAACAATAAGTCCCTACAGCTAATGTAGCCACATGTGCTCCATTTCCAACTCATAAGTCCACTTCTCCCTTGGCGAGCAATCTACTATGCCTTAATCCCTGCACATTAGTACAAATGTGAGTACTACACCCTATGTCAATTACCCAAGATGTTGAAGGAGAGAAGTTAATCTCAATCATACACATACTTGAAGTCAAATCGTCTGACTTTTTCTTGTTCGCGAGGAAAGCCTTGTAGTGTTTCCTCCAGTGGCCAGGCTTGCCACAATAGAAGCAGACTACCTTCCCAACGCCACTCTCAAGCTTGAGAGCATCATGTCCTCTGGGCTTGGGCTTAGGATTGGCTTTGGCCTTTCCCTTGCCCTTGCCCTTACCCTTTCCTTACTGGCAGCAACCAGTAAAACAGGCTTGGACTTTTTCATGTCCTGCTCTGTAATCCTCAGCATGTTCAGAAGCTCTAGCAAAGGTTTCACCATGGTGTTCATATTGAAGTTCATTATGAATGATGAAAAGGAATCAGGTAAGGATTGCAGAATTAAATCCATTTGTGATTCTGCATCCAATCCAAATTCTAAAGTCTCAAGCCTCTCTATGTACCCAATCATCTTGAGCACATGAGGACCAACTTGGGCTCCCTCAATCATGCGACTTCTAAATAACGCACTCGACACCTTATACCTCTCATGTCGAGCATTTCCTTCGAAAAGCTCCTTGAGGTGCAGAATTATGGCAGCAGCGTCCATATTCTCGTGCTGCTTTTGCAGCTTAGGTGTCATCAATGCTAACATAAGGCATTGAACAGTATCAGCATCGTCATGGAACCTTTTGTAAGTTTCCTTTACTTCCTGAGTGGTATCAGGATCAGGCTCAAAAAAAAAAGGCCTTTAGAGCCCGCTTCCTAGTCAAAGAAATGTCGGTTCAATTCAACAAAGAAATGAAAGCAATCAAGACCAACTCATTCGATTAGTTCGTCTTTCTTCCGAACAAAGATGTGGATCTTTCCAGAAAGCATAGGACAACTCTTTCTACTTAATCTTTTCCAACTCTCTAACGGTAGAAATGCATTTATCTCATAGGTAGATAAGATAATCTTAAAAATAAGATCAATCTAAGATCAGATACAAAATCATCAAATCATCAAATCTTTGATTTGTTTGTAGAGAGGAACCGGCTATCGGTAAACTCATTTCCGGGGATGATAGCAAGAGGCGTACCTTATACCTAAAGTTAGGATAGGATGGACACAGGATAAGCGGATGGGAGGTATCAAACCTAAAACCCACTCTTGGCCAAGTCTTCCTTACCTCAAGGAAGAGGATCCCTTTTTTTTTTTATGAAACTTTTCCACGAATGTAAAATATCATGGACGGGGAAACAAGCAAGTTGATCACCTTTCTCAGGTGAAATAGAAGAATAGCTTAAACACATGCATCTCGGACAATCGGTCCCTTGGTTCGCTGGACAATAGCAAAACAGGGCCTTCTCTTGGGAGAAAGCTTCCATCTCGTATAGTCTGACTTTGTCTTACTTAAAGAGCTAGAGCATCCCATCCTACTGGGAGCACCGTTCCTCGCCACAATTAGCCCAATGAATGTAGACAAGGACGACATCATCGAAACTATTAAAGGTAAAGGTAGACAGGTCTTCTTTAAGTTCTGTATGCCTAGCCTGAGTTCTAAGATTCTTCATAAGGACTGAGATCTAATTGCTGCCATGAAAGAAGATATAGCTGACTATGAGTCATCTCAAGAACCTGAGATTATGGTTCTGTACTCATACACAGCGTCGCGTGGTTGGACGGCTATACTGAAATCAAGGATTGGGAGAACAGAGAAGAAGCTGGTCAAGCTTTCTACACAAAAAGCGAAGGATATATAATTTCTTTTCGGACTTTAGTACAATCCGAAGATTTCAATACCAGTCCAAGAAATTAGATCCATCCGGCTTGTTTTCTTTCTCAATTATCGATCATATGTTGATATTGCTCACTGATAATCCTATTTTTCCCTATGATTTTGCATTGAATTTCAATAGGATTTAGGATACTTTTCATACAATTTGGGCCATAATTGCTATCTAATTATATTAATTTTTCTTTGCAGGCCTAAACGATGATTTTGAGCATAAATGACAGTTTTGAGCGTAAATTGTGTAACTTGAGCTTGGAAACTTGGAATTACCTGAATTTAGAATCTTTGGAAAGCTAAGAAGCAGAGATACAACTTTCATGTTTTGGGTTTTTCCTAATTCTGACTGGACAAGGGTGAACACTTGGCTTGAAGTTGTGAACAGTATGTTGAGAACTGAAGAAAAACGCCTTTGGATGTGTTTCAGTAGTTTGGCAATAACTCGCTATTTAGACCTCTGATCTCGCTGATTCTTGAACGAGTAGAAATATAATTTAAAGTGCTACAATTCATATGTTTACCACATTTCCAGATTCAGAATCTATCATGCTTAAATTTGGCCCGAAAGATCCTCACCGCGGCGAAACTACGTCAGATGTAAAAAATAAAATGACGCGTTTTGGCTTGCTAGGGCTTCATCCTTAAGTGAAAGAGGTATAAATTAACACTAAAAGGAATGGAAAAGGGTCTTGGTTCCTCATTTGGAAGGCAGCTCATGGAAGGAGAAGATTATTGAAGATTTGGGCTTCAAATTAGAGAAGATTTCTCCATCTTTTGCTTGTTTTTCAATGATGAATCTTGATTCAGTTTGTTTTTGTTATTTTGTTTTGTTTTTTAGTATGAACTGAGTTGTTTAGCTAGGGTTTGATGTAACCTTGATACAATGATTCAAATTTATATGAATTGATTTACTTTGAGGTTTAATTTCATGATTGAGTGTTATCTCTTTGCTTAATGACTTTTGGATGCTTGATCACCATTCAAATGTATGTTGTTCACAATGAGACTGAGAAGTGATTTGTGATTGTGCCTCTTGGTATAAATACCATAGATTCAGCGAAAGCTAGAGATAGATAAATGTGATCTATGAAATCTAGATAGAATTCCATAAAGCTTACAAGACTTTGAACTATTAATCTTCATTTTGTTGGGTGCGAAAGCTTAATAGGGATAAGTAGGAAAATATAACTTGAGAATGTATGTTTTACAACTTAGGGAATTCGATTTTCAATCAAGGAATTAGAACTTGGGTAATAGATTCTATGATTTGGGTTAGCGTATCTATGTGAAATCAACACCCTGGCATTTTTTTAGCATTGGTTAATTAGTTAAATTGTTGGGTTTTGCTTTAATTTCATTATCATTCATTTATATTTTGTTAATTTGTATTTAGTGCACTAATCAACACCCTAGGTGAAATCAACAATAAAGTGCACTAATCAACACCCTAGGTGACATCAACCCTAATTTGTATTTTTTTTCCATCAATCCAATTTATTGTTGCTTTAATTAAGACTTAAACTAGGGAAATTGGTACTTAGTAACACTATCCTCGTGGGAACGATACTCTATTTATCACTTTATTACTTTTTGCTACAGTGCACCTGTTACACATTGCATGTTGTAAAATCAATGTATCACTCATTTTTAAATGAATCTACAATATAAGTAAAGTTATTATCATGTTTATTTTCATTATTTAATAAGGCCTTTTATTAAATAATCGCTCCCACTATTTTCCTCAAGCCAATAGCCCTCACTATTAACTCGGGAAAGCCCATTGGCTTTCCTAGTGGACTGAGATCCCATCTAGCTCATTTCAAACCTTCGCTTTGGTGAACAAGCCAAAATGGGTTGATTAGGTTGGCCAACAAACTTAATCCACACAAGTTGATAGCTCCCACTACCAACCTCAAATGTGGAGTAAACCAACCAGCCAATCACATAATACAATGACCGAAGCCATTGTCCTCAAGTGCGATTCTTAGTATTAGTAGAGTGGACACAACATGTCGCCACGTACATATAACGAGTGTACTTCTCTACTATGCATATGGTGTGTTTATCAACCTTCGCTTTGGCGAACAAGCAAAACTGTCATTTTAAGTCGACCCATCACCATTAAAGAAAATTCCAATAAATTTTAACCTCCCACTAGTAGAAGTATACCCTTCGCTTTAGCGAACAAGGTTCTGATGAACAGTGATTTGATTAAAACCATGGTGATGGAAAGCATACGTGACTTAATATACTTAAGTTTAGGGTTTTTATTTAATGTCTCACCAGATTATTATCTTTGTTAGAATGGCATTGTTTGGCATGTTATTGAACATTCAACCTTAGCATGCATTCTAAACAAAAAATTAAACGTGCCAATACATGGCCCACCGATTTCCTCAAGCCTAGAGGAATCGGTAGGTCAACCCAGGGTTTAAAAGTTAATCTTGGGTCTTCAAGTTATTCCTATTCATAGCTCCTTCGTTTCTTCTTCATGATCATTACAAAGAATTTTATTACAAAAATCCTATTCCAATTTACATCAATAAAATAGAAACCTCGCGTTACACACGAGGGGAGTGAGATGAGAAGAAGAAATACATTGAGATATTAGACAGAGAGGTAGGACACGCACGTCCTATTTCTTTATAAAATTACAAACAAACCCAATAAACAATAAACAATAGATCTAAGGCTCATGTACCGGGCACCATGTGTTAGAGTAGATGCCCTGGAGCCAATCAATTGACTCTTTGTAATAATGTTCATTAGTCAATAAAAAGGCATCTTATTCTATATCGCGTAAATCATTATTATTGCAATATGTATTGATATATGTCCTTAGAATGGTAGAGCGTGACGAGGGTATCAAGTGTTTCAAATCTTGATAGTGAGAACCCTATGAGCACATATGATGGCCATTCTAGAAACGTCCGTAGCCTCAGTATTATTCTGAACTAAGGGCACAGATAATACGGTAAGGCTATCATAGTGTTGAACGACCCTGTCGAAAGGCAGTGACTGATCTCACTTGTCAAGGTTGTTTGGTGACAACCTGGTGCAACACATGGGTGTTTGTTGTAGGCGATTACACCACAGCAAGTTCACTGGACTGACCCACCAGAGGATTCCATATGGATGGTAACCCCAGTGTCTATGGAACAAATCCTCTAACGAATGGTGGTGCATGTGATCCTTAGACTTGAGATCACCGGAGTGCCTTGTGCACCGATTGGTGTAGTTTACACTAGCCTAACGCAGTTCTTTTCAGAGCTGTCAATACGGTGGTGATTGGCTGCATCAAGGAGTGTATCAAGACTATGGTGGATTGACAGAGGATTCATCACTCCCGGGTACGGGAAAAGTTATCTCACGGCGCAATTCAGTATAGGGCAATGACACTAAAACTTGGCCACAGTGGGATTGAGTTGTTGCTCTATCCAGTTTATAATAGGGTCATTGGTCCAGAAACTGAATAAATAATATCGAGAGTAACCGAAGGTTGACACTATTTCTATGCCTTCTTCTTGTCGAGATAACGTATGATGAAAGGATCGAATTGCACGGTAACCATATCGTTGACAGGTAGCTAATTTGCTGAATCCGAATCTATCGTGGCCATGATGCCTTGCTAGGGGCCAATCTTGGTCTGTGTATTAGTAAGCATTAATTGGTGTTAATCGCAATACTATACACTGCCGATATGATGAGGAGCCTAAGGGTCCACCACATAGAGACAATTAAGATGCAAGAAGAAGAATGGCGTTTTCGTCTTTTAGGGCGAAAGGTTATTTTGGTAATTTCACAGTGCAATTAAATTTGCTGAGTCGTGCCTTTATTTAATTTGTTAAAAATTAGATAAGTGAAATTACGTTTAAATAGGGTTCACACATTTTAATATATTATCATTATTGTTAAATGTTAACATATATATATTATTGATTTTAATTAAGATTAATGGAAATTAAAATAAATCAAATTGGGAGTGTTTGGCACATGGCGTTTGGGTTGGAGCCCAACCTATTCCGTATGGGATTAGGGACAATGTTTTTAAATAAAGGAAAAGTGTGTGATTTTGAATTGATGAGTTTTTCTTTGTAAAACCAAATACACACACGCAAGCCCTTTTGCTTCTCCCACGGCAGTAACATCTTAAGCCTAAAAATCAATTCAATTGATTTTTGTTTTCTTCTTAATCTTGAAGCCAAAGAGGATCTAGCAAATCCCTCTTTGGTTCTTTTGAGATTGTCTTCGTGTGGACTACGCAGGTTCGATCCTATACTTGGATCGGTAGCAAAACGTTCGACGACAAATTTGGAGGAGCCTTCAACGTGCGTTTGTTTCTCTTAACTCATGTTGAATATTTATGCAGATTTTATTTAATATAAATTGTTAAAATCATACCCTTGATCTTGGCTCATGTTTCTCTTAACTCATGTTGAATATTTATGCAGATTTTATTTAATATAAATTGTTAAAATCATACCCTTGATCTTGGCTCATGTAAACGATCCTGTTATATATTATATTTTTGTTTCCGCTGCGTATACGGGACCGTTTACTAACACCATGCAATTATCAAACAAGAACATTGCATACATTCAAAAACAATCAATTTTTGAATAGGGTGTGTTGAAATATCAAGTTACCCTCTTAAATGTGTAGAATAAATATTGGTTTTAAAGGTTCAAAAACTGCAATTTAGCCCCTATACAAAAAATGAAAAGCAAAAAAGGAACAGTAGGTTTCTTGCTGCGGCGAATAAATTATTCGCCCTGGCAAAGTTCATATACACATGGTCGCTGTGGCGAAGTTTTATTTCGCCGCGGCAAACGCCGAAACTTCCAAAAAACACAAAACATTCGAGAGAGTCTTATATCGCAGCGAAGTTTTATTTCACCGCGGTATGATCTACTTTTCGGCACAAGGCTGTGGCAAAGATGTATTTCGCCGTGGCAAGATTTACTTCTAGCCTATCACCGCGGCGAAGTTTTATTTCGCCACGACAAATGCATAAAACTGTGAATCGCATAGTGACACCTTTTTCAGTTTTTCACGTAATGATATAGATCCAAATCGAATCGAATGCCCAAGCATTCGACAAGGACACCAACCAACCAATACATCCTTCAATCAACACATTATTAATTCAATTAATCATTCAAATCATGTAATTAACAGAATTTTACAGATTTAAAAACAATAAATTTATGCATCAACATGTTATCAATCTAATATACATGTTATCACTCATCGATGAAATATTATAATCTGGTGCTCGAGGTTCTGATACCACTATAAGTAACTGGCCGGATTCGCGCAGCGGAAAAATGTAATATTTAAAACGAATCAATCAATTACACGAACCAAGATTCGAGTACAGATTATAACGTTTTCATGCATAAATTAAAACATAAAAGAAAATTTGTGTAAAAACAAATCCATACAAGGATTCAGAATGCCTACACACATTTGGAGGCTCCTCTGAATATCTCTAATTTCGGTCACAAACACTGTTCATAGCCTGTTCACCAGCAACTATTCATCGACACTATTTACTTGATTCTTTGCTAATCGATCCAATGTAGGATCGCACTCACGGAAATCCACACGAAGATAATCTGCAAAACTCTTGATTATTTTGCTAGAGCAATCTAGGGCTTCAAGAATCAAGAAAGAGGAACAAGAAAAATCTTTTTTTCACTCAAAAGTGTAACGTGAAAGAGAGAGAGAGAGAGAGAGATAGGATGGCTAGGGTTTTTAATTGAATGAATATATCACACATGTTTTAATTTTAAGTTGCACTTATATAGTGCAACAATTAAAACCCTATTCCACTTAGGAATAGCCATGAGCTCTAACCCTTGCAACCAAACACCATGTAATTGGTATTTTAAATTAATTAATTATTATTATAATTAAAATCAATTAATATATAATAATATATTAACATTTAATTAATAATAGTAATAATTCATTTAAATATATGAATACATATATTTAAATATAATCTCACGTATTTAATTTTAATATCAAATTAAATACAGGCAACAACCTCAGCAAATTTAATTGCACTACGAGAGTACCAAAATACCTTTTCATCCTGAAAGACAAAAATACCCTTCTCACAACTTGATTCTTAAATTATCTACTAAGTGTGTGACCCGTAGGCTCCTCATCATATCGGCAATATGTAGTATCGCGGTTAACACCAATTAATCGTCTCACTACACACATACCAAGATTGGCCCCTAGCAAGGCATCATGGCCACCCGATAGATTCGGATTCAGCGACACCGCAGCTTGTCAACGATATGGTTACCATGCAATCAAATCATTTCATCAACTGTTATCTCATCGAGACTAAGGTACATAAATAGTGTCAACCTCAGATATCCTCGACATGTTTGTATTCAGTTACTGGACCAATGACAAGAATATTAAATTGGATTGAGCAACAACTTAATCCCATTGTGGCCACAGATTTAGTGTCATTGTCATTTACTGAATTACCCAATGTGATAACTTCTCCCGTACCCAGGAGTGATGAATCCTTTGTCAATCCACCATAGTCTTCGATACACTTCTCAATGTAGCAAATCACTACCGTATTGATAGCTCTGAATAGAACTGCGTTGGGCAAGTGTCAAACTACACTAATTGGTGCACAAGGCGCTCTAGCAATCTCAAGTCTAAGGATCACATACACCACCATTCGTTAGAGGATTTATTCCATAGACACTAGGGTTACCATCCATATGGAATCATCTGGTGGGTCTGTCCAGTGAACTTGCTTCTAGCAAGCATCCATGTGTTACACCAGGTTGTTGACAAACAACCTTGACAAGTGAGATCAGTCACTGTCTTTCGACATGGTCATTCAACACTATGATAGTCTTACCGTATTATTTGTGTCCTTGGTCAGAATAATACTGGGGCTTTGGATGTTTCTAGAATGGCCACCATATATGATCATAGGGTTCTCACTATCAAGATTTGAAACATTTGATACCCTCGTCATGGTTCTACCATCCTAAGGACATATATGATTACATACATGATATATAGGAATATGTCTTTTATTGATAAATAAGCATTTGTTACAGATTCAATTTTACAATAATTTATTGGCTCTAGGGCACCTACTCTAACAATTCCAATGTCATTTCCCATCAGTAGTATGTCATCTACATACAACATGAGAAACATTATGGTATGCTCCTTTGTCCATTTATAAACACAAGGTTCATCCGGATTCTTCATGAAACCAAACGATTTGATTATTTCATCAAACCAAATGTTACAACTTCTTAAAGCTTGTTTTAACCCATAAATGGACCCATGCAGCTTGTACACCTTATTTCTTTCAGAACTGGATACAAAACCTATGACTGTTGATGTAGATATTTTCCTCAATGAATCCATTGAGAAACACTGTTTTGACATCCACTTGTCATATCTCATAATTATAGTATGTAGCCATGGTTAGCATAATTCTGATTGATTTAAGCATAGCGACTGGTGAGAAAGTTTGATCATAATCCAATCCTTGTTTCTGGGTATAACCTTTCGTAACCAGTCCGGCTTTTTAGGTCTATACCTTTCCATCTTTGCCAATCTTTCTCTTGAAGACCCACTTACATCCATTAGGAACTATTCCTTCTGGAAGATCAACGAGAGCCCATACTTGATTAGCATGCATGGAATTATCTCAAAATTCATAACTCTTAGCCATTTACCAGAATTGATATCTAATATCGCTTCTTCATAGGTTCTAGGATCATCCCCGTGACTGACTTTTCCAATCATGATAGATTCAAAAATCTCCTCATGAAGATATCCATATTTTTTCGAAGGTTGAGATACTCTAGAGGATTGACAAATAGGGACCGATATTTTAGGCGTTGGGATTTCTTGAAAGGTACCATCTATTTGAGTATTTTTGGTCTGAGTCTCACCGGACTCTTCCTAGAGCACAATTTTTCTTCCTACACCTCCTTCATCTAAGAACTCTTTCTCAAGGAAATGTGCGTTTTTTTTTTACTGATCGAAACTCTTTGATCAGAACGGAAGTAAAAATAATATCTCAAACTATCTTTGGGATATCCAATAGAACAACTTTTCTCAAATCTAACGTCCATCTTATCTGTCTTGGAAATTTGGACATAAGTTGGAGACCCCCAAATTCTCATACATTTGAGACTAGGAGGTTTACCATATAAAATCTCATATGGTGTCTTCTCGATAGATTTAAATGGTGCCCTATTCAGAATGTGCACAGCAAAAACAGGGGCAAATCCCCATAATGACGTTGGCAAGTCCGTGAAACTCACTATCGACCGTGTCATATCTAATTAAGTACGGTTCCTCCTTTTTTGACATACAATTATGTTATAGTGTATTTGGAGGAGTCAACTGGGATATTATACCATTATCTTTAAAAAAAAAAAAATCTTGAAATTCTATACTCAAGTATTCACCACCATGATCTGATCGTAAAATTTTAATACTCCTTTTGATTTGTTTCTCTACTTCATTCTTGAATTCTCTAAACTTTTCGAATGATTCAGATTTGTATTTCATCAAATACATGTACTCGTACCTAGAATAGTCGTCGCTAAAGGTAATGAAGTATATATTAAAAACCTTCTTGAGCCATTTCACTAAATGGTCCGCATACATCTTAATGTATTAAATTCAACAATTCTTTGGATCTTTCCCCTTTACTCTTAAAGGGAGATTTGATCATTTTTCTTTAAAGATAAGATTCACAAGTCAGATAGGGTTCTGAACCCAATGGGCTTAAAAGCCCCATTTGCTTCTAATATGATTATCTTTTTATCTCCTATATGACCTAATTGAAGATGTCAAAGTAATTTAAGATTTATTTCATTTCGAGTTCTTTTATTAGTAATGGTATTAATTATGTTATGATGATTCAATTCTTCAACATACAAATCATTTGTATTAATAGCTTTGCCAACTAATTTATTTCCAAAATAAATTAGTTACTTATTTCCATTAAACTGTATTTTGTAACCAGGTTTACATAAAACAGAAGCATAAATGATATTTCTGGTCATTTTGGCAAAAACAAAACTCTGTACAAACACAAAATGTGTCCTGATGGCAATGTCAAATGGCAAGTCCCTATGGTCTCGGCCACAACTTTTGCTCCATTTGCCATCTTCAAAATGATTTCATCCTTTAACAATACAGAACTATTATGCAGTGCTGGTAATGAGACACATATGTGAGATGTAGCAACTGAATCTAATATCCAAGAATGATCATTTGAATTAACACTTAATTCAAATTCTATAACATAAGAATGGAACATGCCTACTCGAGCCTTCTTCAAGCTCTCAAGATATAGAGGACAAATCCTCTTCGAATGTCCATCTTTCTTGCATTGGAAGCCTTACCCTTTATCTCTCTTCCGATGTGGCATCCGAAACTATAAAGAGTGGAAGGGGTGCTTCCATAACGATACGCTGCCTTTTCAAAGTTGAGAACAATTCTCAGGTTCCTCAACCAATCTCTGAAATTTGGTTCGGTCAACTTGTTGTCATCCAAAATCCTCCAAAGAAGATTATTGCTCATTTTCAAATAAATACCACACAACAACTATTGTAAAGAGGCTGTAAGAAATTAAAACATTTTATCAGTGTCTTGTAAATTCAAACCTTTAATGCTAATCTAATTAGCTCCCACTATTTTATTCGAATCTCATACTCCCCTAAATGACGATTCGGAAATTTCTTTAGAAAAAATTTCTAGTGGGGAATCAAATTCTTATCAAATTTAATAAATCTCACATAATAGAAATCTTGATCCACTAAATTCAATAAGTAGGAAACTATTTCCTTTTATATCACCATATAAGCTATGATTCATTTCCTTGCCTCTAGTTTCGGATACCTCACATAACAGAAATCTTGGTACCCTAGACTAGTTAAATCCGACCCATTACGCTTTCTCAAAATAGAATTCCCATTATACCCTCACATAATAGAAATCTTGGGTACAATGGAATTTTTTATCCAAGAATTAAGACAATTAATTCCATGTCATAAAATTAGCATCCCTCACATAATAGAAATCTTGGGATCTCTAATTTTTATGCCAAAGAATTAATTGGCCCATAATGGAAGGCATGGACTTAATATTATTCCTTAGGGAGATTTTAAAGATTAGGTTTTGTTTTAGGTTAATGTTTTAATATATACCCTATACATATCCACCATATGTATCAACTAAATATAAAATATAAACCCCAAACTACAAACCTAAAACTAAATGTCATGCCATAAAATTAAGTTTTAACACTTCATATAAATATGAAAACTTAACAATAAACAATAAACAATGGCATAATTTCTATGCATAAATCATACAAGCATATTGCATGCTTCAATGCGGCATCATATGTTATCAAACATAACAAATATGCATTATGTTAATATAACACATATATATCAATTATATCAATTATATTTAATAAATTGCCCATTAATAATCATTAATAAAAAATTTATTAAACTTTATGGGATAATGTAACACTTACATTAAATAAGCAATTATACAACCAACATTTAGCAATGAAAAGTTGGTGGAGTAAATTTATGCTTATCTTATCACATGGCATATTAATATACATTAATGATTAATTCAATTAATCTTGTCAAAGACATAATTAACAATTAAAATATGTTCACACTACCTTTCCATGTTTTTGACACAAAGACAATTTTACCCTTAACTCTTTAAGGCAAATTATCTTTTATGCTTGTTGCAATATATATGAATTCAATTACTTATGCAACAAGTATATATAAATATGTTATAATTAACTAAAAGGGCATTAGTGACATTTCACCACCCTAACATTTAATGCACTTTAATCTCATTTGTTAATCAAATTAAATGAAATGATTAAAGGCATTAACCACCCATCAACCATGGTTTAGTTAATAAATCATCCTTATCCTAATTCATATCTCTAATTACACGTCATTCATAAGAAAACATATACACTAATATCCATTAATCATGTTTTCTACACATAAACTATTCATGCATGAATCACCACTAAGACATGCACTAATCACCATTAAAACATGCCTTATTCAACATGAAAATCGTGGCCAAAATGCATAATTTCATCTTTAAAATTGTATTCACAACACAATTCATTTATATGCATCAATTATCCATGACATCAAATATTGTATCCATGAAACTTGCATTCAATAAAATTGACGCACACATCAAGTGTATGCCAAATTCAACCCATGCTATAATCATCAAATTTTTGCATCAAATTGTGGATCTAGCACATACATGTAACAACCAAGGATAACAATTATCCAAAGTCATAAAATTGCATCAATAATACAACAACTCATCATACATGTACATAACCAAACCCTAACATGAAATTCTTTATTTCAAAAACATAAAACTTCATATATATACATGTTATCTACCATGAACATCACATATCCATGATCATCTGCATAAAAAATACACCATAACACATATTGTTCTTCAACAACTTTGATTCAATTTTTCACCAAAAAATTGAACATATAAGCATAGATCTAACATGGATCTGATACCATTTGTAAGAATTCATGCTTAGAAAGGGTAAAATTGGTGTAAAATATGGTATAAGGTCATATGACATATTATTGAAACTAGAATGGTGAAATTGTTACCTTTTATGCTTTACAACTCTTGTAACTTAAAAAGGAGTTCAAGATCTTCAACAAATTTGGTGAAAATCCTCAAAATAAAGTCCACCCCAAGATGAAAAAAAGAGAGCCGGCCATGAGAGCTCAAGAGAGAGAGATTTTCAATCAAAATAAAAAATTAGATTAAATTTGGGGAATATCACTTATTTATATACAAGGACCATTTTGAAATTATTTGAAATTGTTCTCAAGTCCTTGAATTAATATGAATCATATATTAACACTTAATACAAATTCAATATTATTTTCAAGTCCTTGAAATAATTTCAATTTAATAATAACTCTTAATATTAAATCATTATTGATCCTAAGTCCTTGAAACAATTTCAATTTAATATTAAATCCTTGATTTAAACAAATTTATAATCAAGGCATATAAAACAATCCCATTTAATATTTAACCCATTATTGAATCCAATTCAATAATATATTTTAGTCCATCATTGAATCTAATCCAATAATGACCAAATTACCTTATTACCCTTGGTAAATGCTAGCTTCCCATGAGTAATTATTTATCACCAATATATAAATTCGGATGCACACATTTACATCTAAACATCGTTAACCTTAAATGATATGTATTACTCTCTCTTCTCATACTTGGTTTTTAGGTGTGACCACTTAGGTTCACTGTAACTTAACCGTGGGCCCAATATCACAATCTGATATGTTTCGTCATAACTCTTTATGATCAAAACTCCCACCAATCATGGTAGACATCTAACAATGCTCCATAACCCTTAAGCCACAATGAAGTTAAACTTCAATGAACCTTTTTTCCCGATCATACGTTCTATGTAGTAAAATCCCTCCGTCGTCTAATCCCGATTAAGTATAGGTTCATGGTATGTCAAAATCCTTAACTTAATCTTTATCTGAATTGTCAATCAATACAATGGAACGTGTCATCATGAAACTCCTTTTCATATGACTATTTTGTACTCTGGCTAGAGATTTTCTTTTTCCAATGTTTATTGACATTCGTTTGGGAACTCAAGACCAAACCGTTTCGAGTCAACGGATCTCATCTTGACCATCACTTGTCCTCGCACATGAATAACATATGATCAAATCGGCTTCTTACACAAGACATGACTAGCCTTGTGTATATATACCATATGAATCATATGCATCCTATGTCGAGTCCAACCATGATGTCTCAGGTCTAAGGATTAGTGGTACACTAGTACGATCCTACGATGTATCATTGACCACATTCTAAATGTCCATGTGATTCATCGTAATCAGTCATATTCGACAAACAAATAACAAAAAATTTATACATGAAAATGTCCTAGTGATATACCTCTTATAATCACCCACACTAATACCATCACATGATATTCAATGGAGTCATTTAGCATGCCTACTATGCAATGTTATTGCCCAATTAACATTACTTACATAGGGAATGCTTCGATGATTTGATCTTCTAAAGATCCGTATCATCCGGACATTTCACATGCATCAGAGCCGTCTCAAGAACATTTGTGATCATAGACAAGAGTTACTTTAGGGCTCTTTTAATAATATAAGTATATATTAAAAAATTATTTTAAATTTATTTTTCTTACCTTTTGAGATGCAAAATCACTAATTAAATTTTTATATTCAAGTTTAGAAACCAAATTTTTTTCAATTGATAATATAGCCAAATTACCAAATCTTTCTTGTGAGGGTGAGAGGTGGACAGCTGGCTACCGGGATCAGGTAAGTGAGGGGTTTTGGGGAGGGGCCTGAGGGGACGAAGATGTTGGTGTCAGGGAAGATCAACGACAGCGGATACGTGCCGAAACTGTCTCACGCGGTGAAGAATGAAAATGGGTTGCGAAAATCAGCAAAAATCGACCAAATTGGGGGTTGTCAAGGCTGTGAAAACGTTTCGAAAATGATTAAGTGATGAATCCGATCAATTTTGGTGAGAAAATTGACCTGGGTCATCACTTCAATGCCGACAATGACACTATGGCGGTGTAGAGAGGTGGAGATGCAATGTTTTCATCATTTTGGGGATCGAATGGGTGTTTTGAAATTTTAGACATTTAAATAACTAGTTTAGTTAATTTATGGGTGTGAATGGAAAATATGAAACATGGTTTTTTTTGTAAATTTATGTAAAAAAAAAAAAAAAAGTATAATGAATTTGGGCTTTTCTGGCTTTTTTTGGGCCTTTTGGACCAGTTTTGATAAAAAATTATAAACTTTTTTAGACCCAATGGTATTTCTATAAATCTATTTAAAAAAATTTTAAAATAATTTTGGACCCCTTTTTGGGGCTTTTTTTTTTGGGCCCTAGGCAGGTGCCTTACCTGCCTACCCCTTGGGCCGGCCTTGACATGCATTATAAATAGTATAAATGAAGCAGTAAACAACATGTGAAATTAGAACTTTTTCTTCTATTCTCAAAAGAGTATTTACAGGATACAATGCCCTAAAACCGACAACACGATTGGTTCCTGGGACATACACTAACAGTAGATTCAGAGACATTTGAAGGAGCCACCAAACATGCGTAAGATCTCTGATCCTTGTCTGGATTAATGTTATATTTGTTCTTTTCTATTTAAGCATGTAAAATATATACATATCAAACCCTGATCTTGGGTTATTCAGAGTAAATATTTTTGTTTTCCACTGCGTTTACCCACTGATTTACTTACAGGCCTCACTCAGCCTCACACGACCTCACACGACCTTTCAGTCTCAATCGGCCTTGCTCGGCTTCACACGGCCTCACTTGGCTCATCCCCAAGGTTTTCACTCATCTTCAAAAGAGTCATTCAACTCTTCCCCACTCGGCCTTTTGCTCAACTCTTCCCACTTGGCTCAGCTCATCCCAAGGCTTCCACTATTCAAAAGAGTGACTCTTCCCCACTCGGCTCCTCTTCGATCCACTCTTCCTGCTCAGCTTGGCTCATTCCCAAGGCTTTCACTCGTCTTCAAAAGAGTCATTCGACTCTTCCCCACTTGGCTCTTCATTCCACTCTTCCTACTTGGCTTGGCTCATCCCCAAGGCTTCCACCTTTCAAAAAAGTGACTCTTCCCCACTCAGCTCCCCTTCACTCCGCTCTCCTCAACTCAGCTTGGCTCGGCTCATCCCCAAGTGCCTTAACTCTTCACTACCCAGGTTGACTCATCCTGAAGGGATGAATAGAAACCAAAGCACCCTACTCACCATCCATGTTGGCCGAAGCACCTGAACTGTCACACTTAGATTGACTCATCCTGAAAGGATGAATGGAGACCAAAGCACCCCACTCACCATCCATGCCGGTCAAAGCACCCAAACTGTCACACTCAGGTTGACTCATCCTGAAGGGATGAGTGGAGACCAAAGCACCCCATTCATTATCCATGCCGCCTGAAGCACCCAAATTGTTACACTCGGATTGACTAATCTTGAAGGGATGAATGGA
The DNA here is from genome assembly GCF_008641045.1 of Pistacia vera. Taxonomy (NCBI): domain Eukaryota; kingdom Viridiplantae; phylum Streptophyta; class Magnoliopsida; order Sapindales; family Anacardiaceae; genus Pistacia; species Pistacia vera. The sequence continues at coordinate 477,034 of NW_022196095.1, forward strand.
GACCAAAGCACCCCACTCACCATCCATGTCGGCTGAAGCACCCAAACTATCACTCGGGTTGACTCATCTTAAATGGATTAATGGAAACTAAAACACCCAAATAACCCCCCATGATGGACTCGACCCCCATGCCACACCTTACGACTCGACATAAATTGCTCAGTCACCAGTATGAGCAGAGCCGAGTGGAGCAGTACATATAACGATTGACAAGTATTGATCACCGATAAACTCCTCACTCAGCCAGCACCATCCATTCATCAACAGGAGTCAAGAGGTACATATCACCATCTTGAAGAGACTCCATAAAACTTCACCTAAATCTACATGTGGACGAACCAAGTCGAACCGACTCGACTCTTACAGGGCTATGATTCACACATTCTTACACCCACTGAAGGAATAACATACTCTCCAAGATACTCATCATCCTAGCTCAGGTTGGTCGAGCGAACTTTCACATTCCTCCTGACTTAAGTTGGTCGAGTGAACTTTTATTCACCCATAACTTCGGTTGGTCGAATAGACTCTTCCCAATTCAGATTGGTCAAGCGCACCTCCATAATCCGCCCGACTCTGATCGGCCAAGTAAGTTTCACACCCACTAAGTTTTGCATACCGAGTCGAGGCCCACAACCTCAAATGACTCGGTGAACTTGTAACATAACATTTCAAATAACGGTCTATCCAACTTGACGAGTTAGCACTGACTCACTTGGTCCGCACTCATTTGACTAAATATACTCTCTAAGCTAAATGTCGTTTAACTTAGAGATTGGGGAGCTAATTGTATGGGCAAAAAATCATCTTGGGCCTTATCAGGCCCAAGCGCGTAACATCTATAACATGGCTCAATCCTGGTTAGGCCCATGATAAGATCCATGTCACATGCTAGAATAATGTGCTAACCTAATCCTTCATAGGTTGGACCATCCAAATTGGTTCTCATCATTAGCCCACCTAGGCCCAGGCCCATTAGCTCATGATATCTACTAAGGATCCAGAGTCTTACTTAAACCCTAATACATCTACTTCATATTCTATCTTTATCATAATTCACCTAAGATCTCGAGTCTTATGTGAATTATGACTCTCACTCCTTCAAAGGCAAGTAAATCTGGTCTTTCTTATTCACTAAGTTTATTTCATTATGGACTTAGAGTCCTACTAGGATTTGAAGATCTTACAACTACTATATAAATAGAGGCCTGCCTTTTCATAAATTATTCAATCTCCACTACTCAAAACCACCTACTTGCTCCTAAGTTCTTGCTCTTGAGAATTCTACACCTTCGTCGTAGTCCTGGCCTCTGACAAGACTTCCGGTAATCCTTCTTTCCCTTAATTCCTATTAAATCATCTCTTTCGACCTTGCTGACTTGAGCATCAGAGTGCTTATGGCAACACCGCCCCGGTGTTTTCTGTAAGCTTCACGCTTTTCTCTTCGTGTGTGTACTTCCAGCAGATTGTCAGTGGCCTCAACCTCACAGGATCAGACCTTATTTCCATAATCATAGATTTTGTGCATCTACATTAATCATAAATTATGATTTCAATTCAAGATATATACTCGTTTCATGATTTGTTAATTGTATATACAATTTTGTAAGATTGATGTTCTCATATGAAAAAATAATATGGTCTAAACTTCAACTATTAATGCGTAATAAAATATTTTTCAATGCTTTTTAAATCTGATGATCTACCACTTATAAGGCTCTTTTAGTAAACTCCATTTTTCAAAATTTAAATAGAAAATAAAATTATATAAAAAGAATAAATTATAAATTATATAAAAATATTTTTCAATGATACTACTCTTTTCAATCTATCCTAAATTTTATATTTTTAACAAAATATCTATTTATTTTTATTTTTTTAATGTTGTTGAGCTTTATTTTAAAACCTCACCCGTTAAGGAACCCCGTAAGGCCACCGGGTCTTGGGTTGACTGGTCAGACTAGTTAAACCGACGGTCTGACTAATTATCCAAAAAGTTTAAAATCTTCAAACACGCCCAAAAATACGAACCAGTCTCTACACGTCTGAAATCTAGCAAATACACCCCTACAATCTATTTGGGTTTTGACTTTTCTGGCCAAATTTTGGCTGATTCCAACGGCCAAAATTCAATCTGACACCACCACCTAAACCACCGTCCTCCACTCTACAAAACCCCTCTAACCCTAAAACTTGGTAGCCCCCCGTTTGCCAATTGTGACTCATGTATACTGCCACGATTGGGTTGATTTTTCTGGCCAAATTCCGGTGTCCAAAATTCAATCAAACACCACCACCTAAACCACTGGCCTCCACTTTATGAAACCTCTCTAACCCCGACACTTCATAGCCCTCGTTCGCTGACCATGACTCACATATTGGGTTGAATTTTTCGCCCAAATTTCGGCTTATTCCAACGTCCAAAATTCAATTCAACACCACTCTTTAATCCACCGACCTCTACTCTACAAAAGCTCTCTAACCTTGGCACTTGATAGCCTCTCGTTCGCTAGCGATCAAACTAGAGATATTGTAAATAGTGAAAAATGGTAACCCAAACCGAATAGGCTATTGGGTCCCTGTTGGACCGGTCCAGGTTTTAAAACAGTGTTGCTGAGCCAGAAAAATATTATGTTCAACCATATAAAACTTGTTAATGGACTTTTTGGCTAATGTTTATAACTTGTTGAACTTATAATGATAAAAGAAACGAGTGATAAAAGAAACGAGTGACTTGTTTGCATATTTTTATAACTTACTGAACTTGTAACGAGCAAATTCATAACGTATAAACAACGATAAATTTCTCTCTCAGCTTAATTTTAATTTCTTAAATTAGCATGAATTCTGAATCTTGCTAAAGCAGAACTTTGAAATTGATCTTATAATGCAAATGGATGTGAAGTTCCCAACCCTAGCGTCGCAACAGCCACAGGAATCATTGGCGGTGGCGAACCCTAACACAAATACCGATCCGCCTCCGCAATCATCCAAGGCGGAGGCGCCACCGAAGCAGGTAGCGCTGGCGATGGAGAGACTCACACAGGCTGCTCGTCACATTGCGGACGTTCGGCTCGGTGCTGACCGCCTTCTGGAGGCTCTATTCTTGGCGGCGCAGCCTCACCAGAGCAGCAAACCAGTCAATTTGTTCATCCAAGAAGACAACGCAATGCGCCAGCATCTCCAGGACCTCCGCTCCATCGGTATGAATTGAATTCTTAAAATTCTCCGGTTAGTTATTGAACTGGAAGTATCGGACTAAACTTGTTAGTAACTTTAGTAGTTGTAGTTTTAAAATTTAGCATAAAATTAGTGACCGGTATAATGGATTGGCGTAATTGGTAACAAATTTTACTTTGTTAGGAAAGCAACTGGAAGAATCTGGAGTTTTGAATGAGCATCTTAGGTCGCGAAGTAATTCTTGGGGTTTGCATATGCCGTTGGTGTGTCCTGATGGTGCAGTGGTTGCCTATGCTTGGAAACGCCAGCTCGCTGGCCAGGCTGGTGCTTCTGCTGTTGACAGAACAAGGTACATTTTCGAGTTTGCAACACTAATTTTATTTTGTGATTGATATATTCTTGTGAGAGTTCTTTTGAATTTGCATATTAGCATTAGCTGGAGATGCTTAATTGAAAATCTGGATTTCATAGATTTAGTGGGGCATTAAGTTTGTCGAAGCAAATGTTATGTTATGTACTTGTTTATGACCTAATCAACCATGGAATGACTTAGTTGGCATTGGTGGGAGTGCAACAAACCAATAGACATGTATCCATTTTTATGGAAGATGACGAGATGTAATAGGACAGCTAGAAGTTTGCATTGATGGAAGTTTTAATACAAATTGAAATCTTGAAAAGTCGATTGACACAACTAGCTTGGCGTGAATTGGCCTTATATCAAGTATGGACTGACACTCTTTAGTCTAGTCGATTTTCTTCTCAGCTTAGATATTGTCAGTACTGATCTTGGGCCACTGCTGCAGTTGTTAAGGGTTTCATGTGAGTATAGAAAATTGAATTCCTTGTTATTCTTATTGTAGGTTTTAGTTATTAATTAGGGTGCCAAATTTATCTTTCAATTATTGCATGATATGAATAGAGATTTCAGTCTTTTTGTGGCAGAGGTAATGTATCACAAAATTGGGGTTTATAAGTTAAATTAAAATAAGATTTTGGAAGTAGGAGAAGGTCAAAGGGAAATTGAAGTCTAAGAGAGAGCAGAGAAGATAAACTAAACCCAATTTAATCTTTGGAAAAGACAGAAAAGGTACAAAAGAGCATAAATGTCAAATTCCAACAAAATTTAATCATAATTTTAACCTTTAGGTAAGTTTATTTAACAATTATAAATCCATAAAAGGAATTTTAGCTTATATCTAATCATTTTAAGCCTAAAACTTTGTAATGATACCCTAAATACATTTTTAAAGTAGGCCAAACCCATAAATATCTTTTTCCATGAATTTGTCATGTAAGGTATTCAAAACCAAAAATCAATTGCAAAGCTTCCATATATAAAAGTCCTACAAAGAACATTAAATTTTGACAAATCCTTCGGGTCTGTTTATTTTATTATTTTGGATAGGATTTTGGGAATAATATTGGGTAGTTGAATAGGGGAGTATTACGAGGTAAAATTTAAAAATTTATTAAAAAAACCCCTTAGGTTTGCTAATTTAATTAAACACCCCAATATATAAAAATTTTGTAAAATGACAAAAACACCCCCACCACCCACAGTGTTAGATTCAGGCCACTACCGTCGGAATCTGGCCGGAAAATTGCGTAACGACACATACCAGTCGGATCTGGCAGGTATGGCGTCGATATAGCCTTTTCCGGCTAGATCCACCACGGATCTGGTTATCTAGCCGGAAAAGGCCAGATCTGCTGCCAGATGTGGCCGTCAACGGCCGCAAAAGTCCATCGACAGCCAAAGATATGGCCGCCTTTTCCGGCTAGATCCATTGTGGATCTTGCCAGAAAATGTCAAATCGGTGAATTACCGGCCAGTTTCGGTCGTGGTTTAGGCCGTTGTAACAGATTCCGGCTACCACCGACAGTGGTTGCCAGAATCTGGCAAGTATGGGTTGGTGGGGGTGTTTTTGTTAATTTTTAAACTTTTTTTCCTAGGGGTATTTAATGAAATTGATAAACTTAAGGGGTCTAAAAGTAATTAAAAAATATAGTAATATTTCTCAAATAATGTGCCAAACAATATTTGGGGAATAGGATTGGGAATATGGGTAGAAATATGGAACCAAACGCACCTTTCACTTTCCTTCTTTCTCTTAAAATTTCATGCCTTTTGGCCAAAAGGAATCTTTAATGCAATGTCAATAAACTTAGTTTCATCAATAGTTAAATGTGTTGTCATTATTACTTGCTGATCTTGGTGTATATCATGAGAAAAGATTTTATCAATGGCCATTTAACTTTCGGTAATTGTATCAAACTTCAAGGTGTCCTTTGGAATTCATCAGCTTGTGTGTCTAATGTTTGCAGGTTAGCTCTCAAGGCCTTCACAGATCAAAAAAGGCGTTTTTTTCCTCACCTTGATGACAAACTAGACGATCAGAATAATGAACCAGCATCCAAAAAACAGTGTGTTTCCCAAGTCCTACCAGCCGATAACCTTGAAGAGCTTAATGACTGCAAAACATTATCAGATGTTCTAATGCGTTTGGAAAAAGAAGTGCCAAATTTGAAAATTTTCACCTATGAACGACTAGATTGGTTAAAAAGAGCTTCTTCGTTGCCCAGTTCAGCAAATGAGAGTCCTTTTGAATTATTGAAGGAGCACAACTTTCATAGTTCAAATAAACTAAGACCGGGATTGCAGAATACTGTTGCTGCAGACAAGATTGCTGTAATCGAGTTGTTGTTTCCTTCTGTTTTCAGAGCTATAGTTTCATTGCATCCAGTTGGTTCTATTGAGCCCGATGCAGTTGCTTTCTTTTCTCCAGACGAGGTAATTTTTTAACTGAATGCATGTTCTTCTGATTTCCGACTTCAAGCTTTTTTTTAATATGATATTCTGTCTGTTTTGTTGCTCATACCTAGATCTTTGTTGTGATTATCATTGTGATTGCATCAGATACCATAAAAGAATTATTGGCGCTTTTATCTTCCATTAAGCATTTTAGTTTAGTGTGGATTTCTGTTGAAGTTAATAAAGCTCTAATGGAGCTCAAATGTGAATCTTTGTCAACTATGCCAATTCAAGCTTTGTTTCTAGATGAGCTGGAACTTGTTCGCGAGTCGCACTTTTACTTATTTATTAACATTAGGGCAACTAAGGTTTAAATAGTTGTTTTTGGGTGAGAATGGTGTTATGGGAATGTTTTCAATTCTTGCAATCTTAATTTTAATTTGATAAGTAAAATGTTAGTTGGTTTGTTATCGTACAATTATTGCTATTGTCATTATTAAAGATCCTTGCACAAACAACAATATAGGTACATCCTATACATGCTAAACATATACAGTCACACTCACACAACACACGCGTGTATGCACACACACACACATATATATAACACAGTAAGAGATTAAGTTAACAAAAAAAAGGACAAAAAAAAGGGTTAGAGTGAAAGAATTGGGAGATATGGGACTCTATTGATATTTGAGGACTTTGGTATTAGAAACGGAACTGATGCTTTCTCACTTTTGCATAACGTCTCTTGCAAAGAGTTAATATTTGTAGTCTTTTCACAACCGCCCTCAAACGTTAGATATACTTCAATAAGGGACACTTATCCCTTAAAATATGATTTCCTAATCTTATTAAGTCACATCATAGGCTTCATTAAATACTCTAATGATGGGCTTATTTCAATAGGTAGAAAACTACCAAAATGCCATTTAGAAGACAATACTCTCCCTTGGATTTCCACCGTTTACATATAATTACTGACAAGGTTATTAAGAGAGTTTGAGCATGTCCAATGCCACTACAGTTTTTTCCTTAGCAAAGTTAATTTAATTATTTGTAAGTGGTGGAATTCTGATGGAACCACCTGTTCAATTAACTCAATCCAACCACAACACACAAGAGCAAAAATGAAAGTAACACACAACCTCATAAAACTGAATGTTATTATTGTATACTGAAAGAAATAGCAACATCAAGAAAGAGTGACCACAGATCAATTCGAGGAGCTGGGAGCCTCCCAAAATACCTATAAGAATTTACTGATACCTCCTTTACCACTCTCTAGCTATTTATACCCAAATACTTACTAAACTAACCTTACTTTAACAAACTTTATTCTATCCAGCCACTTGCATGCAAAATCCTGTAACAAACTCTCACTCACACTCATTACCCCGTAGTGCTCTTTTTATGACCCCTCGACTTATAGACCATATTAACGGGAGGTAGTCTAATACCCCTAACCATCCCCCCCCCCCCCCCCCCTCTCTCTCTCTAGGAAAGCGACCTTGTCCTCAAGGTGGAATTGAAGGAATTGTGTGTTGATGACGTCGAAAGACTCACATGTAGCTTCAAAGGAGGGCAGCTCCTTCCATTGAATGAGGACCTCTTTGGTGCCATCAAGGAGGGACTGCACCGCCTAGGACTAATTGTGGGTGAACCTGGAGTTCCATATCTTTGGTGAGAAAAGTGGGAAGTGGCTGAACTGAAATGGAGTTGTGTAGGCTGCGTTTGAGCTGGGACACATGGAACACTGGATAAATACGAGCAACGGAGGGTAGAGCCAGTTTGTAAGCTGTCAGACCAATTCTATCCACCACCTTAAATGGCCCATAAAACCTAGGACTGAGTTTCTCATTCAATTTGAGTTGGGACACATGGAACACTGGATGTTTCGCCCTTCTCTGGATCATCATCTTCCCATGCCAGCAAAATCTGCAAAAGATTTGCTCCTACATCGGTGGTTAAGGCTGAACTTTTCATCACACCTAAAACAAAGCCCCTTTTCCCTTCTGAGTTGAATTTTTGCTTCAGTTAACCTTTGGAAATTTTCCTCTCTGGAGCTCGAAGCTGTTGTCGCTGGTGGAATATCCCTCCTATCGACATAACGATTTGACGAAGAATGAGTCTCGCCTGAGATTTTAGTGGTATTGGACCACCAACCAGGTCACCCAACCTCTGGGCTTGGAGAGACCCGTGAGTACCCTGCAATTTTTACATTATGGGCTTTAGTCATTTTGGGCCTAATTTTATCCAGCACCGAGTTTTTTTCTTCAACTCGATGGGCCTGTTCCATCACTTCACCCAGATCTTTGGACTGTATGAGACGCAATTCAACTCTAATTTCTTCCTTCAGTCCATTTACGAATATACCCATTAGCATCTCTTCTCCCAATTCCTTCAACGGAGCTGTATGTGCTTCAAATTCTTCGCGATACTATGTCACTGATGCAGTCTGTCTCAGTGCTACCAGTGCCTCATAGGCTGTCCCTTGAAAGGATGGTTTGAATCTGGCAATTAAAGCAGCTTTGAAATCCTTCCAACTCTAGACTGGTCTCCGAGATTCAAGCCATTGATACTAGTTTAAGACTCTTCCTTCCATGCACAGGGCAGCGGCCTCCACCATCTCCTTTTCTTCGTATTGATTAATGGCGAAATATCTTTTAGCCTTGAAGGTCCAGCCAAAAGGATCATCTCCGATAAAAATGGGTTGCTCGAGTTTGGGAATTTTTTTGTCGTCCTTCCTGTTATCCCCACTGTGATTTCGTTCATATCCCTTATCTCTATCGGAACTCTGATTTTCTGGAGTTGCAGACATTTTCTCCTTCTCCTAATAACGTTTCTCCTCCCTTTCCTCTCTCAACCTTATCAATTCTCGCATCTCAGTTAAGTACTCCTTGACACTACCTAAATCGGTCTTCATCATGCCCATATCTTCCTTCACGGTTCTCATTTCCTTTTCCACATTTTCCATTCTGTTCTCCATTTTGGATTTTACTATTACTCAACCTAGCTCTGATACCAAGTTGATGGAACCACATGTTCAATTAACTCAATCCAACCACAACACACGAGCAGAAATGAAAGTAACACACAACCTGATAAAACTGAATGTTATTATTGTATACTGAAAGAAATAGCAACATCAAGAAAGAGTGGCCACATATCAATCGCCAGCAATTCGAGGAGCTGGGAGCCTCCCAAAATACATATAAGAATTTACTTGATGCCACCTTTACCACTCTCTAGCTATTTATACCCAAATACTTGCTAAACTAACCTTACTCTTAACAAACTTTATTCTATCCAGCCACTTGCATGCAAAATCCGGTAACAAACTCTCACTCACACTCGTTACCCGTTAGTGCTCTTTTTACAACCCCTCGACTTATAGACCATATTAACGGGAGGTGGTCTATCAAAATCCAAGGGCAAGTATTATATATATGGCATTTTGGTAGCTTTCCACCTATTGAAATAAACTCATCATCAGAATAGTTAATAAAGTCTATGAGGTAGCTTAATAAGATTGGGAAATAATGTTTAAAGGGATAAGTGTCCCCTAGGTATATCTAATGTTTTAAGGGCAGTTGTGAAAAGGATATAAATAAGACCCTTGTGTATTAATTTTTATAAGACACATTATTTAAAAGGTAGAAAACATCAATTCCATTTCAAATAAAACTGAAAGTATGGTGGTAATGAGCCAGGCAAACTCTTCAAATAAGTTGATGCCAAACTCACGATAAAACTTGAAATTAGGTCTCATGTGAAGCAATTTGAAACTGATCAGTGTCAAGTCAAACAGAATTATGCTTGAACAAAAGGAAGTGGTGCTTGTCACTTCGGTGCTGCAGCCAGTTCCCAGTTTCAAATTTTCATACAGCTTGTTAAATATGTAATCATTCTCAACCCATTACTGGTTAATCTGTTCCATTTTAGAGTGGATATTTTGCCGCCTTCCAATGTACTTACCTTAACTTTCTTCAACAGGGAGGCAATTACATACACGCTAGAGGTTCTTCAGTTTATCAGACATTCAGACGCATCACGGTAATAGCCTTTATAATTAAACAACTTTCTCCACACCCCTTCAGTTTAGGTGGTTGATATGTTGAAAATATTTATCCAAAGCTGAAACTATCTATTCATACATCTATCTATTTCCTTGTTGCAGGAGCATGCTGTTATGGCACTACAATTTTTCCTCGGGATAAGGACTGAAACAACTCTTTATTATCTTTTGGTAGGATCCAAACACTTAATATATTTCTTTCTCTTATATAGCTGAGCATCAGTCCCAGCAATGTTGCCACACATATTTGAGTTCTTACCCGTTTTGTTCTTGTAGCACTGGATCTGCACGTATCAAACTCTATTTTCTAAAGCTTGCAGGTGAAACGCTTGCCCTTTTAAATTTGTAATTTCTTTTGTTCCTTTGGGGTGATGAATTTATGATAAATTGTTGGTGCAGTAAGTGTGGACGGCTATTGATAATGGATAAACAATTGGCTTTATTATTACCTCCTGTTAATCGTCCGTACAGACACTTCTCACCTTCGGTAACTTCATCAACGCAGCCCGTTTCCTCCACAGCAAAAGACCAGAATGTGGATGTCTCCACTGCCTATCACGTTGGTTGTCATTCAGAGGATGCTTAGTTATACCAATTGTCTCGGTGAGGTTATGAAACACATATCAAAAGTAACTATTTCAAAATCCCTAACCGTCTTTTTTTCTTTTTCCCTTTTTTTTTTCTCTTTAATCGTATTTGTGGTTTTTCTCATCATTAAGCAGCAGGTAGAAATTGTCAGCTGATGTAAAATGTAACAGAAAAATGTTAATGTAAGTCTCACTCAATTTTTCTCTCGTTATTTGTTTCTGCTAATTTTCGAACGCCGTTAGCATTAGCACTATATTTACCTTCAGAAACTTTGAAATGATTCAATTCTTATGAGTTACAGCCTCTCTCATTTTTCTTTACTTTAGAAGCATTTTAAGATACATTTCCAATATTATTCGTGCGGTCAAGATTCATTCGTTCTTTTTATTTTTATTAACTACTAAGTAGTAATTACATGTATTCTTAGGTTAAAGTTCATGTTGAGATTCGTGTAATCGAGATTCGTTCATTCGTTCTTTTACAGCCTCTCTCATCTTTCTTAACTTTGGAAGCATGTATGCTTTTTATTTATTTTTTTATTTTTTATTTTTTCTCATTTCATTTCATACATATTGGAAAACTTAGAGAGAAAATGCATTATAATTGATATTAATGCAGAATCGTTTTCAGGGATGGCACCATCAAACAAATAGTTATTAGTTTGTTAATTTGAAAATTTTGCATAATTTATGCAGGCCTTACCGGAATAATACTATGCGTATTTACGAGTGCACTAACCAGCATACTAATTTTTGTAAATATAAAGCATAGTATGGATACCATATGTAATTTTAATAAAGGTTAGGAAGATGATTAGTAAGATCCGTGAGTACGCATAGCATTACTCGGCCTTACCATTGACATGATGTTTGGGACTGAGGATTATTGTGTACAACTGAATTATTTATTTAAAAATAACACTTAAAATAAATAAATGATTAAAAATATAACTTAAACATGTGTGGCAATCATAAAAGTAAATCAATTTATAAAAGTAATTAGGTGAAACATGAAATAACTATCTTTAAATTTCAGTTTACAAAGTAAAGGTTAAAAAATTCAAAACCAAATTTCTATCACTTTAAATTTCTGTCAGTTTTCCAGAGGTCCCTCTTTCTCTTGATTTTGTTGTACTCTTTTGAAGACAATACCGATTAACTCAAAAGTTGAGAAAATCAGTGACTGAATTGTACACTATTCACAAGTAGTTTTGGACTTGGCAATTGGATAAAATGGTAGCATCCATATAATCAAGGGCGTTCAAAAAGATACAAAAACCGAACCAAACCGGAAAACCAGTTAACCGAAAAAACAGTTCGATTACGGTTCAAAAAATTCGAAAAACCGAATTTCTGGTTCAGGAAATAATAAAAAGCAGTTAACCGAAACCAGTTTTTTGGACCGATTTTACAAATATATATATTATATATTAAATAAATATAAATATAAAAATAAATATTATATGTTAAATAAATAATAATAATATAATATATCATATATTAAATAAAAAAATAATAATATTTTTAATGTATTATTAATAGTGGTCAAAAGATAGGTATGAATGTTTAATTTTTATTTGGATATGTATTATTTATATTTACAATTTAATTTTAAAAAATAAAAAAAATTTATTAAAAAAAAAGGGAAAACCAATTAACCGAAAAATCGGTTGTCCCTCCAAACCAGTTCGATTTTGGTTCGAAAAAATTTTTAAACCAAAAAACCAATTCGATTCAAAAAAATCGGTTAACCGCTTTTGAACACCTCTATATATAATGAATAAAAAGGCAAAGCCTCAAATTGTGTGCCAAGTTATGGGATTTGATTGGGAGAAATGAATGAAAGCAAATTTCTCCTCACAAAAAAAAAGTAAAACCAAATTGCCAACTATACAATGTCTCATCAATGTCTCAAAGTAAAGACCAATCAAACAACCCAAGTGACTCAATGTTTATTTGTGTTAGATATGAGTGCCCAAATATTTAGTTCACTCGTAATGCTTTCGCTACTTCAATTGGGATGCTATACATAAATCATTAGATGAGAAAAACTTACATGAAATAGTATTATTGTCTTATTATATTGACGTGGTAAGACTAACCAATGAAAAAATTTCATATATTATCCCATATACTATGTAAAAATTTCAGCTTTTGTTAAACGGTCACTATAATTACCCATTACAAACATGATGGGAGGTTTTGAAAATTGATAAACACATAAATTATTTTATTGGGCAATCTCACCATGTCAGAATTTAAGAAGGTTTTTAACAACATATGATAAAGTAACAAAACAAGCAAACACCGTAAGAGGGCGGAAGAAAAATTGTCTGCCACGTTATTTTAAGAAAAATAATACAGCCACCGATTATAATGTATCGAATTTATACACCGAATAACATAATAAAATTCTGATCGTTAATTAATTTTAATTTAATATTAATCAACGGTCAGAATTTTGTTACGTCATTCGGTGCATAAATTCGATGTACTATTTTGGTGACTGTAGCTTCACTCTTATTTTAATATTTTCTTCACACACATAAATTGATAAACACACTCCTTTATATAGAATTCGAACAACAATTCTAATACTAAAAAATTAAATCACATACTAGCATTCATCTGTTCAGATAACACTAATAGAAATGCCAATAAACTTTTTATAAAATTAAACAGGTTCAGTTTAATTTATGTATAAAGAGGTTATGTTAAAGGTGAATCTTAGATAATTATAATGAAATAATAGTCCTATTTCAATTTGATAATATTATCTCCTCTGTAGATGTTAAAATCTATGGTTGGGAAAGTAGGATTTCATCCTGTAAGGTTGAGATTACTGGCAATCCGTTGTATCTGCATACAAAGCAAACAAGCGTGAAACTTACGTGAACACCAGTGTGGTGTCTATCGTAGGCACTTAGACGCACAATTTAGTGAGGGTAAGGGAATGAAGGGTTAACAGAGATTAAGTCAGAGACTACAACCACAGTATAGTAGTATAGCTCTTAAGAGTAAGAGGATGGGTGCTGGTAGATGTTGTTGAGGCTAAATGCCTAAATAAAGGAGTGACCCTATTCATATAGTAGTTATAGGATCTTCGTATCCTTATAGGACTCTGAATCCATAAGGAAAGAGGTCTAATAAATATGAAAGATATTGACTCACTTGACTTATTAGTAACGGGAGTCCTAATTTACCTAAGATACGAAATCTTGGGTGAATTAGGATAGAACCAAACGGGAAGAGTGCTACTTACCTCAATCTGGAAGGCCTGGCCTTAGGTGGATTGTTGGTGTCGCCCATTCTAGAGGAAGGTTGGATCTAGTGCGCACGTCTGGGCCCATACCATGAGTTCTAATGTTGACCCAACTGAAATTGGATTATAAGCTTGGGTCGTTGTAGTGGAACATGCCTGCCTGGGCCTAATAAGGCCTCAAGTGATTTTTTACCCCACATCATCCACATTAAAGTTTATTGTTAATTGAGTTAATAATAACAATCAAAATCATTTGAATTATACAGTAAAATCTCTCTATAGTCATAATGGTGTGATCAAACTAATTTATTACTATAAAGAGGTTATAACTTAATAAAGATGTATTTACAAATATGTCTGATTTGATTTCTTTCTTATTTTATAATTCACATTTTAGTAGTATATACTAGGATTTCAATTCATTGTTTTAGTAGTCATTATTGTAATTAAACAATAAGAGAAAGAAAATAATCCCGAAGATGTTAGTATGAAAATACAAAAGTTTCGTTCCAAGAAACTCTAAACATAATTGAAAAGCTAGAAATATTTTAGCTTCAACAAGAAGGTATCCATGCTAAAGGGTTATTACGTATCCGCAAATTAAAAAATGTGATAACAACTCTAAAACATAAATCATTGTCTCAAAGAATTTTAGATTAATATTTTATTTCATTAACATAGCACATATTTTTTTTGCAATATACAAATAATTATTACTATATGGAACCAATTTTATTAAGACAGAAATTAAAAAAATTATAAATTATAATTTATTACAATGTAGAGTTTTTTCTTATTTATAGCTATCACAAATTGAAACTATAGTTTTTTGATGAGTATATAAAGTATCACTATAAAAATGTTTTATTTTATATAACATTATTACTTTCATAAGTCCAAATTGCCAACCGCATAATGTCTCAAAAGTAATACCAAATACCAATCAAGCAAAGCCCAGAGATTCATAATGTTGTGTTTGTGTTAGATATGAGTTGCCTAAATATTTACTCATAATGTTCTCATTATTTACCAAGAAAATGAGAATGACTACCTTTAACTGTATGATCATTACGGGATGGCATTTTAGTCATTAAAAACAAGGGTACTTCCAGTCCCAGCCACACCATATCAAGAACCATAAAGTGATAATGCCAAGATTGATTGCCCTCTGCCCAATGCAACTATAGAAAATTGGGCGAACGACTTGTACATACCCAAAGTTTACTGTAATGACAAGTTGGTATCCAAAAGGTTTTGAAACGATAAATAGGTACCTTCCGTCATATTCTGTTAATGATTTTTGTTTATTAATAGTGAAAAGACTAAAATGCCCTTCAAAGTTTTAATTTTTGTTTTTTATAAATTTCAAAATTTCTAAAAAACCCCCTAGGTTTGCTAATTTAATTAAACACCCCCATATATAAAATGTTTGTTAAATGACAAAAACACCCCCACCACCCCCAGTGCCAGATTCCGACCGCCATCGCCGGAATCTGGCTGGAAAACTGTGTCGTAATACAGTTTTTCGGCCAGATTCCGACGATGGCGGCCGGAATCTGGCACTGGGGGTAGTGGGGGTGTTTTTGTCATTTAACAAACATTTTATATATGGGGGACGGATCTGTGTCGTAAGGTGCCGATCTTGCCTTTTCCGGTCAGATCCGCCACGGATCTTGCCGGAAAAGGCAAGATCTGGCCGTCGAAGCAGCAGCCAGATCTGGCCTTTTCCGGCCAGATCCGCCACGGATCTGGCCGGAAAAGGCCAGATCGACGCGTTACGACACAGATCCGACGGGTCTGTGTCGTAACGCAACTTTCCGGCCAGATTCCGGCGGTGGTGGCCGGAATCTGGCACTTGCCGGTGGGGGGTGTTTTTGTTATTTTATAAAACTTTTATATATTGGGGTATTTAGTGAAATTTGTAAACTTAGGGGGTTTTTTGAAATTTTTAAATTTATAAAAATCTAAAATTCAAACTTTTAAGGGCATTTTAGTCTTTTCACTATTAATAAACAGTAATAAACAGAAATCACTAACAGAACATGACGGAAAGTACCTATTTGTCATTTCAAAACCTTTTGGGTATCAACTTGTCGTTACGATAAATCTTGGGTATGTATAAGTCGTTCTCCCTAGAAAATTGCCAGGTGACTGGATGAAATGGTCCCATTTACTTGGAATTAAGCTAGTGGGAGAACATGTGACTTAGGCTCCACTTCTGAACATGAGTCTAGTCATTCTCATTCTCATTCTCATTCTCATTGTCATTTCTTGTTTAAATAAAATATGAGACCTTGACAAAAACAAGAACTCAGCTTTACAGGTGAAAAATACTGAAAACTGTTAAAAGCAGTTAGAAAATTAGGTGAAAGTTGGGAAGTTAATCAAAGTTCATATGATACGCAGAATGTTTCAATCAAAAAGTTTGCCAAACTTAAGTTCAAAGGGCATCTTTGACAAGCAAATGGTAGGAAAATAATAAAGAAAATGAAAAAAAAAAAAAAAAAAAAGGTCCAGATTTGATGTAACAAGGATATGAAACACTCACTGGACTGTCCCAAAGTATTGGTTGTTTGTCTAATTTAAGGTAAGCGTGTTTTCGTGAACAATGCTGATGCGAAGTTTAAAACGGATAATATCTACTTGAATAACTATACATTTATCTTCGTCAAATGAAAGGTGGCGAGAAGTAAAGTATGGTGAAATGATAAAGGGAACATTTTCGAATGTTTTGAGGCCTCTATACAAGGAAGTATGAAATCTATGCACCTGGTTATATTCTTTTTTCTGCAGTTATAAGATTTCAGATGAGAAACTAATGAACTCCGAAGGATCGTTGAATGGAAAAATAATTACAGAAGAGCTTGTATGGAAAGAAAAATTCATCACTTGAAAGGGAATATTAAACTTTGGGAAGTTCATGAAGAGACAATGTAGGAAATAGGAATGAATTTATAATTGATAAACAGTTCTCATTCATCTGAGCTCCCTATCTACATCACCATTGCATGTAAAATCTCACAACTGAAGGTTTAACATCTAAAGTCTCCATCTTAATCACCACCACAACAACAACAACAACAACTAGAACATATTGACATTGAATTCTCAAACAGGAAGAACAGAACGTGCTATCTACAACTACCAAAAGAACTATGTGTCCAAGAAAGCCATCGAAATACCTTTTTTATCGACCATCTGCAGAAGTGAAAGATTCTGCAAAACCAGTAGGTCTTGCAGGGATACTACCTTTGCTGTCTTCTAGGTCTATATAACTTATGTCCTTCCCTTCGGCTTCCTGCCAGTCCTTCACCATTTGGTTCAGGGGGAGGCTGTAATCAATGCCACAATAATCCTCAGGATCATTGTCAAATGGTTTCCATTTTTCAACAAGTGGAGCTAGTACATTCACAGCATGACCCATATCTGGCCGTTGACTGGGTTCCCTTGCAGTGCAGTGTCCAGCAAGTTCGGCTATGATGCAGATACTCTCAAATGTTTCGTCTTTCATGTCTAAGGCTGGGTCAATGGCAGCTCTCAGCTTCTCTTTATCCGATTTTATGTTCCAGAACCAGGCAGCCAAGTACTGGCTTTCCTCAGGCCTGTCCTCATCAAGAGCCATCAATCCCGTCAAGAGCTCCATTAACACAACCCCAAAACTGAAAACATCAGCTTTTGTTGTGATCTTTCCCGTCACTGAATTGATTAGAACATGAAAGTTAGTTTTAGTACAATAATATCCTAAATAAAATAGGATGATAATGAGTTCAGATGAATCATGCATGCATGCCCATCTGTTACCAAGTAAGAAAAATACATCAAGACATTCCTAACCATCTAATATGGTTGGCCACCAAGCTCAGTGAATTCTTGCCTGGGGCTGTTAACCAATATTTGTATATGCAATTTGAGGTGTTTCAAAAAAATTCTGATTCACTTATGTGGAGCATATGGCAAGTACTCTTATAATGTCTAAAAAATTACTGAAATCGGATAAATATTCTTGTTAAGTAGCAAGTTTAATATGCATATAAAATCAATTCAAGAATACCTTGGAACCACCAAGGACCGTTCATTCAAATAATTTTTCCATTTAGTTTTTTTGAGCCTAAAAAGTTACTATCTCCAAGTGTTAAAGTAGCCCTTATATATGTTTGTCCAGATGTTGAACAAAATTATAGCAATTAGTATCAAATATCAGTTTAAAACATTGAAAAGGACTTTAAAAAATGCTTACCAGCATATTCTGGTGCCAAGTATCCGAAAGTCCCCGCAAGCCTGGTGACAACAGATTTCTCACCATCAGGAGCGAGTTTCACCAACCCAAAGTCCGAAACTTTAGCTCTGAAATCATCGCCAAGTAAGATATTTGAAGATTTAAGATCTCTATGTATGAAGCTCCGGTGAGCTAGAGTGTGAAGATACTCCATCCCTCTGGCAACATCCAAGGCAATATTTAGCCTCCTTTTCCAAGACAGAGGCTCCAGTTTTAAGCTCTTCCAGTGGAAAAGATGCTTACTTAGTGCCCCTTGAGGCATGTACTCATAAACAAGAATTCTCTCATAGCCTTCAATGGAATAACCCAACAAAGATACCAAATGACGATGCCGGACCTTTGAAAGAACAGCTATCTCAGCTTGGAACTCGTCCAGGGCTTTGTTGCTAATGACACTAGCTTCCATTCTTTTCACAGCTATTTTAGTTCCATCATCCAATTCTCCCTTGTAAACTACGCCAAAACCTCCACGGCCAAGCTCATTCTCTGAAGCAAAATTCTTGGTCACATTTCGAAGAACTTGAACTGATATTACCAGATTTCCAGCTTCAATAACATGAGAGTCACCAATCCCACTACTGTTTATGCTTGCAGAACCACTCCTAGTTACAGTTGAAGTGCTTCCATTAGCAACAACAATCTTAACCATATTATCCGAATCAGATGGATCTCTTGGGTGAATTACAAGAGAACTTGGAGCCTGCAATGTGTCTTTTCTCTTCTTACGACAATAGATATATAAAGGAACTGCCAGAAGAAGAACAACTGCACAACTTGCAACCGGGGCTACAATCGCTACCAAAACAGCTCTTTTGGAGCCTTTTGGTTTGGTTGGTCCAACAGTAGAGTTATTGGCACCAGAACTTGAGCCTTTGGTTGGAGCAGATGGATTGTCAGATGAACCTGAACTCCCGGATGGACTTCCTCCAGGAACTGTCCCAGACTGATTCCAATTCAACAAAGGATTTCCTTCTATGACTAGATGCACAGAATTGCTGAATTTAGGCAGTGGAGGGGAAATATTGTTTCGACTGAGATCCAACGATACCAAAGATTTCAAACTAGTCCAGTTTGTCGGAATCGGACCCACCAAATTATTAGACTGAAGTCTAATCTGAGTAAGGGAATCTAACTTTGCAACTGAAGGACTCAGTTTGCCACTAAGATTACTACTGGGCAAATTCAAAACATTAACCTTATTATTGTGATCACAACCCAATCCAAACCATGAGCAAGGATTGTTGCCAGACCACGAAGAAACAAGCTTTTGAGGGTAATTCAACCCATCAAGGAACTCAATAAGTGCCATAACTCCCGGGGCGCAGGGCCCTGGAGTCTGTAGACAGAATGAATTTGAACTAAAAGAAGACTTATTTGCACTAAACTCTGGGATTGAACCCATTAACATGTTATTGTTCAAATCTAAATTGTCTAATGGCATACCTGCTAAGCTAGCAGGAATTAGGCCAACAAGTTTGTTACTATTTAAATTGAGATCTTTCAAGGCAGTTAAATTACCAATATTCTCTGGAATTGTTCCTGTGAACTGGTTCCCATGAAGCCAAAGAGTCTGAAGTGAAACAATATTGGCCACCACATCAATTGGACCACTCAATCCACCACCTTGCTGATCATTCAACCAAAGATTCACCAAGTTCAAGTCCTTAAAGCTCCCTGGAATTTCACCCGACAAATTATTGCCTGAAAGTTTCAAGTTTCGCAAAGAAGAAAAGCCCCCAAGAAAATCTGGCAAATGGCCAACCAAATTACAATTCATACAAGAAAGATTAGTCAATTGTACTGAATCTTTCAACCCCTCAGGAAAAGACCATCCTGTAGAAGCATTAAAATTGTTATCATCCAATGCCAAAGCCTCCAAACTCACAAGACCATCAAAGAAATCTCCAGGAATGGAATCAAATTCATTGAAATCCAAATATGCAAATTTCAAACTCGACAAGCCACTAAAGCTTGGCAACTTTCCACTGAACTGATTCTTCTGCAGACCAAGATTTTCAAGCTTCGAAAGCTGGTTCAAGTTCTGAGGCAAAGGCCCTTTCAACCCAACACTTTGAACTTGAATCTGAGTAACCCTTGAATTAGCACAGAAAACATGTTTCCAACTAGGAGGGCCACAAGGGTCACCATTTTCAGGCCACTGCAAGAGCTCTGGATTCTCCAAGTTCTTCCTAAACTGGTTCAGAATATCAACATCGCCAGGGTCAGTGACACTCAAAGCAAGTCTCAAAACTGAGAAAACAAGAGATAAAACAAGCTGAACTCTCATTCTAGATCTATAGTTTTTGTTGTTGTTACTGCAAAATGGTTGTAAAAAAAACAACACAACCATTTGAAACCAACCACACAAAACTAGTACTACTGATAAAGAAGCTTCATTTTGACCTCCAATGGCTACTCCACAAAATACCCACCTCAAATCTTGCATGCAAAATTGAAACTTGAGCACACAAAACAGAATTTTTAGATCACATGAACACTGCAGAGACAGTTGAGAGTTAGAACAGTTAAAAAGAAAAAAACTAAAGTATAAGAGCTCTCTCCACTCGTCTTCTTCATGGTGTGTCAAAAGAGACAACATAAAATATTATAAAAAGATTAAAACTTTAACCTTCGGGACCATTAAAGGCGGATCTTTGATGAGAAATTTTCAACAAATAGATCAAAAAAATGAAAAAATTCAGATTAAAATCAACATATTTTAATTATTTTATTATTTATTTCTTACCTCATATCATATGTAACATAGACCACAATTTGTCTTCACTCTTTGGTAGGTTGGTTTTTTTTTTTTTTTTTCTCTTACATCATTAATTATAAAGGGTATTATTGTCTTTTAAATTTGGTTAGATTTATGGGGTTTTTTTTTTTTTTTTTTAGAGGGTTAGTTTTAATAATTGGTGAGTAGAGACATGATTGATTGATTGATCTATGGTTGCTTTTTTATTTTGTTTGATTGAAAAGTATTATTGAATAATTCAAGTAACAACAAATTGGAGAATAATTTACAAGGAAAAAGAATTTTATTTTAAATATGATTTGTTTTTATAATCCAATTTAAAAAATCCGAGATCAAAATCATATCTTATTAAACTATCAAAAATAGTCTACTCTAATACTAAATACCGATATCAACATTTATCTAGATCGTTCATAACTTCATATCATTGTATCTACAATAAATTAAAGTATTTAATAGATAAAATGATATTAGCTAAATAGGTAAAAGGATATTAGCTAAACTCGAATATTGTAATAAAATTATTTTAATATAATTAATTATGAGTCAAGAAGTCGTGGTATCTATAATGACCGTGAATGAGAAATATTTAAAACGAATTTAAAAAAAAAAAAAATCAAACTCAGAATAAATAAATTGGAGATAAAGGGCAAATTGGTAAATAAATGAGCAAGCCAGGGAACGTGCCCACGAGTTTTGCGATAATTACGGGTGGATGGGACCATGAGCTACGCACGACCTGTCCCAAATCTTCACGTGTCCGCTAAGTGAAATTACTGATATAACCTTATTTAAACCAGAGAATTACATGGATGAAAAAGAGAGAATTTGAATGGACGCGTGGACAAGGACAGGCTAAGCCAAATCACGAGATCCAATTCAAGATTCAAGACTAGTCTTGTCTTGTCTAGAAATTTCAATCTAGGAAGATTATATTTGACTAATTTGTAAATTTAATTAATTAAATTAAATTAGATTTTATTAATTACGGTTGACCTCTCACGATTCCCTTTGTTCACATAAATCCATATATTATTCTTTTGGAAAAAGATAGGATTATCGAAAAGTTTACACCGAATTTATGCATCAAATGATGTGGTAAAATTCTGACCGTTGATTAATATTAACTGATAATAAATCAATAATCAATATTTTATCACGTCATTCGATGCACAAATTCGATACGTACTCGTCGGTAACTGTAGCATTACTCTATTCTTTTTTATCTTAATAAAATAATCAAATTTAAGGGACGATTATACTAGGGTTATACTATATGTTAAGAAAAATGATATCTTTACAAAGACTCATACAAAAAGGGCTACAAAGTAACATCATTCAGAAGAAAAAACAAAGAAAAAACGGAAAAAGAGAGAGAGAGAAATCATGAAAATTAAGGGTAAGGATTGACTTTATATGCCCTCTTTATATGTGTCTTTGTAAAACTAGCATTGCACATATGTTAAAATAAAGTTTAATTCAACTGATAAATAAATAATAATTTATATTCTTTTGTACATATATTTTTATAATTTTAAACATTAAATACATGCCTATCAATTATATAATATACTTATTTTATTAAATTTTTTTTATCTTAAATATATATTTGTTATTCATACAACGTTGTATGACTAGCTAATTCATATACATTTATTATCAGGGGCGAACCTAGCCTAGTTTTGACTTGTACTCAATTTTTTTTTTTAAATACTAATATGTATAATTTCTGGATTTTAGCCTACCCTAACAAAAATATTAATGTGCAATTAGTTTTTATTTAAGTCCATCATAACAGAAATTTATGAATCCGCTACTATTTATTATCATCATTATCATTATTAATTTTAAATAAATACAAATATATATATATATATATATATGATGAGATTTAATTAAATAAAAAAATTCATATCCTTAGATAAAAATAGAATATTTGTTTTTGCCTTCAAGATGTTTCTATAAAGGCAAAATATTTCTTTTTTCCCTCCACTTAATCTTCAATCTAAAATTTGTTATGCATGGCAACTATTCATTAGCCCGCCAAACTTTTTGTAGTTTTTTTTTTACACAAAATAGTGGAAATCTTCGTCATCTCCCTCATCTAATATAAGGTTAGCTTTAGAATAAACTTAAAAGATAAATTAGATATAAATAAAAATAATTTAGTAAATATATAATATGTAAATCTTGGTATTAAATTTATTAGGACGATATTTGGTTATATTTGTTTAAGAAATCTTTTAAAGTTAACCTTTTTATCATAATATTTTAAAGTTTCTAAGATAATAAAAATTCATTTGTCATTAATAAACCACCATCGAACCGTTAGAACTTATATTATATGGAGTTAATGAATTTTTTTCCAAATTACCCTCCGATCATACATTTTGACACTAAAAGATAATGGAATGGGGGTTTTTGGTTTTTCAGAAACCTCAAAGAGATTTTGTTATTTAATCATACTTAAAAGAGAGAAAATGTTATTAACTCTATTTTAAATTCAAATGTCTTAGGGATAACTTCTTTAAGAACTCATTGAAAAAGTACTTAAGTTTGAAAATACATGGAAAAGCTTCAAAAACTACGTTATTACGGTTAAAATTAATCTTTGAAAAATTAAAAGACATAAATACCCCTAAACCAAAAATTAAAAAATTTTAAAATAAAAAATATGGCAATTTAATCAAAATCCCAATTTAATAAAAGTCTAATTTAAAACACTATCATCAAAAAAGGTATTATCATTTAGGTTACACAATTTTCAGACTTTAGCAATGGAAGGATAGAAGTTACAAATCCTTCAATTAAGGGACAAATAACAGTGAGTTAGGGTTAGATTTAACTTTATACAAAGGTAAAGACATATTCGAACAAAGTTAAATTATTCTTTTTACAAAATAAATAATTTAAATTTAAATTTGTGAAAATAAAAAACTATTATTTATTTCCTTTAATTTTTTTATTTTTTTATTAATTTATGTATTTTTTTAAGTTTTTTAAAATTTTTTAAATTAGAATTTAAGAACTAAAATAACTTTAAAAAAAGAAAAAATAAAGAATATTTACGATTTTTTTTTTCTATTAAAGTTAACAATAAATAACCAATAAATGTCTCTTAATTGAACAATTTGTAAGTTATGCTCTCTCAGGAAAAAAAGTTTAAAAACTTTGTACCTTAATTGATAAATATCGCTTGTCAAAATATTATTGATATCTTAAATTAAGTAAAAAAAAATTAAATTAAATTATTATAACATGACCTTTTGAAACTTATGTACTTTTTTTTTTGGATTAACTAATAATTCACTTACGATGCATAAATATATGATAATTATCTTCTATAGAATAAAGATTGGCTTAAAATCCAATCTCATAAACTTTTATCTCATAATTCTGACATGACAACTCGCAAATAAACAAAAGGAACCCACAACGAGCATTTATGACCCATTTACGAGCTGACACGTTGGGATTGTAAGAGAAAGTTTATGAGATTTGATTGTAAGTGTAGCATTACCCTTATTTATATTCAAAAATATTTGTCATTAATTAAACAAGTATCTTAATCAAGTTTACCATAATAAATTACATATCTTAATTAAGTTCAACTTGCTTAATCAAAGCAGTTAAAGAGACCGATAGTTAAGAAAAACACTTCAATTGAAAGCACTTTGTTTATGAAGTTGATAAATGTCTCAATTAACTTTCCATGGTCATCAAATAAAGCTAAAATTAACTTGTTTGTCGGTGGGTCAAATTGCCCTAACTAAGTTCATTGCATATGGAACAAAAAATAAATATAAAAACCTAAGTCTCCTCAAATCAATCCATTAAATGAGATTAGACCTAAATTTAATTCTTAAACATCCCAAAGTGATAGATCATAGAACCTACTTCTATTTATGCCCTGTTTGGCTTCACTTTTTTTGGACACAAGCAACCGTCAAAATCAATTTTCTTTTGGAAGCAAATGCATGTGAGCACCTTATCTCCTCCCAAACACACCCCTTCACATGTGTTCCATAAATAATTGTATCAATCTTTTTACAAGATTATGGCAAGTAGCAACAAATGTGCATATGTTTTTTAGAGCGAAAAATATCATTGAAAACCTTTAAACTTTGGGTTATGATTAGTGATCCATAAAATCTTAAAATATCACATACTTAGCATACCAATGTAAAATAATCATGTTCTATTCAAATTAATTTCAATATTTTTTAAAATATCACTTTAGTTAGGGTAATATTGTATATACCAAGATATCACAAAATTCTTATTATAAGTGATGTACCATCCTATTTGAAATATGTCATATCATTTACTCTATCATCACTTTATGGAGAATTTTTTATTTTTTTTGCATATCTTGATGCAATACAATAAGAGTATGTCACATTAAGGTGAGTGAAATACAACTACTCTATCATTGGGTTGGTTGTATTACAATATAATGCATAAAAGACTTTCTCAATTTTATTTATATGTTAACACCACATAGTATGTTGTACACGATTCTTAAAGTTAATGTTTATCCACATGAAAAAAGGGGATAAAATCGACATCTTAAAAGCAAAAGAAATATCCCGGATATTATTCCAAACTTTAAAGGATCTAGTTGATAATATCCCCTTCTTAAATAATTCTATGAATCATTCAGAAGAGAAAGGCAAAGCTAGATCAACTTACAACCAAAAAGAGTACAAAATGTTTTGGATCTTATTGTAATAGCATATTATTATTTTACGAATTGGACCCAATTGGCCTAATCATAGGGCTTGCAAAAAACATACCAACAAAAAGGGACAAATGTCTCTATTCTTACACCATCTTTCTCTTTCTCCTCTTTTTATAAAAAATTTTAGGGCAAACGTATTCTTTCTTATTGATATTCTCAAGTGGGTGAGTGAGGCTTGGCGGTGCAAAGGTGGCTTTCAAATTGGGGCAATAAAAGCAAAGACAAAAATGGGGTCATGTTTCATATGCTAAGCTTTTTGTTTTTAGCTTTGAGTCCAAAGAGTCAAAAAGGTTTGAGGACCATTTATTGTTATTCTAATACTTAAAAAACACTTTGATTATGCTCTTTGGCTAATGCAATGTTAAATGTTAATTATTAACTTTAAATCCCAAGAAGATATCGTTCAAGACTTATTATATTAATGTATAATTTAATATAATATATGATATGGTACATGAAGATTTTTGTTATGCTTAACAACTTACAAAACAAAAGTATTGTATTGGGTTTTGGGTCGGTGTTTAAAATACACTTCATTTGCTACTTATTTTCCATTTTATTATTTTATGAGTAATGTTATAGTTACTGACGGGTGTACACCGAATTTGTACACCGAATGACGTAACAAAATCCTGACCATTTATTTATTATCAGTTAATATTAATCAACGGTCAAGATTTTATCACGTCATTCGGTGCACAAATTTGGTGTAAACTTTTTGGTAACTCTATCATTTTCCTTATTTTATTTCAAGGTCATGTGGGCATCATAGAAATTTGGAATTTTGGTTAGAAGCTCTAAGTTGATCCTCTTATCGAAGGTTTTTGGGTTAGGAAGGAAAATTAATCTAAATTAATTGTATAACTCTTTTAATCAATTTTTTATATTTGGTTGACTGAAATATTAATGTTGAGTTATTAATATAAGTTTCGGGTCGATTTTTCATCAGATTTATTAGTCTTTAAAATTGGATTCACATGAAATGACCTATTAGACTTAAATATTAATGTTGAACATTTTTCTGATGGTTTAAACTTTTAAATCACCCATTATTGGATAGCTCAAGTGGTAGGATGAATGTTAAACTGTATGATTAATGTATACAGTCCTTAGTTTGAATCTTTTTGGCTCCCAAGATTTAATCAGGTGATCATGACGGAAAATTTAAGTAGGTGATCATGACGGTGAGATGTTGTGCTAATTACCTACATGAATTAGTTGAGATGCACGCAAATTGATTCGGACACATTTAAAAAAAAAAAAAAACTTTTAAATCAAATGATAACTTAACAATATTTATAAAAATTCCTTATGTTTGGTTAAAGCACTTGTACCATAAAATTAAAACGACAATTACACAGTTAAGAGTTAAAAGATTAAATGAATTAGGACGGATTACTTCTTACTTATTATTGGTGCATAAAATTCAACCATTTAATTGTCCAATCTAGCACAAATTTTGTATACTAAATTGGAAATTGGGAAATTTCATTCTACCTCTGATGGAAATTATTGGAAAATGAATTTATGATTTTGAAAATCATTATAGGGAAGTTTCATAAATTTTGTCTAGCGAGACTATTGATGAAAGGAAAAATAAAACAATAATTTTCTTTTTTTTTAAAGCTTCAAAAGAAACCAATAAAATATTCTAAAAAAGAAGATATTGATCCATTAATTATGTATTGTGAATGTATTGGGAGTTTTAAAATCAAATCTCGCTCTTACTAATATTTGAAAGATCGAAGACGATTAAATTAGATTTGCAAATTGAAAAAGAATCTTGAAACGTTTAATTTATTTTTGTAAACATGAAATGATATTAAAATTTGAAACATAGAAGATAATTGATTTAAATGTATAAGTTTGAAAACGAAATCAAGATGTTTCAATTTCTTGTTTTAAACATAGAGTAAAGGAGGGAGATCCAAAACATAACATTATGGGTTGGCAAAAATTAGGAATTTAAAAATGGGCATGGCATGGGCAAATTAATGTTGTTATCAAATAAAATAAAATCAAGTCTTTAATTAATTAACACAATTTCAATGTCTTAATTAATTACCCAGAAAATACACCCATTAATCATAAAAAAATAATAATAATAAAAAACCACCATATCATGTGACCTCATATGAACTGTTATAATTTAATTATTTGTAAGATGTATGATTCATTAAACTTTACATAAAGTTTCAATTTTAATAATAAAAATATCTTAAAAAATCCATATGTTTTTTTTTTTTTTTTTGGTGAAAGCCTCAAGATGTTTCCACACTCAGAAGGTGTGAGACTAATTCTTGATAAAGGCTCGAATAAATGCCCCTAGCCACAAGCTAGCTAATTAAATTAAATTAAAATGTATTTTATTTTATATTATAGTTTGCAATGTAATGAACCCTAATAGATAAGCTAGCTATAGCTAAGTAGCAAAATGACAATATGAAACATATTCTCTCTCTTTTAAGACCACCAATCTTTTTGGTCCATTATTGAAGAGATAAGTCTCATCATTGTTGAGACAATAAACCCACACATATTTGCAGCATTGTTATCGAGTTGTATCTAAAATTTGGATCTTCTTCTGATCTAAGTTTTACAATTTACAATATTGGTAATTAATACCAAAAAAAAAAAAAAAAAAATGTTGTGGTTCTTAAAAATGTGTTACTACTGATTATGGCATGTCACAAGTTTAAACTATAGATTGTTGGACCACATAATTGAGATAGAATAATTTGGAACTATCAAGACATGTAAAAGAATTGTCCTTGAGATCAAATTTTCGACCTACCTGAAAAAAAAATTCTGGCACGAAAATGGCTATTGACATATAAATCTATAGGATACAATGATTAACCGTCGTAAAGCTGCACTTTTGTTAATAGACATCAAACACATTTTCAAATACTAAAATTATTAATAATACAACTTAAAGTATTGAATTACAAATTTTCAAAAACTGTTTCTATATCACGAACAAAACCGACCCCAATTACTAATTCTTTCGGCTAACCAAGTTATATAGGGTGCATTTGGTTTATTATTTTAGATAGGATTTTGGAGATAGTATTGAATAGTTGAATATGGTGATTATTACAAGGTAAAATTTAAAAAATTTACAAAAAAAAAAAAAAAACCCTAGGTTTGCTAATTTAACTAAACACCCAAATATATAAAAATTTTGTAAAATGACAAAAACACCCCCACCCATCCACAGTGCCAAATTTTGGCCATCACTGCCGAAATCTAGTCAGAATTTGGTGTTACGACGCAGATCGGTCGAATCTGGCCGGAAAAGGCCAGATCGACGGCCACATCTGGCCGTCAACGGCCGCAAAAGGCAAGATCTTACCGTCAGCGATGGCCGAAGATATGGTCATCGCTGACAGCCAGATCTAGCATTTTCGCGCCAGATCCACTGTAGATCTAGCCGGAAAAGGCCAGATCGACGAATTATCGGCAAGTTCCGATCGTTTGTGGGCTATTGTGACAGATTGTAGCTACCACCGATAGTGGTTGCTGGAATCTAGCAACTATAGGTGGGTGGGGGTGTTTTTGTTAATTTTTAAACTTTTTCTAGGGGTATTTATGAAATTAATAAACTTAAGGGGTCTAAAATTAATTTAAAAAATATAATAGCATTTCCAAAATAATTAAACAAACAAATATTTTGAGAATACGGATAAAAATATTAAACCAAAGACACCCATAGATGTCTCTATCTCACCCAACTTCTATACAACAAGTACTTTTTCTGGTTCAATTTTGGGTAAACTATTCATCAATGCATAGGTTTAAATATGGTTATTTGGTCATCCAATTTCTATACTAATAAATGAGTCCAAATGGTCGTTAGGTTTTTGTTTTTAGAAAACGTTTTCAAATACATGATTTTGTGTTTTTTATAAGTTATAACAATGAAAGCACTTTTAGTTCAAGTATTATTTAGGTTGGCCCATAATAGATGAAAATTGGCCCATCCATATATTGCGGCCTAAACAATTGGGCTTATTGCTTTTTTAAAGTAGCCCATTATGGGCGGTTTAATAACAATAGTTCTTCCAAGTCCTAAGTATAATAAAACAATAAATTCCTCCGTAGTCATAGTAATAACAGGAACCGCCACTGATAAAAATTTTTGTGTTAAAATAAATGATAAAGGCATAATTAGGTAAATGTTTATAAACCCATTATATTATAATTTTAGGGGTTTTGGCTTGATCCCAGGTTTAATTAAATAACAATATTTTCTTAGATTTCAGAAATAACATAAATTCTTATGCTGTTAGTACTTAGTACCATTAAAATTTATGATTTGATATGTTATGAATAACCTAACGATTTTTTGCCATAAAAAAATAACGATGGGGGAGGTTTGTTATTACTATAATGATAGGAGGGAATTTTTTATTAAATTATACTTAAGGGGGATTATTGTTATTAACGCTAAATTTTAACATATTAAGGGTGTGTTTGGTTAAGAGAATGTTATATTACTAAGAATATTATATTAATGGAAAGATAGATTACCTTCAAGATTACTGAGAATGTTTAGGGAAATGTGTTTGGTTGGTTGGAATAAATTGATGAGTATGTTATATTAATATGTTTGGTTGTAAGGAATAAATTGATGGGTATATTATGTAAATTATTAAATTGCTCTCATTTTTAAATATTAATATAATAATATTTTTATTATTATTTTTTGAATAATTTTTTTAACCCCCTACATTTCATATTTACTTAAAACAGCAATAAAAAAGTTTAAAATTTAACAAAAATACCCTCACCTATCCCAAGCCACTACCTGGCTGCCTGCCACCACCACTGAGGGTGGTGACAGTGGAGATCTGGTTGTTTCTAGCATGGTCAGAAATGACTTTATCGGCACATGGTTGGCTAGATACAACCAATTGTGTGCCATTCTGTCGTCATCGACAGTGGTGACCAAATACAGCCACCACCCATGAGTAATTTTTAAAAATTTCAAGGATATTTATGTCCTAAATTTTTTATATATAAGGTAAAATAGTCTATTAGTATTTTTGTAAATTGTTTTTAAAACAAGGGCATTATTGTCTTAAAATTTTATTAATAATTGGTAAAATTATAACAAAATTAAAATTATCAAGTAATCTTAAAATGCCTAAGAAAATAGAGATAATCAGATTATCTCTTATATCACTAATAGTAATTACTATTAGTTTTGAAAGATTATCAGAATCTTATATTGCTTGACTACCAAACGTGGTAATCAAGTAATATAAGATGACATTATCTCAATCAGGTGCAAATCCAAAGTATGTTGATTCACCCTCAAATTAAAAAAAAAAATATATATATTAATATGTAATTTTTTTTTCTTTTTGTGACAATTTCGACTAATTTGTTATATGCAATTATATTTTATTTTGCCTCACCCTAATAGAAATTTATGGATCCACTATTGACCTCAGTAATGAGGAATTACCACCAACCAAATACACCCTAATAGCTCACTGACATAAAGAAATTTATGTCATTTATGAAATCTTAGGGGAAATTTTATTATTTGATTAAACCTCAGGGGGTTGAGAACCTTTTATGGGCCGGCCCATCAATATCCAGAGCCTAAACAGTTGGGCTTTTTCTTTTGTAAAGTGACCCATTTTAAGGGCCAGCCCATTTTGCACCGATCCGCACTTTGTAAACCGACTCAAGCACTACATTTTGTCTCCTCTTTCAAATCAAAACCCTAACCCGGGGTTTCTCTGTAAGCTAAGCTGTGATATTACTCAAAGAGAGGGATTCGCCGCTCGTGCTGTCAACATGGTTCGTTCTTGCTTTCAATATCTGAAACACAAAGGCTAATTATGGTTTGAATTAATTTATTTGAATTTTTTTTTTTTTTTTTTTATTGAAATAGCCGCAAGGAGATTACATTGAGCTTCATCGGAAGCGACATGGCTACCGACTGGATCATTTTGAGCGCAAGCGCAAGAAGGAGGCGCGTGAAGTTCACAAGCGCTCTGAAATTGCCCAGAAGGTATTTTAATTTACCGAGTTTTTAATATATAGATAGTTTTTTTATTTTTTATTTTCAACTATTTATGATCTTACTTTATTTTTTTAATTTTTTTTTTTTTTTTTTTCAGTCTTTGGGTATAAAGGGCAAGATGTTTGCTAAGAAACGATATGCTGAGAAGGCGCTGATGAAGAAAACGTGAGTGTTTATTTATATAATTTGTTTGTTTTACTTATATTGCGAGTGAACTAATTTTATGAGTGCGAGAAATTCAAACTTACTCGAAGCTAAAACTTCTGATAAGTATAGTAAAGTTGTCAGTTGAATGTAAAATTTTAACTACGAGAATTGTTGACAACTGTGTAGATTGTTAGGGGAATGTATGGTGCTCAAGGGATTACATAGCTTTTATTATTGAAATGGGAATGTATGAAATTAGAGATTGTATTAAAAGTCTTAATTATCATCATTTTTAATGTATTTTCTGATGTCGTGAATGATACCCGATACATTTGTATGGCTGTTGGAGGAGTTTTTTCAGTCGGTATAGGCTTTGTTTTGAAGTGTTAATTGGAGTTCTGCCCCTAGATTTTTGTCTCTTTGTTGTTTCAAAATGACCTTATGTAACCTTTTGAAGTTTAAAGAGATGAAGTTTATTGCACATTGATGGTGCCATGTTTTTACACTAGTATATAAACTAATTTTTAGTGAAGTTCTAGTTAACTTTCATTACTACTTTTTTCAATGTTTTTTTATCTTCATTTCGTGCTATGGATGTGTGAAACACATGTATTTATGTTACCTTATATATATCTAGATTTACACTAACTCCCCTGTTTGCTTGAGTTTCATTGTTCATGTCATTTCATGTATTTATGCTTTCCTTGGCCTTTATAATTACTATATTACTTTGTTGAATGGAATCAATAAATAATTATCTTGTGGATATACAGATTGGCTATGCATGAAGAGTCATCAAGTCGGAGAAAGGTGGATGATGATGTTCATGAGGGAGCTGTTCCAGCCTATTTGCTTGATCGTGAAAACACGACAAGAGCTAAGGTACGTTTTCGTTGCATATTGATGAATGCAGATTCATAGACTACATATGTCTACATTGTTGTTAAATTTGACATTTTGTTGTTTTAGGTTCTGAGCAACACTATAAAACAAAAAAGAAAAGAGAAAGCTGGAAAATGGGAGGTACCTCTACCCAAGGTAAGTTGAAAATTCTACTTCTTGCTTTATCCTCTCCATTTAGCTCTCTTGATTTTAATTTTCTCTTGCACATGTTTTTTTCCCTTGTGGGAGGTATGTTGATCTTTACTGCCAATTCTTTACATGTTTTAACTAAAAGTTTTTTCTTTTCAGGTTAGGCCTGTGGCAGAAGATGAAATGTTTAAAGTGATCAGAACTGGTAAACGAAGAAGTAAGTATCATAACCATTTTTTTTAATAGGCACTTCAAATTAGCACATTGCAGGTGTTGACCAGATGTTGTTTTATAGAATTAAAATTTGAACCTTGATGAAATGAGACTGAGGTGGTTAAATTTAAAATGTTGGTTGGAATATTGGCTTGTAGATATTATGTGGTCAGAGATAGCTGTCATAAAATTGATTTGTGCAAGTAGCATGTATGCCATGTTCTTGAGGCTGATTCTTTTGCTTTTTAGTTTGTATTGTTGTGTTGATTATGGTGAATTATTTGCTTAAAGGATATCTCCATGATCTCTGACAGTTACTGCCTGGTTATTTCTTTTGCAGCCAAGCAGTGGAAGAGGATGGTCACTAAGGCTACGTTTGTTGGACCAGGTTTTACAAGAAAACCTCCAAAGTATGAGCGTTTCATTCGCCCATCAGGGTTGCGTTTTACAAAAGCTCATGTAACACATCCTGAGCTCAAATGCACCTTCAACCTTGAGATCATTGGAGTGAAGAAAAATCCTAATGGCCCAATGTATACCTCTCTGGGTGTTATGACTAAGGGAACAATCATCGAGGTGAATATATAATAAACCATTTCATTATCCAGTTTTAACTCTGTAGCAACTTCGTAACTTATTCTTACTCTGAATTCAGGTGAATGTCAGTGAATTGGGTCTGGTCACTCCAGCTGGAAAAGTCGTGTGGGGTAAGTTTCCATTCTAAATTTCTGACTCTTGAACCGGTATTGGTGATAGCTTTCTCGTTACAACCTTTGCTTATTTATTGTTTGTCCATGAATGCAGGGAAATATGCTCAAGTGACAAATAACCCAGAGAATGATGGTTGTATAAATGCAGTTTTGCTTGTTTAAGAGAGGATTGTTGACTATTGAGAACACTTAATATGTGGGGGCCAATGCATGTTTTTGTGAAGACCTAACTCCTTTCCTTTTCTATATTGTATCTATAAACTTTTGTCACCTTCGAAAAGTGTCTTATCAAAGAAGTCACCAGTCAGTTCTAATTGTAACAAGAGATGAATATTATATCCTTGGAATGGATGTTTCAATTTTGGTTTACACTGTTGATGGTAAAATTTGTAAACTCTGCTTTCCAATTATGTTTTATGATGTTTCAATTTTTAGCCTCTTAGGGAAGGCAGTAATGGTGGATGGCTGTGGTTGTAATGGAAGTAGAGTTTTTGAAAAACGATAAATACGTGTTTAAATATAGGGTTTATAAATTACAATAATTGCTTGGGATATAATCAAATAAAATACTATTACGGTGATAAATTTTTCTCACTTTCTTTTATAAATGCGACGGATTAGTTTGTAATGAATATTGTTTGTCCAACAACGGTCTTGATTAATTGTGAATTATCACGTTGTATTTGTAAGAGAAAATTAGTGATAAGAGTTTGTTAGTCTATTTTTATCAAATCAAATAATGTCAACCTATCTTTATTGAATCAAATAATAGTTTCATTTGATGCATTTTTTTTATTAATATTATATTCTGAATAAGATAGGATATGGTTTAATTAAATAAGATAGGATTATGAGAATGCGTTTGGTATATTTTTTGAAAACATTTTTAGATCATTTTTTAACTTCCTACATTTGTTGATTTAGTTAAATATCCTCCACAATAAAAGTTTATAAATTAACAAAACACTCCTACTCACCCAATTGATTGCCGGAAGCCGACCACCACTACCCAATCAAATAATAGCTTTGTTTGGCTGTCGTCAACGGTCACATCTTTGGTTGTGATCTAGCCATTTTTAACTAGATCCATGGTGGATATGGTCAGAAACAGACATATCGACATTCGACGCACGATCGATCAAATTCGATCGGTCGTGCATCATTCCAACGTCGACGGCAAGCAGTAACGACGGCTGATGGTTGACAGTGATTGCTGGCAGGTGGCTATTGCTCGGGTAAGTGAGGGTATTTTTATTAATTTATAAATTTTTATTAAAAAATAATTGTTAAATATTTTGAGTTTGAATATAATAGGTTTGAATTTTTAACTATATTAAAATAAATATAATTTTCACGTTTTAGGATATGACGGAAGGAGAAACTCCGTCGGTGTAGTAATAGTAGAAATGCAGTAATTTTGGAAATGCACGTGCTCTTTTACTACAGGTGTGACTTGCGAGACTAGGGTCTAGGGATGGGCCTTTTCTCTGTCCCTATACTGCCCTTGATAATATTTGTATATTTATAGAATTACCCTCCTTATATATACCTACTTTTACCACCCAATTCCCGCATCACAGCCGCCCCTCCCCTTTTTCCTCGCTGATATTATTTTGCCCTCTCTCCCTTTGTCTTTCACTAAACCTGTCTTCTCTCCCTCGCTTGAGCAGATCACCGGAGACAAACAACCAAACAGGCCGCTGCTTGGACCTGTCTGGTTGACTTTGTCTCTGGTGATCTTCAAATGCTGGAACTCGGACCAGCATTTGCCGTGGATAAAATACTAGCTCCTGTGTACTTTAACTCTGGTTTTATTTCATGTTCATACTTACGGATTCATTATAAGTGAACCTTTCCCAGATGAATTTGGATGTTATTAGTGCACTTGTTTTATAGGATTTTAACCTTTATCGTACTTCCATAATAATATTCCATAATGAATTAATTTAACATTATGCTACTTTTCTTTTTTATTTTTCCAGGAAAGCACATTATATTTGGAAGAGTATGCAGGGGAATGGAACTGATCAGAAGGCTCGCAGTGTCCAGACTGATAAAGATGATTCATGATAGGTGTGCCTTTTCTTATAATTATTATTATTATTATTTTTTATTTTTTTTGGATCATTGATTACACAAATGAGCCCGCTATACCTGATAGATTTTAGGTTGGGAATTATTTATAACTTGAGTGCTTAATAGAATTACATTTCTGTGTTGATGTGATTTCATATGCTTAATAGAATGAATTCAAATACTGCCAGTTTCTTTGTTGTTTCACTCTTCTGAAACTCCATACAACTTTGGTAGACCTGGGCCACCTGGCTGTGGCTGAGTTTCCTGAAATAATCCAAAATCCTCAAAGCCAGGCTAGATTGTTAGAGAGGTCAAAGAAATCTGCTGGGTATTAAAAGCGATCAAAAATGTTCCGTATCTTATAATATCTCCGGTCATACTCTTTATTTTACGGAGTATATTTCACATAAATAAAGAATATTTTTATTAATTTTTAAAAATTAAAATTTATATTCAAATTTAATAGATTCTTTAAATTAGATTTAATAAATAGGAGAGATACTTAATAAGAGAGGAAATTAATAATAAAATACATAAAAATTTATAATTTATTAAATAAAATTGGGATAGAGTAAAATTTGACTCTATAGAGAATCAAAATGTAGAGAATCAAACTCACTCCTTAATTTGTATTTAAATAATAAAGAGTCTATTGAACTCTTATTTTTATGATCAAACTCTTTATAATAAAGAGTTTGAGTCATATAAAGAGTCATTTGAAGATCCTTTTATTATCATGTTAATTGTAAGAAAATTCAGAGTTAAGTGGAATAGCTCTATACCACAAATACCTAAGGGCATCTCCAATGGGACACCATTTTGGTGTAAAACACTAAACTTTTGTGCCCTATCTAAGTTGTTGGATTGAAAATTTTAGTGAATTGTTGATTTTCTTCTTTAATAGTTTCAATTTGGTTTGAAACTTCTTCACCATTTTTCTTATTTTCAGATCTTTGATCTTTTTTTTTTTTTTAGCATTTTATATTAGACGTAATTTTTTTTTATATTAAATGTAATGTTAATTTGACTTAATAAATGCTTAATTTTATAAATTAATATAATTTTCAAAGTTATTATTAATTAATAAAAATATTATTCTCAATAATTAATTAATATATACAAAAATAATTAGTGAAATAAATTAATTGTTGATAATTAATAGAAAGAAAAAAAAATGTTCTAAAGAATATTTTTTTTAGTGTAATATTTGGTGCAAGGGGTTGAAGATGCAATAGTAAAATGGTACGAAATTTACACCAATTTGGTGTAAAAGTTATACCAATTTGGTGTTTGTGGTTGAAGATGGTCTAAGTGGTGGAATTTCACATCATTTTTCTATTGCATGCATCAAATATTATACTAAAAAGAATATTCTTTAGAATATTCTTTCTATTAATTATCAATAATTAATTAATTTTATTAATTAATTTTTTATATATTATTTAAATATTAAGAATAATATAGTCTATTAATTAACTACTAATAATAACTTAGAATATTATTCTAGTTTAATAAAATTAAGCATTTATTAAACAATAAAGATTAATTCACAACCCAATTTTATAAACTTTTTGTCATAACCCTGATGTGATAATAATTGGGCAGGTGGGACCAATTGTTGGACAAGTGAGACTCATTGTAAGCTGACCAATTGTGAGTTGTCACGTTTGGGTTGTAAGAGAAAGTTTGTGAAATTGAGTTATAAGTGTAGTATTGTCATTTATTAAATCAAGTAAACATTGCATTTAATATGAAAAACATTACATCTAATGTAAAATACCACAAAAAATATAAAAACAACAAAAAAGCAAAAATTTCGTATTGATAGTAATTTAATTTTCCAAATTAATATATTCTTCCTATAAATGATCAATTAATGCATTTCAAAGAGCACGATAAGCCTTTGTATACTTGATTTGTCTATGTCAAGCAAGAAAATTTTGAAATCGGGCATTTTCATCTATCACAATTTCAACTTTGGAAGTTGACGCTTCTATCTTATTCTCAATCGGTGCATCAACATCATGATCATCCTCGATGATCATGTTGTGCATGATAATACACGCAGTCATTATATCATGTAATACATTTTTTTTTCCCAAAAACGTGTTGGTCCTGCTACAATTGCAAACCGCGATTGAAGAACTCTAATCGCACGTTTCACATCTTTTCTACATCCTTTTTGTTTCACAGCAAATAATTTTTTTAGGACCATATGGATTGTGAATAGTTTGTATGAGAGTAGACCATTTTGGGTATATACCATAAGCTAAATAATAACTCATATTATACTCTTTTCCTTGAATGATATAATGAGCGGGAGGAGCAATACCTTGAGCGAGGTTGACAAATAGATGAGATGCCTCCAACACATTAATGTCATTGTTGGAACTTGGTAAGCCAAAAAATGCATGTCATATCAATGATCATAATCAGTTATAGCCTCGAGAATAATAGTTGGGGATTCACTACAACTAGCATATTGTCCTGCCTAAGCCGTTGGACAAT
Organism: Pistacia vera; assembly: GCF_008641045.1. Taxonomy (NCBI): domain Eukaryota; kingdom Viridiplantae; phylum Streptophyta; class Magnoliopsida; order Sapindales; family Anacardiaceae; genus Pistacia; species Pistacia vera. The sequence goes on from NW_022196095.1 coordinate 515,397, forward strand.
TTTTCCACTTCCAGTGCATATAGTTTAGACTACCCAACATTATTGAAAAACCATGTTGTTCACCAATATGAATTAGGTTGACAACATCATTAGCATTAGGTGATCTTAGATACCGCTCTGCAAATGCCTCAACAACAGCATGACAAAATCTCTTCGGACTTTCAATTGTTATAGACTCACATATTTTAATATACTCATCAATAGCATCTACTGGTAGACCATATGCCAACATCTGGAACACGGTTGTTATTTTTGAAAGTAGGCAATTTGAGTCTATCAATCTCATCCCTTCGTTGTATAAAGTAATTATCATGAGCTTTCATAACATCAACAATACGAATGAATAAACTTTGAGACATTCGAAATCGTCAGCGAAACATGAAATCATTATATCGTGGGTTATTGGCAAAATAATTGTTGAACAGATTACAATCAACATTTTCCCGATCGAGATTGATGACTATATGACCAAGAATTGATCCTATACAAATCACTTGGTTGTTTTGTTGATTAAGATAGTAAATGAGAAGGAGGTTGTTGTTAGCTCTTATGCTAAGAATTGTTTCTTACTTTACATTAATCGCTTCAACATCATTAATCAATTGCATGTCATCATTTTCACTCTTGAAAAATGAAGACGGATTAAAAGATGATATATGAGATGGACCTCCTACATTGAAATTCATTATTGTAGATAGATAAGTTAAATGATTAAGAAGTTGATTTGGTGTAAACTTTTATAATTAAAGAAGATACTATTCTAGATAGAAAAAATTATTTTATATGATTAAAAAATAATTTGTCTTATTTCAAAAGATGTATTGTGCATTCAAGCTTTTGAGATTTGTGTCTTATTAAAAAAAAATGTATTGTTCATTCAAGCTTTTGAGATTTGTGGCTTCTTTCAAAAGATATATTGTCAATTTAAGTTTTTGAGATTTGTATCTTATTTTAAAAGATGTATTGTTTATTCAAGTTTTTGAGATTTATGGCTTATTTCAAAAACATATTCAAGCTTTTAAGATTTGTGTCTTAATTCAAAAGATGTATTGTCCTTAAGTATAGGCCACACATAATCAAATCTAAAACTTTTCTTCTAACTTTTATCTTATGCTAGTAACATTTTGGCTCGAGTCAATTATAAAATGATATACATGTAACGTTAAAATCAAAATGGACAATACATATTTAAAAAAAAAATACAAATCTTAAAAGTTTGAATGAACAATATATCTTTTTGAAATAAGCTATAAATCTCAAAAGCTTGAATGGACAATATAACATTTGAAATAAGACACAAATCTCAAAAGCTTGAATGAACCATGCATCTTTTTGAAATAAGACAGATCTTAAAAACTTGAATGGACAATACATCTTTTGAAATAAACTACAAATCTCAAAAACTTGAATAGATAATACATCTTTTGAAATAAGATACAAATCTCAAAAGTTTGAATAGACAATACATCTTTTGAAACAATACAAATCGTTTTTTATAATATAAAATAATTTTTTTTTTATCTAGAATAGTATCTTCTTCAATTATAAAAGTTTACACCACTCAACTTCTTAATTCAACTTATCTATATATCTACAAAGATGAATTTCAATGTTGGAAGTCCATCTCATTTATCATCTTCTAATTCGTCTTCATTTTTTGAGAGTGAAAATGATGACGTTAATTGATGAATGATGTTGAAGCAATTAATGCAGAGCAAGAAACAATTATTCACATGAGAGCTAACAACAACCTCCTCCACGTTCACTACCCCGATCAACAAAACAACTAGGTGATCCATATAGGATCAATTCCTAGTCATATAGTCATCAATTGCGATCGGGAAAATGCTGATTGCAATCTGTTCAACAATTATTTTGTCGATAATCCACAGTATAATGATTTCATGTTTTGTCGACAATTTCGAATGTCTCGAAGTTTATTCATTCGTATTGTTGATGTTGTGAAACGTCATGATAACTACTTTATACAACGAATGGATGAGATTGGTAGACTAAATTGTCTGTTTTCGAAAAATAACAACCGTGTTCCAGATGTTGGCATATGGTCTACCAGTAGATACTATTGATGAGTATAATAAAATATGTGAGTCTATAACAATTGAAAGTCCGAAGATATTTTGTCGTACTGTTGTTGAGGTATTTGTATAGCGGTATATAAGATCACCTAATGTTAATGATGTTGTCAACTTACTTCATATTGGTAAACAACGTGGTTTTCCAGGAATGTTGGGTAGTGTAAATTGTATGCACTAGAAGTGGAAAAATTATCCAACGACTTGGGCAGGACAATATGCTAGTTATAGTGGATCCTTAACTATTATTCTCGAGGCTATAGCTGATTATGATTATTGATATGACATACATTTTTTGGTTTACCAGGTTCCAACAATGACATTAATGTGTTGGATGCATCTCATCTATTTGTCAACCTCGCTCAAGGTATTGCTCCTCCCGCTCATTATATCATTCAAGGAAAAAGTTTAATATGAGTTATTATTTAGTTTATGGTATATACCCAAAATGGTCTACTCTCGCACAAACTAGTCGCAATCCATATGGTCTCAAAAAAAATTATTTGCAATGAAACAAGAAGGATGTAGAAAAGATGTGGAACGTGGGATTGGAGTTCTTTAATCACGGTTTACAATTGTGGCAGAACTAACATGTTCTTAGAAAATAAATGTATTACATGATATAATGGCTGTGTGTATTATCATGCACAACATGATCGATCGTGATGTTGATGCACCGATTGAGAATCAAATAGAAGCGCCAACTTCTAAAGTTGAAATTACGGTAGATGAAAATGCTCGATTTTAAAATTTTCTTGCTTGACATAAACAAATCAAGGATATGAAGGCTCATCATGCTTTTCGAAATGCATTAATTGATCATTATGTATATGACATTTTATATTACATGTAATGTTTACTTAATTTTATTAAATTAGTATAATATTCTAAGTTATTATTAATAGTTAATTAATAAAATATATTATTCTTAATATTTAATTAATATACACAAAAATAATTGTTGAGAAGTAATAGAAAAAAAAAAAAAAAGAATATTCTAAATAATATTTTTTTTGATGTAATGAATTAGAGATGCAATAGTAAAGTGGTGTGAAAGTTGCACTATTTGAGTGTGAAAGACAAGTACATTAATTTGGTGTTTGTGATGGAAATGAAATAACATTTTATAAATTTATATAATATAATATTTGTCAGGATATATATTTGGTCTTCACAATGGTCAATCAAATGCTTGTGATATATTTTGCTTATTCTTTCAGTTCTGATATTAAGTATTAACAAAAAAAAAAAAAAAAAAAAAAAATTGGTTTACTTTTCATGAAATTGGAAATGCTGATTGTTGTAATCTATGATTATGTATGAGTTTTATTCACAATCGTACTTTTTCGTTTTTATTTTTGAACTTCTACAGGCCCATCCATGATGTGAAAATACTTAAGACCTCGGTTAAAGATTGATGCCTTGTAGCTGTCGTGTAACGATTCCAAAATGCTGTAACCTCTGATTTTGGATGTACAAACATTCTTCAAAACACATAAATTCCGGACGTAAGCATCTCATTGAAATGGAAGAAAAAATATGACATTTGAAGAATATAGATCCTTTTATTTTAATTTGGAATTTATGATTAAAATAAATGCTTCTATTATTAAAATTTGTAGAGGATTATGATTTTTGAAACAAGTGTATATGATACTCATCAAGACGTTGACAACCATACTAAAACTTTGAATCCAAACACAGAAATGGGCAAAGAGTTTCTGATTATCATTGGGTTGGTTACACGAATTCAAAACTGCAATTTATGCAATCAACTAAATCATTATATCAATAATCTGATTATCATTTTCGACCAAGGGCAAGTGAGCTTCTTTGCCTTTGATTTTTCCTCTTTTTATCACTACCCAACAAAGCCAAAAGAGCTCCCCCATCAGGTGTTGTTCTGGCTAACCATTCATTGCAAAATCTAAGGACCAAACCATACTAGAGAAAACAAAACTGCTCTTAAAAAAACAAGCCAACTAATTTTTATACTCGAGGGGAAAAAATGCCATTTCTATACCTAATTTTCAGAGCAGAACATAGCCTCAGCAGTCAGCTCTTCCAAACCACAATATTACTTGCACATCTAAAAATCAAATTGTGGAGTACTCTTGCTGCATTCATTTTCCAAAAAATCTGATCCTATGCAAAATAACAACTTGGTCGCCACGTCGTTACACCACTGGGCTCTCTATTTCCACTAGCACCCACAATAACTATACATCAGTAAGCTGCATCTGTCTGAATACAATCCCCATCTCCACTAAACCATAGCAGCCATTTTAATGTAAGGTTGGAAGAGATGCTATGTACTACAGAAGTCATGGAATGGTTGACATATCAGTTTAAACACACAATAACATCAGAAGAAAATCATAAATGTAGCAAAATGGCGTAGAGCCATGAACAGAATAAACATATCTTGCACAACTCAACACTCATTGAAGTCATTATACAAGGGATAATATTCCCGAACAAATTATTGATAACAAAAACAATAAAGATACGTCACAAGAAAACTTCACAATTATAAGATGACAAACCGGAGATGCTAACCAGCACTGGCAGGTGCAGGTGCAGGTGCAGGTGCAGCTGGAATTGGTGGTTCAATGGCTTGAAGCAAACCTGTTGCAAGCTTCTTAGTCAAATCCTCTGCTGACACTTTCACTACATCCTTCCTCATGCCAATATCAGCAGCATATCGGCTAGCACAGTAGACGGTGACAGCTGTTGCTACCATCCCATAGACATTGGTGGTCACAAGCCGCAATGGTGTTGATAAAACAGCAGCAAGCGGCCCCCCGATGATAGATACTGCTTGGCCACTCTGTCCCATTGTTCCTTGATCCACAACAAGGAGTCCAGTTTTGCAGTAGATTGCGAAGTCCTCACAATTGTTCTTAAACACATTGTAGCACCCAAAGCCATTGTCAAGCAGGTACTTTGCTCGATGTACCACGACATCATTTGGGTCAGAGAATGCAAGAGTGCAAGTTCCACCACGAGCTTTCGCCAGGAAGAGAGCAGGGCTGGCAGAATACTCAAAACGGTACAAGACACCACCAGCAAGGAAGCAATTTAGGCATGAGAGGACAACTCCATGACCATCTCCAGAGGGTGTACAGGTGGGGCAGGGCACTACAGATCTAGCTGGTCCTGAGCTTACCAAGAGGATATCAAGTACCGTGCCCGTTCCTACTTCTTGGCCCCGTCTAGTAAAATGAATGACTTTATCATCCCCAATATAGATGCCTATCATCATTCAAGATCCAAAAATAATTATTTTCATATACATCAACGAGAAAATAGAATATAAATAGATCTTATGGATCGTGAAAATAGATTCTGAGAAATAGAAAGTGGAAATAATAAATTACCAATGAAAGAGCATAACACTACACTGTGCTTAAAACATTTGATATAAATAAGCTCTACTAACCTCCTTCCTCGTATGAAAGTCATCTTAATAGTGCATAATCTATTTCATACAAATAAACCTTTCAAGAATAATTTGGAACTATCAAGACATGTAAAAGAATTGTCCTCCATATCAAATTTTCGAGTACTTGAAAAAAAAAATCTGGTGCGAAAAGGCTATTGACATATAAATCTATAGGATGCAATGATTACCGTCGTAGCTGCACTTGTTAAAGACATCAAACACATTTTCAAATACTAAAATTATTAATAATACAACTTAAAGTATTAAATTACAAATTTTCAAAAAACTGTTTCTATATCACGAACCAACCGACCCTAATTAATGGGTGCATTTGGTTTAATATTTATATCCCTATTCCTAATTTATTCCCAAAATATTTGTTTGTTTCATTATTTCGGAAATCTATTATATTTTTAATTAATTTAGACCCCTTAAGTTTATTAATTTCATAAATACCCCCAAAAAAAGTTTAAAATTAATATAAAACACACCCCAACCACCTATAGTTACCAGATTTCGACAACCACTATCGGTGGTAGTCAGAATTTGTCACAACGGCTACAAAAGACCGAAACTTGTTAATAATTTGCCGATCTGGCCTTTTTCAGCCAGATCCACACGGAAAAGGCTAGATCTAGCCGTCAGTGACGGCCAAGGAAATGGCCTTTTGCAGTCGTTGACGGCCAGATCTGGCCATCGATCTGGCCTTTTTGGCCAAATCCGTGGTGGATCTGGCCGAAAAAAGGCCAGATCGATGCACGTCCTTCCAAATTCGACCGGTCTGCATCGTAGCGCCAGATTCCAACTAGATTTCGACAGTGGTGGCCGAAATCTGGCATTGGGTGTGGGTGGGGGGTGTTTTGTCATTTCACAAAATTTTTATATATTGGGGTGTTAGTTAAATTAGCAAACCTAGGGGTTTTTTTTTTTTTGTAAATTTTTAACTTTTACCTCGGAATAATCACCATATTCAAATACTAATACTATCTTAAAATCCTATCCAAAATAATAAACCAAATGCACCAATAATTCTTTGGCTAACCAAGTTATAGATGTCTCTATCTCACCCAATTCTATACAACAAGTACTATTGCTGGTTCACATTTTGGGTAAACTATTCATCAAAATATAGGTTTAAATTGGTTATTTGGTCATCCAATTCTTATACTAATAATGAGTCCAAATGGTCGTTAGGTTTTGTTTTTAGAAAACGTTTTCAAATACATGATTTGTATTTTTTATACAACGAAAGCACTTTAGTTCAAGTATATTTAGGTTGGCCCATATTAGTGAAAATCGGCCCATCCATATATTGCGGCCTCAACAATTGGGCTTATTGCTTTTTTAAAGTAACCCATTATAGGCGGTTTAATAACAATAGTTCTTCCAAGTCCTCAATAATAAAACAATAAATTCCTCCGTAGTTAGTAATTACAGGAACGCCACTGATAATTTTTTTTGTGTTAAATAAAATGATAAAGGCATAATTAGGAAATGTTATAAAACCCATTATATTATAAATTTTGGGGTTTTGGCTTGATCCCTTGAGGTTTAATTAAATAACATATTTTCTAGATTTCAGAAATAACATAAATTCTTATGCGTGTTAGTACCATTAAATTTATGATTGAATGTTAATGAATAACCTAACGATATGTTAAAATTTATGATTTTTTTGCCATAAAAAATAACGATGGGGGAGAGTTTGTTATTACTATAATGATAGGAGGGAGTTTTTTATAAATCATATTAGGGGGATTATTGTTCTTAACGCTAAATTTTAACATATACTAAGGTTGTGTTTGGTTAAGAAAATATTGTAACTGAGAATGTTATATTAATGGAAAGATAGATTACTTTCAAGAATACGGGAATATTTAGAGAAATATGTTTGGTTGGTTGGAAATAATTGATGGGTATATTATGTAAATTATTAAATTGCCCTTTTTTTAATATTATATAATAATAATAATATATTATTATTTTTGAATAATTTTTTTAACCCCCTCCATTTCAGATTTATTAAAACACTGCGCAATAAAAAAAGTTTAAAATTTAACAAAAAAAACCCCCACTTATCCCAAGCACTACCTGGCTACCTGCCACCACCACCGAGGTGGCAACAGTGGAGATTGGTTGTTTACTAGCATGGTCAGAAACGGCTTTCTTGCACATGGTTGGCCAGATACAACCAGTATGTGCCCTTCTATCGTTTGCGATAGTGGTGACCAAATCCGCCCACACCATGAGTAATTTTTAAAATTTTAGGGGGATTTATGTCCTAAATTTTTTATATATAAGGATAAAATAGTCTATTAGTATTTTGTAAATTTTTTTTAAAACAAGGGCATTATTGTCTTAAAATTTTATTAATAATGGTGAAAATTGTAACAAAATTAAAATTATCAAGTAATCTGAAAATGCCTAAGAAAATAGAGGGAATCAGATTATCTCTATATTACTAAGTATAATACTATTAGTTTGAAAGTATTAGAAATTCTTATAATGAACATTACCTCAATTAGGGGCGGATCCAGAGAATGTTGAGGGTGGGCCATGTCACCCTCAAATTAAAAAAAAATAAAAATAATATGTAATTTTTTTTTCTTTTTGTGACAATTTCGACAATTTGTTATTGCAATTAGATTTATTTTGGCTCACCCTAACAAAAAATTATGGATCCACTACTGACCTCAATAATGAGGAATTACCCAACACAAATACACCCTAATAGCTCACTGTCATAAAGAAAATTATGTCATTTTGAAATCTTAGGAGAAATTTTATTATTTAATTAAACCTCAGGGGTTGAGAAACCTTTTATGGGCCGGCCCATCCATTCCAGAGCCCAAACAGTTGGGCTTGTTCTTTGTAAAGTGACCCCTTTTAAGGGCCAGCCCATTTTGCACCGATCCGCACTTTGTAAACCGACTCAAGCGCTACATTTTGTCTCCTCTTTCAAATCAAAACCCTAACCGGGGGTTCTCTGTAAGCTAAGCTGTGATATTACTCAAAGAGAGGGATTCGCCGCTCGGCTGTCAACATGGTTCGTTCTTGCTTTCAATATCTGAAACACAAAGGCTATTATGGTTTGAATTAATTTATTTGATTTTTTTTTTTTTTTTTTTTTTTATTGAAATAGCCGCAAGGTGATTACATTGAGCTTCATCGGAAGCGCATGGCTACCGACTGGATCATTTTGAGCGCAAGCGCAAGAAGGAGGCGCGTGAAGTTCACAAGCGCTCTGAAATGCCCAGAAGGGATTTTAATTTCCTGAGTTTTATATATAGATAACTTTTTTTTTTTTTTTTTTTAATTTTCAACTATTTATGATTTATTTTTATTTTATTTTTTTTATGTCAGTCTTTGGGTATAAAGGGCAAGATGTTTGCTAAGAAAACGATATGCTGAGAAGGCGCTGATGAAGAGAACGTGAGTGTTTATTTATATAATTTGTTTGTTTTACTTATATTACGAGTGAACTAATTTTATGAGTGCGAGAAATTCAAACTTACTTTAAGCTAAAACTTCTGATAAGATATAGTAAAGTTGTCAGTTGAATGTAAAGTTTTAACTACGAGAATTGTTGAAACTGTGTAGATTGTTAGGGGAATGTATGGTGCTAAAAGGTTACATAGCTTTTATTATAAAATGGGAATGTATGAAATTGGAGATTGTATTAAAAGTCTAATTTTCACATTTTAATGTATTTTCTGATGTCGTGAATGATACCCGATACATTTGTATGGCTGTTGGAGGAGTTTTTTCAGTCGGTATAGGCTTTGTTTGAAGTGTTAATTGGAGTTCTGCCCCAGATTTTTGCTCTTTGTTGTTTCAAAATGACCTTATGTAACCTTTGAAGTTTAAAGAGATGAAGTTTATTGCACATTGATGGTGCATGTTTTTACACTAGTATATAAACTAATTTTTAGTGAAGTTCTAGTTAACTTTCATACTACTTTTTTCAATGTTTTTTTATCTTCATTCGTGCTATGGATGTGTGAAACACATGTATTTATGTTACTTATAATATCTAGATTTACACTAACTCCCCTGTTTGCTTGAGTTTCATTGTTCATGTCATTCATGTATTTATGCTTTCTTGGCCTTTATAATTACTATATTACTTTGTTGTGAATCAATAAAATTATCTTGTGGATATACAGATTGGCTATGCATGAAGAGCATCAAGTCGGAGAAAGGTGGATGATGATGTTCATGAGGGAGCTGTTCCAGCCTATTTGCTTGATCGTGAAAACACGACAAGAGCTAAGGTACGTTTTCGTTGCATATTGATGAATGCCGATTCATAGACTACATATGTCTACATGTTGTTAAATTTGACATTTTGTTGTTTTAGGTCTGAGCAACACTATAAAACAAAAAAGAAAAGAGAAAGCTTGAAAATGGGAGGTACCTCTACCCAAGGTAAGTTGAAAATTCTACTTCTTGCTTTATCCTTTCCATTTAGCTCTCTTGATTTAATTTTCTCTTGCAACGTCTTTTCCCTTGTGGGAGGTATGTTGATCTTTACTGCCAATTCTTGACATGTTTTAACTAAAGTTTCTCTTTTCAGGTTAGGCCTGTGGCAGAATGAAATGTTTAAGTGATCAGAACTGGTAAACGAAGAAGTAAGTATCATACCATTTCTTTAATAGACACTTCAAATTAGCACATTGCAGGTGTTGACCAGATGTTGTTTTATGAATTAAAATTTGAACCTTGATGAAATGGACTGAGGTGGTTAAATTTAAAATGTTGGTTGGAATATTGGCTTGTAGGATTATGTGGTCAGGATAGCTGTCAAAAATTGATTTGTGCAAGTAGCATGTATGCCATGTTCTTGAGGCTGTTCTTTTGCTTTTTAGTTTGTATTGTTGTGTTGTTATGGTGAATTATTGCTTAAAGGATATCTCCATGATTCTTGCAGTTACTGCCGGTTATTTTCTTTTGCAGCAAGCAGTGGAAAGAGATGGTCACTAAGGCTACGTTTGTCGGACCAGGTTTTACAAGAAACCTCCAAAGTATGAGCGTTTCATTCGCCCATCAGGGTTGCGTTTTACAAAAGCTCAGTAACACATCCTGAGCTCAAATGCACCTTCAACTTGAGATCATTGGAGTGAAGAAAAATCCTAATGGCCCAATGTATACCTCCTTGTGGTGTTATGACTAAGGGACAATCATCGAGGTGATATATAATAAACCATTTCATAATCCAGTTTAACTCTGTAGCAACTTTTAACTTATTCTTACTCTGAATTCAGGTGAATGTCAGTGAATTGGGTCTGGTCACTCCAGCTGGAAAAGTCGGTGGGGTAAGTTTCCATTCTAAATTTCTGACTCTTGAACCGGTATTGGTGTTAGCTTTCTCGTTACAACCTTTGCTTATTTATTGTTTGTCCATGAATGCAGGGAAATATGCTCAAGTGACAAATAACCCAGGGAAGATGGTTGTTAAATGCAGTTTTGCTTGTTTAGAGAGGATTGTTGACTATTGAGAACACTTAACATGTGGGGGCCAATGCATGTTTTTGTGAAGACCTAACTCCCTTCCTTTCTATATTGTATCTATAAACTTTTTGTCACCTTCGAAATGTCTCTTATCAAGAAGTCACCAGTCAGTTCTAATTGTAACAAGAGATGAATATTATATCCTTGGAATGGATGTTTCAATTTGTTTTACACTGTGATGGTAAAATTTGTAAACTTGCTTTCCAATTATGTTTTATGATGTTTCAATTTTTAGCCTCTTAGGGAAGGCTGTAATGGTGGATGGCTGTGGTTGTAATGGAAGTAGAGTTTTCGAAAAATGATAAATACGTGTTCAAATCAATATAGGGTTTATAATTATAACGATAATCGCTCGGGATAAATCAAAAATAAAAACAATATTACTTGACAAATTTTTTTCACTTTCTTTCTTTATAAATACAACATATTAGTTTGCAATTGATTAGTTTATAATGAATCTGTTTGTCTAACAATGGTTTTGATCAATTGTAAACTATCACGTCGTATTTGTGAGGAGAAATTAGTGATAAGAGTTTGTTAGCCTATTTTATCAAATCAAATAATGTCACCTATCTTTTATGAATCAAATAAGAGTAATATTACGTCTACACCATTCTTTTATACCATATTCGTACATCATGATATGACATATGTCACAATCACACAAATTTTTAATTATTTTTAATTTAATTATATAGAATTTGTGTGATTGCGACATATGTCATATCATGATGTAATGAAAAGTGTGTAGAAGAGTGGTGTAAATGTAGCATTACTCATCAAATAATAGCTCTGTTTGGTACACTTTTTTGAATAATATTCATTCTGAATAAGATAAGATTATGAGAATGTGTTTGGTACATTATTTTTTGAAAACATTTTTGATATTTTTTAACTCCTACATTTGTTATTTAGTTAAACATCCTCCATAATAAAAGTTTATAAATAAACAAATACTCCCATCTACCCAATTGATTGCCGGAAGCCAACCACCCACCACCCAAACAATAATAGCTTCGTTTGGCTGTCGTCAACGGCACAATCTTTAGCCGTGATCTAGCCATTTCTAAAACAGATCCATGGTGGATCTGGTCGGAAACAGACAGATCAACGCACGATCGATTAAATTCGATCGATTGTGCATCGTTTGGCGTCGACGGCAAGCGGCAACGGTGGTTGATGGCTGGCAGTGATTGCTGGTAGGTGGTTGTGTTGGGTAAGTGATGTTGTTTTATTATTTATAAATTTTTATTAAAAAAAAATAATGTTAAATGTTTGAGTTGAATATAATATGATGAATTTTGAACTATATAAAAACAAATACGATTTTTCACGTTTTAGGATATGATGGTAGGAGAAACTTTGTCGTTGTAGTATAGTAGAAGGAAAATAATAGGGACACCGAGAGTAGTGCATCGAATTTATGCAACGAATGACGTGTAAAATCTTGATCGTCAATTAATTATAATTTAATATTAATCGACGATCAGGATTTGTTAGTTATTCGGTGCAACTACTCCGATGACTGTAGCATTTCTCATAATAGAAATGCAGTAATATTGGAAATGCACGTGCTCTTTTGCTACCAGTGTGACTTGCGAGACTAGGGTCTAGGGATGGGCCTTTCTCTGTCCCATACTGCCCTTGATATATTATATATTTATAGAATTACCTCCCTATATATGCCTACTTTTACCACCCAATTCCCGCATCACAGCCCGCCCTCCCGCTTTTCCTCGCTGATATATTTGCCCTCTCTCCCTTTGTCTTTCACTAAACCTTTTCTCTCTCCCTCGCTTGCGCAGATCACCGGAGACAAACAACCAAAACAGGCGCTGCTTGGACCTGTGGTTGACTTTGTCTCCGGGGATCTTCATTGCCGTGGATAAAATACTAGCTCTGCGTGCTTAACTCTGGTTTTATTCATGTTCATACTTAGGCTCATTATAAGTGAACCTTTCCCAGATGAATTTGGATGTTTTTAGTGCACTTGTTTTATAGGATTTTAACCTTTATGGTACTTCCATAATAATATTCCTTAATGAATTAATTTAACATTATGCTACTTTCTTTTTGATATTTCAGGAAAGCACATTATTTGGATATGTAGGGGAATGGAACTGATCAAAAGGCTCGCAGTGTCCAGACTGATAAAGATGATTCATGATAGGTGTGCCTTTCTTAATTATTTTATTTTTTATTTTTTTGGGTCATTGATTACACAAATGAGCCAGCTATACCTGATAGATTTCAGGGTGGGAATTATTATAACTTGGGTGCTAATAGAATTACATTTCTGTGTTGAAGTGATTTCATAGGCTTAATAGAATGAATTCAAATACTGCCAGTTTCTTGTTGTTTCACTCTTCTGAAACTCCATACAACTTTGGTAGACCTGGGCCACCTGCTGTGGCTGAGTTTCCTGAAATAATCCAAAAACCTCAAAGCCAGGCCAGATGTCAGAGAGGTCAAAGAAATCTGCTGGGTGTTAAAAGCGATCAAAAGTGTTCCGTACCTTATAAATCTCTTATCATACTCTTATTTTTAAAGGGTATTATTCACATTTATTAATTTAAAAAACAAAAATTTATATCCAAATGTAATAATTTTTACATTATATTTAATAAATAGGAGAGACACTTAATAAGATAGAAAAAATTAATAATAAATATAAAAAATTGTAATTATTAAATAAAATAGATAAAAGTCTTTAATTTTATTTAAAAAGTAAAGAGTTATTAAAATTTTTATTTTTTAATTAAACTCTTTATAATAAGAGTTTGAGTCATATAAAGAGTCATTTGAAGATGCTTTTATCATGTTAATTGTAAGAAATTCAGAGTTCATGGAATAGCTATATACCACAATATCTACGGGCATCTCCAATAGGACATCCAAATTCGTATAATTTGTGCCCTATCTAAGTTGCCTGATTGAAAATTTCAGCGAACTATAGATTTCTTCTTAATAGTTTCAATTTGATTTGAAACTTCTTCATCGTTTTTCCTATTTTGAGATCTTTGACCTGTTTTTTTTTTTTTTTTGGCATTTATATTAGATGTAATTTTTGTTTTATATTAAATGTAACGTTAATTCGACTTAATAAATGCTCTTAATTTATAAATTAGATAAATTTCAAAGTTATTATATTAATAAAAATATTATTCCAATAATTAATTAATATATACAAAAATAATAATAGTGAAATAAATTAATTGTTGAGAATAATAAAAGTGCAAAAAAAGAATGTTCTAAAGATATTCTTTTTGGTGTAATATTTGGTGTAATAGGTTGAAGATGCAATAGTAAAATGGTATGAAAGTTACACCAATATTGATGTGAAAGTTACACCAATTTGTGTGTTATGGTTGAAGATGGTCTAGTGGTGGAATTTCACATCATTTTTCTATACATGCACCAAATATTACACTAAAATGAATATTCTTTAGAATACCTCTTTCTTTCTATAATTCTCAAATATTATTTTATTATTAATTATTTTGTATATATTAATTAAATATTATGAATAATATATTTTATTAATTAATACTATAATAACTTAGAATATTATCTAGTTTAATAAAATTAGACATTTTAAACAATAAAAATTAGCTCACAATCCAATTTATAAACTTTTTCTTATAACTTGACGTGATAATAATTGGGTGGTGAGACTCATTGTTGGACAAGCGAGACCCATTAAGCTGACCAATTACGAGTTGTCACGTTTGGGTTGTAAGAGAAAATTGTAAGATTGAGTTTTAAGTGTACTATTGCCATTTATTAATCAATGTAACATTGCATTCAATATAAAACAACATCTAATATAAATACCACAAAAAATATAAAAACAACACAAAAGTAAAATTCCATATTGATAGAATTTAATTTTCCAAATAGTATATTCTTCCCACAAATGATCAATTAATGTATTTCGAAAGAGCATGGTGAGTCTGCGTATCATTGATTTGTCTATGTCAAACAATAAAATTTTGAAATCGGACATTTTCATTTACCACAATTTCAACTTTGAGAGTTGGCGCTTCTATCTGATTCTCAATCGGTGCACAACATCAATCATCCTCGAATATCATTGTGCATGATATTACGTAGTCATTATATCATGTAATACATTATTTCCAAAATGGTTGTCCTGCCACAATTGCAAACCGCGATTGGAGAACTCCATCGCACGTTCTACATCTTTTTTACATCCTTCTTGTTTCATGCAAATAATTTTTTTTTGGGACCATATGGATTGTGAATAGTTTGTACGAGAGTAGACAATTTTAGGTATATACCATAAGCTAAATAATAAACCCATATTATACTCTTTTCCTGAATGATATAATGAGCAGGGGGAGTAATACCTTGAGCGAGGTTGACAAAAGATGAGATGCCTCCAACACATTAATGTCATTATTGGAACCTGATACTCCAAAAAAACGCATGTCATATCAATGATCAATCAACACAACCTTGAGAATAATAGTTGTGGATCCACTACAACTAGCATATTGTCCTGCCCAAGCTGTTGGACAATTTTTCACTTCCAGTGTATACAATTTAGGCACCAACATTCCTGGAAAACCACGTTGTTCCTAATATGAAGTAGGTTGACAACATCATTAGCATTAGGTGATCTTAGATACCGCTCTACAAATACCTCACAAACAACATGACAAAATCTCTTCGGACTTTCAATTGTTATAGACTCACCTATTTAATATACTCATCAGTAGTATTACTGGTAGACCATATGCCAACATCTGGAAACGTTGTTATTTTTTAAAAGCAGACAATCTGAGTCTACCAATCTCATCCCTTCGTTGTATAAAGTAGTTATCATGACGTTTCACAACAACAACAATACGAATGAATAAACTTCGAGACATTCAAAATTGTTGACGAAACATGAAACCATTATACCGTGAATTATCGGCAAAAAATTGTTGAACAGATTGCGATCAACATTTTCCCGATCGTAATTGATGACTAATGATTAGGAATTGATTCTATATGGATCACCTAGTTATTTTGTTGATTGAAGAAGTGAATTGGAGGAGGTGTGTTGTTAGCTCTCATACGAATGATTGCTTCTTGCTCTACATTAATTGCTTCAACATCATTCATCAATTAACGTCATCGTTTCACTTCAAAAATGAAGATGAATTAGAAGATGATAAATGAGATTGACTTCAACATTGAAATTCATCTTTGTAGATATATAGATAAGTGAATGATTAGGAAGTTGATTTGGTGTGAACTTTTATAATGAATGAAGAAGATACTATTCTAGATAAAAAATTATTTTGATATGATAAAAAAAAACGATTTGTATTGTTTCAAAAGATGCACTGTCTATTCAAGCTTTAAGATTTGTATCTTATTCAAAAAAAAGTAATCCATTCAAACTTTTGAGATTTGTAGCTTATTTCAAAAGATGTATTGTCCATTCAAGCTTTTAAGATTTGTCTTATTTCAAAAAGATGCATGGCTCATTTAAGCTTTTGAGATTGTGTCTTATTCAAAAGTTATATGTTCATTCAAGCTTTTGAGTTTTGTGGCTATTTAAAAAAAAAATATTGTCCATTCAAGCTTTTAAGATTTGTGTTTATTTCAAAATATGTATGTCCATTTTGATTTAACGTTACATGATATCATTTTGTAGTTGACTCGAGCCAAAATGTCTAGCATAAGAAAAGTTATAAGAAAGGTTTTAGATTTGATTATGTGTGGCCTATACTTAGGACAATACATTTTTGAATTAAGACACAAATATTAAAGCTTGAATAGTTTTGAAATAAGCTAAATCTCAAAGCTTGAATAACAATATATCTTTATAAATAGATACAAATCTCAAAAGCTTAAATTAAACAATACATCTTTTGAAAAATAAGCCATAAATCTCAAAAAGCTTGAATGAAACAAATACATTTTTTTGAATAAGACACAAAAATTCAAAGGCTTGAATGCACAATACATATTTGAAATAAGACAAAATCATTTTTTAATCATATATATATATAGAATAGTATCTTTTTCAATTATAAAGGTTTACCAATAAACTTCTTAATCATTCAATTTATCTATCTACAATAATGAATTTCAGTGTAGGAGGTCCATTCATATATCATCTTTCAATTTTGTCTCATTTTTCGAGAAAATGAAAATGATGACATGCAATGATGATGAATGATGTTGAAGCGATTAATGTAGAGTAAGAAGCAATCTTAGCATGAGAACTAACAACAACCTCTTCTTCATTCACTATCTTAATCAACAAAACAACCAAGTGATTTGTATAGGATCAATCTTGGTCATATAGTCATCAATCTCAATTGGAAAAATGGCTGATTGCAATCTGTCAGCAATTATTTTGCCAATAATCAACGGTATTATAATTTCATGTTTCGCCGACGATTTGAATGTCTCAAAGTTTATTCATTCGTATTGTTGATGTTTGTGAAAAGTCATGATAATACTTTATACAACGAAGGGATGAGATTGGTAGACTCAGATGTTCTGCTTTTAAAAAATAATAATCGTGTTCCAGATGTTGGCATATGGTCTACTAGTCGATGCTACTGATGAGTATATTAAAATAGGTGAGTCTTTATAACATTGAAAGTCCGAAGAGATTTTGTCGTGTTATTGTTGAGGTATTTGCGAGCGGTATCTAAGATCATTAATGCTAATGATGTTGTCAACCTACTTATATTGGTGAATAATGTGGTTTTCCAAGAATGTGGGTAGTCTAAATTGTATGCACTGGAAGTGAAAAAATGTTCAACGGCTTGGTCAGGGCAATAGCTAGTTGTAGTGGACCCCAACTATATTCCGAGGTTATAGCTGATTATGATCATGATATGACATGCATTTTTTGGTTTCAACAATTACATAAGGGTGGAGGCATTCATCTATTTGTCAACCTCGCTCAAGGTTTGCTATTCTGGTCATATACATTAGGAAAAGAGTATAAATAAGTTATTGATTTAGCTTATGGTATATACCAAAAATGGTCTCTTCGCTACAAACTATCACAATCCATAATGGTCCAAAAAAAAATATTGCAATGAACAAGAAGGATGTAGAAAAGATGTGGAACGTGCGATTAAAGTTCTTCATACGTGATTTGCAATTGTGGCAGGGACACAACGTATTTGGGAAAAAAAAGTATTACACCGTATTTGGGAAAAAAATGATTACATGATATAATGACTGCGTATATATCATGCCACAACATGATCATTGCGGAATGATCGTGATGTTAATGCACCGATTGAGAATCAGATAGAAGCATAAACTTTCAAAGTGAAATTGTGGTAGAGGAAATGCCCGATTTCAAAAATTTCTTGTTTGACATAGACAAATCAAGGATACGAACGGCTTATCATGCTCTTCGAATGCATAATGACTTTTGGGAAGAATATCCAATTTGGAAAATTAAATTACTATCAATATGAAATTTTTACTTTGTGTTGTTGTTTATGATATTTGACATTTTATTAGATGTAATGTTTACTGATTTATTAAATGTTTAATTTATTAAATTAGCATATATTCTAAGCTATCATTAATAGTTAATAATAAAAAGATTATTTCTCAATATTAATAATTAAATATACAAAAATAATAGTAACATAAAAATAATTGTTAAGAATTAAAAGAAAGAAATTGTAAGGAATATTTTTTTGTAAAATGTAATTTGTAAATTAATTGTCAATTATTGCACTCTTTTTTCTTTACCAAGTTTTTCTCCCATTGGGTTTTTCTTGATGAGGTTTTTAACGAGGCAATAATTGTTGTAATTTCTTATTTTATTTTTTGATAAATGAATAAGTATAATATTTCTTATAATACAATTTTATTATATTAAAATTGAATTAATATTTGAAATGTTAACAAAAAAAAAAAAATTGAATTGAATTGAATTATTGATATTTGAAAAGTTAACTAAAAATAATTATATTTATAATTATTTATTTGAAAAGTTAAATTTAAAAAACAAAAAAAATAAGAAAATCGGGCTAACCCGACCTGGACCACCGGCTAACCCCGCGGGTTAGGGTTGGCGGGCCGGGCCGGGCAAATCATTTTCTCCAAAATGGCAGGCCTAACCCGGCCTGCCTTTGTTGGCGGGCGGGTTAGGCCCGGCCCACCAAACTTCGTAACCCGGGCCGGGCCGGACGGGTTACTTTTCTACCTAGAAATTTGGAATTTTGGTTAGAAGCTCTATGTTGATCCTCTTATCGAAGGTTTCTAGGTTAGGAAGGAGAATTATTTAAATTAATTTTACAACTCTTTTAATCAATATTTTATATTTGGTTGACTGAAATATTAATGTTGAGTTATTAATATAAGTCTCGGGTCGATTTTTCATCAGATTTATTAGTCTTTAAAATTGGATTCACGTTTCACATGAAATGACCTATTAGACTTAAATATTAATGTTAAATATTTTTCTAATAATTTAAACTTTTAAATCACTCATTATTGGGTAGCTCAAGTGGTAGGACAAGCGTTAAATTGTATGGTTAAGGTATATAGCCACTGGTTTGAATCCCTCTAACTCCCAAGATTTAAACAAATGATCATAACAGAAGATTTAAGCAGGTGATCATAGCGGTGAGAGGTTGTACTAATTACCTACAGGAATTAGTCAAAATGTATGCAAGTTGGTTCGAACACGCTATTTAAAAAAAAAAAAAAACTTTTAAATCAAATGATAACTTAACAATATTTATAAAAATTCCTTATGTTTGGTTAAAGCACTTGTACCATAAAATTAAAACGATAGTTACATAGTTAAGAGTTAAAAGATTAAATGAATTAGGACGGATTACTTCTTACTTATTATTGGTGCATAAAATTCAACCATTTAATTGTCCTAATCTAGCACAAGTTTTGTATACTAAATTAGAAATTGGGAAATTTCATTCTACCTCTCATGGAAATTATTAGAAAATGAATTTATGATTTTGAAAATCATTATAGGGAAGTTTCATAAATTTTGTCCAGCGAGACTATTGATGAAAGGAAAAATAAAACAATAATATTTTTTTATTTTTTTATTTTTTTTAAAAGCTTCAAAAGAAACCAATAAAATACTCTAAAAAAGAAGATATTGATCCATTAATTATGTATTGTGAATGTATTGGGAGTTTTAAAATCAAATCTCGCTCTTACTAATATTTGAAAGATCAAAGACGATTAAATTAGAATTGAAAAAGAATCTTGAACCGTTTAATTTCTTTTTATAAACATGAAATGATATTAAAATTTGAAACATCGAAGATAATTGATTTAAATATATAAGTTTGAAAACGAAATCAAGATGTTTCAATTTCTTGTTTTAAACATAAAGTAAAGGAGGGAGATCCAAAACATAACATTATGGGTCGGCAAAAATTAGGAATTTAAAAATGGGCATGGCATGGGCAAATTAATGTTGTTATCAAATAAAATAAAATCAAGTCTTTAATTAATTAACACAATTTCAATGTCTTAATTAATTACCCAGAAAATACACTCATTAACCATAAAAAAAAAAAAAGAAAAAAAAAAACCACCATATCATGTGACCTCATATGAACTGTTATAATTTAATTATTTGTAAGATGTATGATTCATTAAACTTTACATAAAGTTTCGATTTTAATAATAAAAATATCTAAAAAAATCCATATGCTTTTTTTTTTTTTTCGGTGAAAGCTTCAAGATGTTTCCACATTCGAATGTGTGAGACTAATTCTCGATAAAGGCTCGGGTAAATGTCCCTGGCCACATGCTAGCTAATTAAAACTAAATTAAAATGTATTTTATTTTATTTTCTAGTTTGCAATGTAATGAACCCTGATGGATAAGCCAGCTAAGTAGCAAAATGACAATATGAAACATATTCTTTCTCTCTTTTGAGACCACCAATCTTTTTGGTCCATTATTGAAGAGATAAGCCTCATCTACATATCATTGTTGAGACAATAAACCCACACCTATTTGCAGCATTGTTATCGAGTTGTATCTAAAATTTGGATCTTCTTCTGATCTAAGTTTTACAATTTACAATATTGGTAATTAATACCAAAAAAAAAATGTAGTGGTTCTTAAATCTTAATCATATGTTACTACTGATTATGGCATGTCACAAGTTTAAACTATAGATTGTTGGACCACATAATTGAGATAGAATAATTTGGAACTATCAAGACATGTAAAAGAATTGTCCTCCATATCAAATTTTCGACCTACCTGAAAAAAAAATTCTGGTGCGAAAATGGCTATTGACATATAAATCTATAGGATGCAATGATTAACCGTCGTAGCTGCACTTTTGTTAATAGACATCAAACACATTTTCAAATACTAAAATTATTAATAATACAACTTAAAGTATTAAATTACAAATTTTCAAAAACTGTTTCTATATCACGAACCAAACCGACCCTAATTAATGGGTGCATTTGGTTTAATATTTATATCCCTATTCCTAATCTTATTCCCAAAATATTTGTTTGTTTCATTATTTCGGAAATACTATTATATTTTTTAATTAATTTTAGACCCCTTAAGTTTATTAATTTCATAAATACCCCCAAAAAAAGTTTAAAAATTAATAAAAACACCCCCACCCACCTATAGTTACCAGATTTCGACAACCACTATCGGTGGTAGTCAGAATTTGTCACAACGGCCTACAAAAGACCGAAACTTGTTAATAATTTGCCGATCTGGCCTTTTCCAGCCAGATCCACACGGAAAAGGCTAGATCTAGCCGTCAGTGACGGCCAAGGAAATGGCCTTTTGCAGTCGTTGACGGCCAGATCTGGCCATCGATCTGGCCTTTTTTGGCCAAATCCGTGGTGGATCTGGCCGAAAAAGGCCAGATCGATGCACGTCCTTCCAAATTCGACCGGTCTGCATCGTAGCGCCAGATTCCAACTAGATTTCGACAGTGGTGGCCGAAATCTGGCATTGTGTGTGGGTGGGGGTGTTTTTGTCATTTCACAAAATTTTTATATATTGGGGTGTTTAGTTAAATTAGCAAACCTAGGGGTTTTTTTTTTTTTGTAAATTTTTAACTTTTACCTCGTAATAATCACCATATTCAACTATCTAATACTATCTCTAAAATCCTATCCAAAATAATAAACCAAATGCACCCAATAATTCTTTCGGCTAACCAAGTTATAGATGTCTCTATCTCACCCAACTTCTATACAACAAGTACTATTGCTGGTTCAATTTTGGGTAAACTATTCATCAAAATATAGGTTTAAATATGGTTATTTGGTCATCCAATTTCTATACTAATAAATGAGTCCAAATGGTCGTTAGGTTTTGTTTTTAGAAAACGTTTTCAAATACATGATTTTGTATTTTCTTATAACAACGAAAGCACTTTTAGTTCAAGTATTATTTAGGTTGGCCCATATTAGATGAAAATCGGCCCATCCATATATTGCGGCCTCAACAATTGGGCTTATTGCTTTTTTAAAGTAACCCATTATAGGCGGTTTAATAACAATAGTTCTTCCAAGTCCTCAGTATAATAAAACAATAAATTCCTCCGTAGTCATAGTAATTACAGGAACCGCCACTGATAATTTTTTTTGTGTTAAAATAAATGATAAAGGCATAATTAGGTAAATGTTTATAAACCCATTATATTATAATTTTTGGGGTTTTGGCTTGATCCCTTGAGGTTTAATTAAATAACAATATTTTCTTAGATTTCAGAAATAACATAAATTCTTATGCTGTTAGTACCATTAAAATTTATGATTTGATATGTTAATGAATAACCTAACGATATGTTAAAAATTTATGATTTTTTGCCATAAAAAATAACGATGGGGGAAGTTTGTTATTACTATAATGATAGGAGGGAGTTTTTTATTAAATCATACTTAAGGGGGATTATTGTTCTTAACGCTAAATTTTAACATATACTAAGGTTGTGTTTGGTTAAGAAAATATTGTATTACTGAGAATGTTATATTAATGGAAAGATAGATTACTTTCAAGATTACTGGGAATATTTAGAGAAATATGTTTGGTTGGTTGGAATAAATTGATGGGTATATTATGTAAATTATTAAATTGCCCTTATTTTTAAATATTAATATAATAATAATAATATTATTATTATTTGAATAATTTTTTTAACCCCCTCCATTTCAGATTTAGTTAAAACACTGCAGCAATAAAAAAAGTTTAAAATTTAACAAAAACACCCCCACTTATCCCAAGCCACTACCTGGCTACCTGCCACCACCACCGAGGGTGGCAACAGTGGAGATTTGGTTGTTTCTAGCATGGTCAGAAACGGCTTTACTTGCACATGGTTGGCCAGATACAACCAGTTATGTGCCATTCTATCGTTGTCGATAGTGGTGACCAAATCCGACCACCACCCATGAGTAATTTTTAAAAATTTTAGGGGTATTTATGTCCTAAATTTTTTATATATAAGGATAAAATAGTCTATTAGTATTTTTGTAAATTATTTTTAAAACAAGGGCATTATTGTCTTAAAATTTTATTAATAATGGGTAAAATTGTAACAAAATTAAAATTATCAAGTAATCTGAAAATGCCTAAGAAAATAGAGGTAATCAGATTATCTCTTATATTACTAATAGTAATTACTATTAGTTTTGAAAGATTATTAGAATCTTATAATGACATTACCTCAATTAGGGGCGGATCCAGAGAATGTTGAGGGTGGGCCATGGCTCACCCTCAAATTAAAAAAAATAAAAATTAATATGTAATTTTTTTTTCTTTTTGTGACAATTTCGACTAATTTGTTATATGCAATTAGATTTTATTTTGGCTCACCCTAACAAAAATTTATGGATCCACTACTGACCTCAATAATGAGGAATTACCACCAACCAAATACACCCTAATAGCTCACTGTCATAAAGAAAATTATGTCATTTATGAAATCTTAGGAGAAATTTTATTATTTAATTAAACCTCAGGGGGTTGAGAAACCTTTTATGGGCCGGCCCATCCATATCCAGAGCCCAAACAGTTGGGCTTGTTCTTTTGTAAAGTGACCCATTTTAAGGGCCAGCCCATTTTGCACCGATCCGCACTTTGTAAACCGACTCAAGCGCTACATTTTGTCTCCTCTTTCAAATCAAAACCCTAACCCGGGGTTTCTCTGTAAGCTAAGCTGTGATATTACTCAAAGAGAGGGATTCGCCGCTCGTGCTGTCAACATGGTTCGTTCTTGCTTTCAATATCTGAAACACAAAGGCTAATTATGGTTTGAATTAATTTATTTGAATTTTTTTTTTTTTTTTTTTATTGAAATAGCCGCAAGGTGATTACATTGAGCTTCATCGGAAGCGACATGGCTACCGACTGGATCATTTTGAGCGCAAGCGCAAGAAGGAGGCGCGTGAAGTTCACAAGCGCTCTGAAATTGCCCAGAAGGTATTTTAATTTCCTGAGTTTTTAATATATAGATAACTTTTTTTTTTTTTTTTTTTAATTTTCAACTATTTATGATCTTACTTTTTTATTTTTATTTTATTTTTTTATTGTCAGTCTTTGGGTATAAAGGGCAAGATGTTTGCTAAGAAACGATATGCTGAGAAGGCGCTGATGAAGAGAACGTGAGTGTTTATTTATATAATTTGTTTGTTTTACTTATATTACGAGTGAACTAATTTTATGAGTGCGAGAAATTCAAACTTACTTTAAGCTAAAACTTCTGATAAGTATAGTAAAGTTGTCAGTTGAATGTAAAGTTTTAACTACGAGAATTGTTGACAACTGTGTAGATTGTTAGGGGAATGTATGGTGCTAAAGGGATTACATAGCTTTTATTATTAAAATGGGAATGTATGAAATTGGAGATTGTATTAAAAGTCTTAATTTTCATCATTTTTAATGTATTTTCTGATGTCGTGAATGATACCCGATACATTTGTATGGCTGTTGGAGGAGTTTTTTCAGTCGGTATAGGCTTTGTTTTGAAGTGTTAATTGGAGTTCTGCCCCTAGATTTTTGTCTCTTTGTTGTTTCAAAATGACCTTATGTAACCTTTTGAAGTTTAAAGAGATGAAGTTTATTGCACATTGATGGTGCCATGTTTTTACACTAGTATATAAACTAATTTTTAGTGAAGTTCTAGTTAACTTTCATTACTACTTTTTTCAATGTTTTTTTATCTTCATTTCGTGCTATGGATGTGTGAAACACATGTATTTATGTTACCTTATATATATCTAGATTTACACTAACTCCCCTGTTTGCTTGAGTTTCATTGTTCATGTCATTTCATGTATTTATGCTTTCCTTGGCCTTTATAATTACTATATTACTTTGTTGAATGGAATCAATAAATAATTATCTTGTGGATATACAGATTGGCTATGCATGAAGAGTCATCAAGTCGGAGAAAGGTGGATGATGATGTTCATGAGGGAGCTGTTCCAGCCTATTTGCTTGATCGTGAAAACACGACAAGAGCTAAGGTACGTTTTCGTTGCATATTGATGAATGCAGATTCATAGACTACATATGTCTACATTGTTGTTAAATTTGACATTTTGTTGTTTTAGGTTCTGAGCAACACTATAAAACAAAAAAGAAAAGAGAAAGCTGGAAAATGGGAGGTACCTCTACCCAAGGTAAGTTGAAAATTCTACTTCTTGCTTTATCCTCTCCATTTAGCTCTCTTGATTTTAATTTTCTCTTGCACATGTTTTTTTCCCTTGTGGGAGGTATGTTGATCTTTACTGCCAATTCTTTACATGTTTTAACTAAAAGTTTTTTCTTTTCAGGTTAGGCCTGTGGCAGAAGATGAAATGTTTAAAGTGATCAGAACTGGTAAACGAAGAAGTAAGTATCATAACCATTTTTTTTAATAGGCACTTCAAATTAGCACATTGCAGGTGTTGACCAGATGTTGTTTTATAGAATTAAAATTTGAACCTTGATGAAATGAGACTGAGGTGGTTAAATTTAAAATGTTGGTTGGAATATTGGCTTGTAGATATTATGTGGTCAGAGATAGCTGTCATAAAATTGATTTGTGCAAGTAGCATGTATGCCATGTTCTTGAGGCTGATTCTTTTGCTTTTTAGTTTGTATTGTTGTGTTGATTATGGTGAATTATTTGCTTAAAGGATATCTCCATGATCTCTGACAGTTACTGCCTGGTTATTTCTTTTGCAGCCAAGCAGTGGAAGAGGATGGTCACTAAGGCTACGTTTGTTGGACCAGGTTTTACAAGAAAACCTCCAAAGTATGAGCGTTTCATTCGCCCATCAGGGTTGCGTTTTACAAAAGCTCATGTAACACATCCTGAGCTCAAATGCACCTTCAACCTTGAGATCATTGGAGTGAAGAAAAATCCTAATGGCCCAATGTATACCTCTCTGGGTGTTATGACTAAGGGAACAATCATCGAGGTGAATATATAATAAACCATTTCATTATCCAGTTTTAACTCTGTAGCAACTTCGTAACTTATTCTTACTCTGAATTCAGGTGAATGTCAGTGAATTGGGTCTGGTCACTCCAGCTGGAAAAGTCGTGTGGGGTAAGTTTCCATTCTAAATTTCTGACTCTTGAACCGGTATTGGTGTTAGCTTTCTCGTTACAACCTTTGCTTATTTATTGTTTGTCCATGAATGCAGGGAAATATGCTCAAGTGACAAATAACCCAGAGAATGATGGTTGTATAAATGCAGTTTTGCTTGTTTAAGAGAGGATTGTTGACTATTGAGAACACTTAACATGTGGGGGCCAATGCATGTTTTTGTGAAGACCTAACTCCTTTCCTTTTCTATATTGTATCTATAAACTTTTGTCACCTTCGAAATGTCTCTTATCAAAGAAGTCACCAGTCAGTTCTAATTGTAACAAGAGATGAATATTATATCCTTGGAATGGATGTTTCAATTTTGTTTTACACTGTTGATGGTAAAATTTGTAAACTCTGCTTTCCAATTATGTTTTATGATGTTTCAATTTTTAGCCTCTTAGGGAAGGCTGTAATGGTGGATGGCTGTGGTTGTAATGGAAGTAGAGTTTTCGAAAAATGATAAATACGTGTTCAAATCAAATATAGGGTTTATAAATTATAACGATAATCGCTCGGGATATAATCAAATAAAACAATATTACTTGACAAATTTTTCTCACTTTCTTTCTTTTATAAATACAACATATTAGTTTGCAATTGATTAGTTTATAATGAATCTTGTTTGTCTAACAATGGTTTTGATCAATTGTAAACTATCACGTCGTATTTGTGAGAGAAAATTAGTGATAAGAGTTTGTTAGCCTATTTTTATCAAATCAAATAATGTCAACCTATCTTTATTGAATCAAATAAGAGTAATATTACGTCTACACCATTCTTTTATACCATATTCATTACATCATGATATGACATATGTCACAATCACACAAATTTTTAATTATTTTTAATTTTAATATTATAATAGAATTTGTGTGATTGCGACATATGTCATATCATGATGTAATGAAAATGGTGTAGAAGAGTGGTGTAAATGTAGCATTACTCATCAAATAATAGCTCTGTTTGGTACACTTTTTTGAATAATATTCTATTCTGAATAAGATAAGATTATGAGAATGTGTTTGGTACATTTTTTGAAAACATTTTTAGATTATTTTTTAACTCCCTACATTTGTTAATTTAGTTAAACATCCTCCATAATAAAAGTTTATAAATTAACAAAATACTCCCATCTACCCAATTGATTGCCGGAAGCCAACCACCACCACCCAATCAAATAATAGCTTCGTTTGGCTGTCGTCAACGGCCAAATCTTTAGCCGTGATCTAGCCATTTCTAACCAGATCCATGGTGGATCTGGTCGGAAACAGACAGATCAACGCACGATCGATTAAATTCGATCGATTGTGCATCGTTCTGGCGTCGACGGCAAGCGGCAACGGTGGTTGATGGCTGGCAGTGATTGCTGGTAGGTGGTTGTTGCTTGGGTAAGTGATGTTGTTTTTATTAATTTATAAATTTTTATTAAAAAAAAATAATTGTTAAATGTTTTGAGTTGAATATAATATGATTGAATTTTGAACTATATAAAAACAAATACGATTTTCACGTTTTAGGATATGATGGTAGGAGAAACTTCGTCGTTGTAGTAATAGTAGAAGGAAAATAATAGGGACACCGAGAGTAGTGCATCGAATTTATGCACCGAATGACGTGATAAAATCTTGATCGTCAATTAATTATAATTTAATATTAATCGACGATCAGGATTTTGTTACGTTATTCGGTGCACTACTCCCGATGACTGTAGCATTTCTCATAATAGAAATGCAGTAATATTGGAAATGCACGTGCTCTTTTGCTACCAGTGTGACTTGCGAGACTAGGGTCTAGGGATGGGCCTTTTCTCTGTCCCCATACTGCCCTTGATATATTTATATATTTATAGAATTACCCTCCCTATATATGCCTACTTTTACCACCCAATTCCCGCATCACAGCCGCCCCTCCGCTTTTCCTCGCTGATATTATTTTGCCCTCTCTCCCTTTGTCTTTCACTAAACCTTTCTTCTCTCCCTCGCTTGCGCAGATCACCGGAGACAAACAACCAAACAGGCCGCTGCTTGGACCTGTCTGGTTGACTTTGTCTCCGGTGATCTTCATTTGCCGTGGATAAAATACTAGCTCCTGCGTGCTTTAACTCTGGTTTTATTTCATGTTCATACTTACGGCTTCATTATAAGTGAACCTTTCCCAGATGAATTTGGATGTTTTTAGTGCACTTGTTTTATAGGATTTTAACCTTTATGGTACTTCCATAATAATATTCCTTAATGAATTAATTTAACATTATGCTACTTTTCTTTTTGATATTTCCAGGAAAGCACATTATATTTGGATATGTAGGGGAATGGAACTGATCAAAAGGCTCGCAGTGTCCAGACTGATAAAGATGATTCATGATAGGTGTGCCTTTCTTATAATTATTTTTATTTTTATTTTTTTTGGGTCATTGATTACACAAATGAGCCAGCTATACCTGATAGATTTCAGGGTGGGAATTATTTATAACTTGGGTGCTTAATAGAATTACATTTCTGTGTTGAAGTGATTTCATAGGCTTAATAGAATGAATTCAAATACTGCCAGTTTCTTTGTTGTTTCACTCTTCTGAAACTCCATACAACTTTGGTAGACCTGGGCCACCTGGCTGTGGCTGAGTTTCCTGAAATAATCCAAAATCCTCAAAGCCAGGCCAGATTGTCAGAGAGGTCAAAGAAATCTGCTGGGTGTTAAAAGCGATCAAAAGTGTTCCGTACCTTATAACATCTCTTATCATACTCTTTATTTTTAAAGGGTATATTTCACATTTATTAATTTTTAAAAAACAAAATTTATATCCAAATGTAATAAATTTTTACATTATATTTAATAAATAGGAGAGACACTTAATAAGATAGAAAATTAATAATAAAATATATAAAAATTTGTAATTTATTAAATAAAATTAAGATAAAGTCTTTAATTTATATTTAAAAAGTAAAGAGTTTATTAAATTTTTATTTTTATAATTAAACTCTTTATAATAAAGAGTTTGAGTCATATAAAGAGTCATTTGAAGATGCTTTTATCATGTTAATTGTAAGAAAATTCAGAGTTCATTGGAATAGCTATATACCACAAATATCTACGGGCATCTCCAATAGGACATCCAAATTTCGTAATTTTGTGCCCTATCTAAGTTGCCCTGATTGAAAATTTCAGCGAACTATAGATTTTCTTCTTTAATAGTTTCAATTTGATTTGAAACTTCTTCATCGTTTTTCCTATTTTGAGATCTTTGACCTTGTTTTTTTTTTTTTTTTTGGCATTTTATATTAGATGTAATTTTTTGTTTTATATTAAATGTAACGTTAATTCGACTTAATAAATGCTTAATTTTATAAATTAGTATAATTTTCAAAGTTATTATTAATTAATAAAAATATTATTCCCAATAATTAATTAATATATACAAAAATAATAAGTGAAATAAATTAATTGTTGAGAATTAATAGAAAGTGCAAAAAAGAATGTTCTAAAGAATATTCTTTTTGGTGTAATATTTGGTGTAATAGGTTGAAGATGCAATAGTAAAATGGTATGAAAGTTACACCAATTTGATGTGAAAGTTACACCAATTTGGTGTTTATGGTTGAAGATGGTCTAAGTGGTGGAATTTCACATCATTTTTCTATTACATGCACCAAATATTACACTAAAATGAATATTCTTTAGAATATTCTCCTTCTTTCCCTTTCTATTAATTCTCAAATATTAATTTATTTTATTAATTATTTTTGTATATATTAATTAAATATTATGAATAATATATTTTATTAATTAACTACTAATAATAACTTAGAATATTATTCTAGTTTAATAAAATTAGACATTTATTAAACAATAAAAATTAGCTCACAATCCAATCTTATAAACTTTTTCTTATAACCTTGACGTGATAATAATTGGGTTGGTGAGACTCATTGTTGGACAAGCGAGACCCATTATAAGCTGACCAATTACGAGTTGTCACGTTTGGGTTGTAAGAGAAAATTTGTAAGATTGAGTTTTAAGTGTACTATTGCCATTTATTAAATCAAGTAAACATTGCATTCAATATAAAAAACATTACATCTAATATAAATACCACAAAAAATATAAAAACAACACAAAAGTAAAATTCCATATTGATAGAATTTAATTTTCCAAATTAGTATATTCTTCCCACAAATGATCAATTAATGTATTTCGAAAGAGCATGGTGAGTCTGCGTATCATTGATTTGTCTATGTCAAACAATAAAATTTTGAAATCGGACATTTTCATTTACCACAATTTCAACTTTGAGAGTTGGCGCTTCTATCTGATTCTCAATCGGTGCATCAACATCACGATCATCCTCGATTATCATGTTGTGCATGATAATATACGTAGTCATTATATCATGTAATACATTTATTTCCCAAAAATGTGTTGGTCCTGCCACAATTGCAAACCGCGATTGGAGAACTCCAATCGCACGTTCTACATCTTTTTTACATCCTTCTTGTTTCATTGCAAATAATTTTTTTTTGGGACCATATGGATTGTGAATAGTTTGTACGAGAGTAGACAATTTTAGGTATATACCATAAGCTAAATAATAACCCATATTATACTCTTTTCCTTGAATGATATAATGAGCAGGAGGAGTAATACCTTGAGCGAGGTTGACAAATAGATGAGATGCCTCCAACACATTAATGTCATTATTGGAACCTGATACTCCAAAAAACGCATGTCATATCAATGATCGTAATCAACTACAACCTTGAGAATAATAGTTGTGGATCCACTACAACTAGCATATTGTCCTGCCCAAGCTGTTGGACAATTTTTTCACTTCCAGTGTATACAATTTAGGCTACCCAACATTCCTGGAAAACCACGTTGTTCACTAATATGAAGTAGGTTGACAACATCATTAGCATTAGGTGATCTTAGATACCGCTCTACAAATACCTCAACAACAACATGACAAAATCTCTTCGGACTTTCAATTGTTATAGACTCACCTATTTTAATATACTCATCAGTAGTATCTACTGGTAGACCATATGCCAACATCTGGAACACGGTTGTTATTTTTTAAAAGCAGACAATCTGAGTCTACCAATCTCATCCCTTCGTTGTATAAAGTAGTTATCATGACGTTTCACAACATCAACAATACGAATGAATAAACTTCGAGACATTCAAAATTGTTGACGAAACATGAAACCATTATACCGTGAATTATCGGCAAAATAATTGTTGAACAGATTGCGATCAACATTTTCCCGATCGTAATTGATGACTATATGATTAGGAATTGATTCTATATGGATCACCTAGTTATTTTGTTGATTGAAGAAGTGAATTTGGAGGAGGTTGTTGTTAGCTCTCATACGAATGATTGCTTCTTGCTCTACATTAATTGCTTCAACATCATTCATCAATTAACGTCATCGTTTTCACTTCAAAAATGAAGATGAATTAGAAGATGATAAATGAGATTGACTTCCAACATTGAAATTCATCTTTGTAGATATATAGATAAGTTGAATGATTAGGAAGTTGATTTGGTGTGAACTTTTATAATTGAAGAAGATACTATTCTAGATAAAAAATTATTTGATATGATAAAAAAACGATTTGTATTGTTTCAAAAGATGCACTGTCTATTCAAGCTTTTAAGATTTGTATCTTATTTCAAAAAATGTAATCCATTCAAACTTTTGAGATTTGTAGCTTATTTCAAAAGATGTATTGTCCATTCAAGCTTTTAAGATTTGTCTTATTTCAAAAAGATGCATGGCTCATTTAAGCTTTTGAGATTTGTGTCTTATTTCAAAAGTTATATTGTTCATTCAAGCTTTTGAGTTTTGTGGCTTATTTAAAAAAAAAAATATTGTCCATTCAAGCTTTTAAGATTTGTGTTTTATTTCAAAATATGTATTGTCCATTTTGATTTTAACGTTACATGTATATCATTTTGTAGTTGACTCGAGCCAAAATGTTACTAGCATAAGATAAAAGTTATAAGAAAGGTTTTAGATTTGATTATGTGTGGCCTATACTTAAGGACAATACATCTTTTGAATTAAGACACAAATATTAAAAGCTTGAATATGTTTTTGAAATAAGCCATAAATCTCAAAAGCTTGAATAAACAATATATCTTTTGAAATAAGATACAAATCTCAAAAGCTTAAATTAACAATACATCTTTTGAAATAAGCCATAAATCTCAAAAGCTTGAATGAACAATACATTTTTTTGAATAAGACACAAATTTCAAAGGCTTGAATGCACAATACATATTTTGAAATAAGACAAATCATTTTTTAATCATATATATATATAGAATAGTATCTTTTTCAATTATAAAAGTTTATACCAAATCAACTTCTTAATCATTCAATTTATCTATCTACAATAATGAATTTCAGTGTAGGAGGTCCATCTCATATATCATCTTCTAATTTGTCTCATTTTTCGAGAATGAAAATGATGACATGCAATTGATGAATGATGTTGAAGCGATTAATGTAGAGTAAGAAGCAATTCTTAGCATGAGAACTAACAACAACCTCTTCTTCATTCACTATCTTAATCAACAAAACAACCAAGTGATTTGTATAGGATCAATTCTTGGTCATATAGTCATCAATCTCAATTGGAAAAATGCTGATTGCAATCTGTTCAGCAATTATTTTGCCAATAATCAACGGTATTATAATTTCATGTTTCGCCGACGATTTTGAATGTCTCAAAGTTTATTCATTCGTATTGTTGATGTTGTGAAAGGTCATGATAACTACTTTATACAACGAAGGGATGAGATTGGTAGACTCAGATTGTCTGCTTTTAAAAAATAATAATCGTGTTCCAGATGTTGGCATATGGTCTACTAGTCGATGCTACTGATGAGTATATTAAAATAGGTGAGTCTATAACAATTGAAAGTCCGAAGAGATTTTGTCGTGTTATTGTTGAGGTATTTGCAGAGCGGTATCTAAGATCATCTAATGCTAATGATGTTGTCAACCTACTTCATATTGGTGAATAATGTGGTTTTCCAAGAATGTTGGGTAGTCTAAATTGTATGCACTGGAAGTGAAAAAATTGTCCAACGGCTTGGTCAGGACAATATGCTAGTTGTAGTGGATCCCCAACTATTATTCTCGAGGTTATAGCTGATTATGATCATTGATATGACATGCATTTTTTGGTTTCAACAATTACATTAATGTGTTGGAGGCATCTCATCTATTTGTCAACCTCGCTCAAGGTATTGCTCATTCTGGTCATTATATCATTCAAGGAAAAGAGTATAATATAAGTTATTATTTAGCTTATGGTATATACCCAAAATGGTCTACTCTCGTACAAACTATTCACAATCCATATGGTCCAAAAAAAAATTATTTGCAATGAAACAAGAAGGATGTAGAAAAGATGTGGAACGTGCGATTAAAGTTCTTCAATCGTGATTTGCAATTGTGGCAGGACCAACACGTATTTGGGAAAAAAATGTATTACACGTATTTGGGAAAAAAATGTATTACATGATATAATGACTGCGTGTATTATCATGCACAACATGATCATTGCGGATGATCGTGATGTTAATGCACCGATTGAGAATCAGATAGAAGCATCAACTTTCAAAGTTGAAATTGTGGTAGATGGAAATGCCCGATTTCAAAATTTTCTTGTTTGACATAGACAAATCAAGGATACGAAGGCTTATCATGCTCTTCGAATGCATTAATTGATCTTTTATGGGAAGAATATACTAATTTGGAAAATTAAATTACTATCAATATGAAATTTTTACTTTGGTGTTGTTGTTTATATATATTTGACATTTTATATTAGATGTAATGTTTACTTGATTTATTAAATGTTTAATTTTATTAAATTAGCATAATATTCTAAGCTATCATTAATAGTTAATTAATAAAATATATTATTCTCAATATTTAATTAATATATACAAAAATAATTAGTAAAATAAAATAATTGTTAAGAATTAATAGAAAGAAATTGTAAGGAATATTTTTTTTGATATAATAGATTAGAGATGCAATAGTAAAATGGCATGAAAGTTGCACTATTTTGGTGTGAAAGACAAATACATGGATTTAGTGTTTGTGGATGGAGATGATCTAACATTTTATAAATTTATATAATATAATATTTGCCAGGATATATATTTGGTCTTCACTATGGTTAATCAAATGCTTGTGATATATTTTGCTTATTCTTTCAGTTCTGATATTAACAAAAAAATTTGGTTTACTTTTCATGAAATTGGAAATGCTGATTGTTGTAATCTATGATTATGTACGAGTTTTATTAACAATCGTACTTTTTTGTTTTTATTTTTGAACTGCTACAGGCCCCTTCATGATGTGAAAACACTTGAGACCTCGGTTAAAGATTGATGCCTTGTAGCTTTCGTGTAACGATTCCAAAATGCTGTAACCTCTGATTTTGGATGTACCAAACATTCTTCAAAACACATATAAATTCCGGACTTTAGCATCTCATTGAAATGGAAGGAAAAATATGACATTTGAAGAATATAGATCCTTTTATTTTAATTTGGAATTTATGATTAAAATAAATGCTTCTATTATTAAAATTTGTAGAGGATTATGATTTTTGAAACAAGTGTATATGATACTCATCAAGACGTTGACAACCATACTAAAACTTTGAATCCAAACACAGAAATGGGCAAAGAGTTTCTGATTATCATTGGGTTGGTTACACGAATTCAAAACTGCAATTTATGCAATCAACTAAATCATTATATCAATAATCTGATTATCATTTTCGACCAAGGGCAAGTGAGCTTCTTTGCCTTTTGATTTTTCCTCTTTTTATCACTACCCAACAAAGCCAAAAGAGCTCCCCTATCAGGTGTTGTTCTGGCTAACCATTCATTGCAAAATCTAAGGACCAAACCATACTAGAGAAAACAAAACTGCCCTTAAAAAAACAAGCCAACTAATTTTTATACTCAAGGGGAAAAAATGCCATTTCTATACCTAATTTTCAGAGCAGAACATAGCCTCAGCAGTCAGCTCTTCCAAACCACAATATTACTTGCACATCTAAAAATCAAATTGTGGAGTACTCTTGCTGCATTCTTTTTCCAAAAAATCTGATCCTATGCAAAATAACAACTTGGTCGCCACATCGTTACACCACTGGGCTCTCTATTTCCACTAGAACCCACAATAACTATACATCAGTAAGCTGCATCTGTCTGAATACAATCCCCATCTCCACTAAACAATAGCAGCCATTTTAATGTAAGGTTGGAAGAGATGCTATGTACTACAGAAGTCATGGAATGGTTGACATATCAGTTTAAACACACAATAACATCAGAAGAAAATCATAAATGTAGCAAAATGGCGTAGAGCCATGAACAGAATAAACATATCTTGCACAACTCAACACTCATTGAAGTCATTATACAAGGGATAATATTCCCGAACAAATTATTGATAACAAAAACAATAAAGATACGTCACAAGAAAACTTCACAATTATAAGATGACAAACCGGAGATGCTAACCAGCACTGGCAGGTGCAGGTGCAGGTGCAGGTGCAGCTGGAATTGGTGGTTCAATGGCTTGAAGCAAACCTGTTGCAAGCTTCTTAGTCAAATCCTCTGCTGACACTTTCACTACATCCTTCCTCATGCCAATATCAGCAGCATATCGGCTAGCACAGTAGACGGTGACAGCTGTTGCTACCATCCCATAGACATTGGTGGTCACAAGCCGCAATGGTGTTGATAAAACAGCAGCAAGCGGCCCCCCGATGATAGATACTGCTTGGCCACTCTGTCCCATTGTTCCTTGATCCACAACAAGGAGTCCAGTTTTGCAGTAGATTGCGAAGTCCTCACAATTGTTCTTAAACACATTGTAGCACCCAAAGCCATTGTCAAGCAGGTACTTTGCTCGGTGTACCACGACATCATTTGGGTCAGAGACTGCAAGAGTGCAAGTTCCACCACGAGCTTTCGCCAGGAAGAGAGCAGGGCTGGCAGAATACTCAAAACGGTACAAGACACCACCAGCAAGGAAGCAATTTAGGCATGAGAGGACAACTCCATGACCATCTCCAGAGGGTGTACAGGTGGGGCAGGGCACTACAGATCTAGCTGGTCCTGAGCTTACCAAGAGGATATCAAGTACCGTGCCCGTTCCTACTTCTTGGCCCCGTCTAGTAAAATGAATGACTTTATCATCCCCAATATAGATGCCTATCATCATTCAAGATCCAAAAATAATTATTTTCATATACACCAACGAGAAAATAGAATATAAATAGATCTTATGGATCGTGAAAATAGATTCTGAGAAATAGAAAGTGGAAATAATAAATTACCAATGAAAGAGCATAACACTACACTGTGCTTAAAACATTTGATATAAATGAGCTCTACTAACCTACTTCTTCCTCATATGAAAGTCATCTTAATAGTGCATAATCTATTTCATACAAATAAACCTTTCAAGAATAAAAAAAAAGAACAAATATAGATCCCCTAATTCAGTTTCAGAAAACCCATCATTAAACTTTAAATGACCTCAAACAATTAATCAACTAATTCAGTCCCTAACATAGTGACGACCCCATTCAACCACAACCCAAGTAGAAGAAAGAGCGCAAAAAGTCGCCCAAAATTTAATTCCCAAGACAAAATGATTTCATGACTGAATACATAAACATCCATTAGAAAAAACAGCTCCATACCAAATCCATTCCGCCACATTACATGATGAATCCTCCTAATATTCAGAAAAAAACCCATGACAAACAAGTCCAACTCCTCCAGCTTAAAATTGATATACAATTTCATTCAAATTTGTAATTGAAGATTCAATTTGGTTAAGCAAAAGTAATATTATCAAATAAATAAATATCTTAAATTTTCCACAAAATTCATTACAAAACCTGGAGCTAAAGTTTGATATACAGAGCAAAATCATAATCAAATTTGTCACAAAATAAATCAAATTAAAATATTAAACTCAACGAAATACTAGAACAATGCCAGTGTATCATATTAAAAAATTAAAAAAAATCCCACAAAAATTAAAAGAAATTAAAAAGAGGAAAAAGAAAACAAACCGTGATGAGCGTAAATATAAGCAGTCCTCCACGAATAAATGTGATCCCCTGGTTTCAAGCTCTCCTTATCAACCCTGCAAATCAGCAACAATTATAATGATACAAAAAATTAAAAATTGTACTCTTTAAACAAGGGTACTTTACCTAAGCCCATCCGTTTCCCAATCGAAGGGTCCTAAAATTTACATGTGTTAGGACAAAACTCTATAGTGCAACTATTGTCTTCACATATTTTGGATACTGAGATGAGATTAAAATGAAATGCAGTTACACATAACACATTTTTAAGTGATAAAGTGGCAGATAAGTGGACGATTCCTATATGAGTAGCTGGGGTAATATTTTTGTTCGGCATATGAATGGAAGTGGATTAGGCAGTGGAAATAGTGGTAAAAAATTTTGGGTGACAAATTATGTGATCACTAGCCCCTGAATCAATAATCCACATATCAGTTTTGAATACATTAAAACAGTAAGAGGTGCTTGCGTAAGATGCAGTGGGAGCAGTCAGGGCATTGTTCAGTAATTGGAGCAATTGATTATATTGTTCTAGATTGAGAGTAGGTGCTGACTGATTTCCAAGAGAAACTTGGAAAGAAGAAGAATGACCATTTCTCTCCTTGTTGTTGGAATTCGGACGACCATGTAATCCCCAGCAATGGTCTCGATCATGATTTCTTCTTTTACAATAATCACAATATAATCAATTTTTATTGGATCTTGAATTTCCTGGCCCATTTGACCCAAATCTAGACCCGTTTGACCCATTTCCAGATCTAGTTGACATGTTTGACGTCAAACACATAAATCAGATGAAGATGATGAGATTGATCCAATCTGTACATATGACCGAAAAAGGCCAAATCGATGCACGACCGGCCAGATCCAACCGGTTGTGTGCTATCTTGACAGCTTCTGGCCACCGTTCGGTGGTGGTGGCTGGTTTCGACAATAGTTGGCTGGGTGGGGGTGTTTTTGTAATGTCGAGAGTTCATTTCATAATTATATTTACAAATTCATGTTACCATTTCCATATATTTATAAACTTTGATTGTATATTGTTTCTGCAATTGGTTTAGACATTTTTCAGGGAATGCTGAAATTGAGGGAAATTTCAAAAAAGTTGACACCAATCTAGATGATTTACATACTGCTAGAGACAAATTCAGAGAAGTTATTGACCAGATGTTAGAAATCATGCAATCTACCATGGATATTATCTATAACATAAACAAAAGAGAATATGCATTTGCACTAGAGGAACTGAACAACTATAAGACAAATAGAAAATAAACACTATCTACATCATCTAAATTATCTACATCATCTAAACCCACTTCACAATATGAAAAACCGATGTACTTATTTCTTTTATAATAAAAGTATTATTCTCTATGTTCAACTTTATCTTGATTTTAATGTTACTCATTAATTGATTGAAAATTTTTCCTTTAATTGACGCATTACATTTACTGTTTAATGAATCTACTAAAAATTCTCCATCTTGACACATTGGTTTTGATTTAATTCNGATTTTAATATAATTAGAGAGGGTTTTTGATGATTTTCGAAAAGCTTCGATATGCTCAATAAAACAATTCCACAAGGGGTATAGAAAATAAGGATATTTTTTTCCCCTTATGAGATCATTGAGTATAAACTCATCCACTTCGTTCATAAAATATTACTTTCTAAATGAAGTGGATAATTTAATACTAAGTGGTCTCATAGGGAAAAATAAATAATCCCCTTTTATTTTTAAGTTTTTATACATTGTTGGGCTCCAATTAGGTTAAGCCCATGAGCAGCTACTGAACTTATGGGCTTCTTGCCAGCCTAAATTAGTTTGTTTTACATTATGTTATCAAGGGTGAGTTTGCTAATGTTTTGGCAAAATTTATTGTGTTTAAGAATATAGAAAACAATAAAAAAAAGTAATATTTATAATTGATTAAGTTTTTGTGTGAATTTCTAAAGTAAATCATGAGAATTTCTGGAAAATATGATCATCAATATGTTTAGAAGTATTTATAATCACTCTTTTATCTATCACAAAGGCTATATTTCATTTTTTTCCTATGAGACCGTTTAGGTTTAAACTTATCACTTCAAAGTATTAAAACCTCCCTAAAAAGTATCAAAAACTCCCTTAAATATATTAAACAATCCCCTACAAAATTATCAAAAATCCCTATTAGAAGAGTATTTAATACTTTTTGAATGAAACATATAATTTTAGTCTCCGTTTGGTGGAGAATTTTTTAGTATTCTATTCTCTATTCTATCCAAAATACACATTTATTCTATTATTCTCAAAATATTACTCTATATTATTCAAGTTCTTTTAAACCTCCTAAATTTGTTAATTTAACTAAACACCCTAAAAAAAAGTTTTAAAAATTAACAAAAACACCCCAACAACCCACATTTACCAGATTCTGACCACCATCGTCGGAAGCTAGCCGGAATATGGTATAATAGGATACTACTGGCTAAATCTGGATGATAGTGCACCGATCTAGCCTTTTCCGGCCAAATCCACGGTGGATCTGGCCGGATCGTAGCCAGTCGTCAACAAATGGCCAAGATATGGCTGTCGTTGACCATCAACAATGGTCGTATCTTTGGTTGTCGTTGACGACCAAATGCGGCTAGATCTGGCATTTTTCGACCAGATCCTTTGTGGATCTGGCCCGCAGCCTATCATGCGCCGATACGACAACTTCGGCCACCCTCCGGTAGTGGTAGCCGGCTGTCCGTATTTAATGGGTGGGTTGGGGGTGTTTTTGTAAATTTTTAATATTTTATTATAGGGGTGTTTAGTAAATAAACAAACATAGAGGGATATTTTTGTTTATTTCCAAATCCTACATCATAATACCCACCCAATTTTACTTTTTTCAGAATATTATTATAAAAAGTATCAGAATAATAAATCAAACGGACCCTTAAAATAAGTGATCTATTGGGGGAAAATAAGATAAACCCAATTCAATAATAAAAATATCGAAAAAATTAAGAACATCATTGTCAATTAAAGATGAATAACTAAGACAAGATTAAACATACTTAGTTCGGATGAATAAAAAAGCAAGTGTAAGAAACTGAAGGAAAATTTTGCTTACAATAATTGTTCAAATAATTATTTATTGTAAATGAGGAATCCCTTCCTTGAAGAGGTATTTATATAGGCAGAAAGAGATTTCTTTTGGGAGTTGTTTGATGCTTTTATCAATCTTAATTGAGAAATTTTAATTCAATGTTTTTAGTATTATTAAGAATATCAATAAGATAGCATGTAGTTATATAGAAAATACATACTTTTATCATATTCAAAAATCAATATCAAATAAATGTACATTTTTTTCATCTTCAGTATACTATTTTTGAAAAATAAAAAAAGGTACCAACTTATATAAGTGGATCTTAAAAATTCAAATTCAAATTTTAATTTCTTATTTTTATTTTAAATTAATTTTTCAAAAATAATCTTTTAAAAAAACTTAAAACCCTTGACTAATCTCATAAAAAGAAAAAACTCAAGTAAAAAAATTTATATAAAAAAAGCTCAAAAATAATTTTAACTGTTGTGCATGGTTTTGCTCTTAGGTTCTATGGAAATATGCCTTATCAAAATATGTTTTTCTTAATTGAGTGATCAAAGACTTGCTTAGGTTCAATTATGTATATATTAACCATTTTGCATGGTTTTGCTCTTAGGTTTTATGGAAGTGTGTTTGACCTAAAATATTTTGAGGGATCAAAGACTTACAATCTGACTCGCATATAGGTTCAATTGAGTAGATATAAACTGTTTTGCATGCATGGCTTTGCTCTTAAGTTCTAAGGAAGTGTGTTTTTTTTCCCCGATATATGTCTACTTTATTGAGGCGTTAAAGACTTATAAACTGACTCATATATAGGTTTAATTGAGTAGATATTAACCGTTTTACATGGTTTTGCTAGTTTGTAATTTTTTTTTTTTTTTTTTTTTTTAAGCATTAAGATCAATTAAAGCTCTTTGAGTTGTGTTTAACCTTTATCCAATTTTAACCAAGAATTGGTGGTGGTTTCCACCTTGACCAGTGGCCTGACCTTTAAGTCTACGAGTCTTGTTTGGCTTTTCTATCTATTTTTTGCCTTGATTCATTGCACATCACATTCTTTTTAGTAAATCCAGTTTATTATTTATAATATGCACGCGTAATTCAACCTGAAAATTACAATCTTTTGACCTTAGCTTACTCATTTCCATCTAAGAAACATATCAACTGGTATCAGAGCTTAGGTTGTGTGGAGTGAGCTCATTTCTACCATTTCTTACACACCATCTCAAGTACTAGCCATGTCCAACAATAGTGGATCTTCTTCCTCACCTGCATTGTGGGAAATAACCTCCAGAAGGATGTATGGATTAATAGCAGAGCTGAGGGAGCAATTGAACCAAGTTCTTCAACTCCTAAGAACACCAAACTCACCCGAATGAGAATGCCCTCCTCACCAACGTCCTCAACCTTAACGGTCAGTCATGAATGATGATGGGATCACAATTGACAACGACTCTAGTGACTCTGAAGTATGGACGAGAAGGAGGAAGAAAGTAAATGATGATTGTGGCCTACATATAGACATTCCAGAATTTGAAGGTAGTTTAAACCCTAATGATTTCCTTGATTGGTTGAGTGCTATTGAAAGAGTTTTAGAGTATAAGGAGTATTCTGAAGAGAAAAAGTGTAAGGTGGTTGTCTTTAAGTTCAAGGATTATGCCTATCTATGGATGGAGAACGTAAGGAAGCAAAGGGATAGAGAGGGCAAAGAGAAGGTCCGTTCTTGGGAAAAATTGAAGAAACTACTCAAAAAAAGGTTTCTACTGAAGAATCACAAACAGAAGCTCTACATCAAATTACACACTCTCAAGCAAGGTGATAAGAGTGTTGATGAGTATATTCGGGATTTTGCGAGACTCATGATGAGGGCCTGAATTGAAAAGGTTATCCGAAAACAAAAACCCGCCCTAGTTTTGCTTATGACCAAGAGAGAGGAAAAATAAGAAAGTAAGTGAACCACACCCTCTAAACCAACCCTTTTAAAGAATATCATGATGTTTTCCCTGATGACCATCTATCTAGCTTACCACCATTTAGGAGGATAGAACACCAACTTGACTTATTTTTGGGAGCACCCTTATCCAACAAAGCTACCTATAGATGTAACCCTGTGGAGGCTAAAGAATTACAAAGGCGAGTTGATGAGTTGATTGCCCATGGTTATGTGAGGGAAAATATAAGTCTTTGTTTAACTTGTCAAGAGTTGGGCTTTAATCCAAAAGACATGCCTATTATGTGAGGTTGCCAACCCTTTCTAAACTTCGCAAAAACTTCCTTCCTGCCTGATGTGGGATTTTGGGTTGGAGCACCTTGCCTACCTTTCCTTTGGGTGATTAGAGTGACACTCTATACCACCCAAATCCAATAACGCCCTCATCGTCATGGCTACCTTGCCTACCTTTTCCTCCTTGGGGCATTTGGCGTGGGTCGGGTCGAGGATGGGTTAGCTTTGATACCATTTCTCATGAGCTGAGCTTCAACCCAAAAGACATGCTTATTAGGTGAGGTTGCCAACCTTTTATAAACTTTCCAAGAACCCCCTTCCTGCTTGATGTGAGATTTTTGAAGTGGAGCACCTTACTTACCTCTCTTTTGGACGCTTGGCGTGACACTAAAAAGTTAGCTACTGGACAACCATTGGTTGCCCCTTCTACCCTGAATTCAGGGATTAAATCATTTAAGGATAAGCACCCACAGGATAAACATCCATAATCAATATTTCTTTTTCTAATATTCATTTATTATATAAATATCCTAATTTTAAGTTTTTTGTATTTTTTACCAGCCTTACTTGTTCCTAAGAAAGATGGTTTTTTTTCGGATGTATGTAGATAGTCTAGCTATCAACAACATAACCATAAAACATAGATGTCCCATTCCACGACTTGATGATATGGTTGATGAACTTCATGGTTCCATCATCTTCTCCAAAATTGACTTGAGGAGTAGATACCACTAGATTAGAATGATAGAGGGGGATGAGTGGAAAACAACCTTCAAGGCCAAAGAAGGGTTGTATGAATGGATGGTGATACCATTTGGCCTCTCCAATGCACTTAGCACTTTAATGAGGTTGATTAATGATGTATTGAAGCCTTTTTTGGGCAAATTTGTTTGTTGTGTACTTTGATGACATTAGTATATAGCAAATGTGATGAAGATCACTCGAATTATTTGAGGCAGATCGTTGAAGTCTTGAGGCAACAAAGGTTATATGCTAAATTGGAAGAGTAAGAGTTCTTTGCTTCCAGTATTATGTTTCTTGGATATGTGATTTTTGGAGAAGGGATTATGGTTGATCAAGCCAAGATAGAAACCATCCGGACTTGACTCGAACCTAAGACTATCACAGAAGTTCAGAGTTTCCTTGGCAAGAGTACATTGTCAATTTATCAAGGAGATGGAAGAGTAAGAAGTTGAAATATGCTCTAAGGAAGCTATGCTTGGGAACTACTATATACATGATTTGGAGGGAAAGAA
Organism: Pistacia vera; assembly: GCF_008641045.1. Classification (NCBI taxonomy): domain Eukaryota; kingdom Viridiplantae; phylum Streptophyta; class Magnoliopsida; order Sapindales; family Anacardiaceae; genus Pistacia; species Pistacia vera. The sequence goes on from NW_022196095.1 coordinate 559,770, forward strand.
ACAATCGAGTTTTTGGAGGGGAGTGCAAGGATGCTCTAATGATCGAAAGTTTGATAAAATTCTTGGTGAGAGATAGGCTATGGACTTAAGTAAGGTGAAGAAATCTCCGGGTAATAGGAGATTGGCAAATATTTGGGGATTGCCTAATTCCATTTTTAAATCATGATACGGAAGGTTTATGATTGTCAGAAGCTGATCAGAGAGAGAGGCAAGAGAAGCAATATGTTTCTAGGAGTATGCCTTAAAAGAAGAGACAGTGAGTAATTCAATTGAATCTTTTGTATTGAGTTTTGTATGATTATACAGAGTTCAATTTATACAATGTTTTAGAGTATAAATAAGGTAATACAATATTACACTTTAATGGTGAGATTACATGTAATCAACCTATTAATGAAGAATAATTCAGGATATCAAGCCTTAATCCCAGCTCGCCATCTTGTAAATACGTAATATTTGCTTTCCAAATTACATCACTCCCCTCAAGCTGGTGGTTTGTAAATGTCGAAAACATCGAGTTTGCTAAGCAAAAATGAATGTTGTCGACTACATAATGATTTCGTAAAGATATCCGCTGGTTGTTCTGAGGTACGAATATGCATGGTCTTGATTACTCCTTCCTGAATTTTATCCCTGACGAAGTGGCAGTCAATTTCAATGTGTTTTGTCCTTTCATGGAAAACAGGATGTGCTGTTATGTCATTTGCAGCCTTATTGTCACAGTACAAGACGACCGATTTTCTTACTTTAGCTCCTAAATCCTTTAATAACCTGAGAATCCAAATGATTTCACACGTGGCTTTTGCCATAGCTCTATATTCTGCTTCTGCGGAGGAAAGGGACACTGTTGACTGTTTTTTCGTTTTCCAAGAGATCGGAGATCCACCAAGTTTTATACAGAAACCAGTAAGAGATTTTCTTGTCATTGGACATGTAGCCCAATTGGAGTCACAAGATGCCGCCATATTCAGATTTTCATTCCGAGGTAAAAGAAGTCCCAAGCTAGGGCACCCTTTTAAATATTTGAGTACCTTTGTTGCAGCATCCATATGGGATTGCTTTGGTCCATGCATGAATTGACTAAGGATGTGGATAGCATAGCTGATGTTTGGACCCGTCATAGTAAGATAGATTAATTGTCCCACAAGTCTCTGATAACTTGATGGATCTTTTAGCTGTGGATCATTGTCTGAGACTGAAGTTGCATTGTCATATTGCTGAGTGGTGATGTAATATCCCACTTGAGGTACGTATTTAAGATTTGTCGTATTAGCTAAAAGTTTATTGTTTTAACTTAAATTGAGTTTGTATGTTGAGTTGGTTGAATTATTGCCTTGAAATGGGTTGAGTTTTGGTGAAGTTGGAAATTCAAACTTCGCCGGGGCGAAGAAGAAACTTCGCCGCGGCGAGGAGGAGAAGTGGCATTACGGGTAGGTTCTGCCCAATTTCGCCGAGGCGACGAAAAATGCTTCGCCGCGGCGAAGAGCCTAAAACAAAGATTCTTGAGTTTTCTAGAGAATTCTTCTTTTGGGACACAATGACCATTCTACCCCTAATTAGTAGGAAAAGTGGGGAGTAAAATGAAAGGAAATTTAGTAGAGATTGTGTTTGTATGGGGGTGTAGTTGTAAAGAATCAAAGGATATAGATGGAATTTTCAAGAAAGGACAAGGGCAAAATGGGAAATGAAGCTTATAATATGAACTAAAAAGAGTAAAGTGTAGAGAAAGCCCTTACTCATCTTCATTCCACCGCCTCTTCCATTGCCCATATTCTCTCAATTTCTCCACCCAATTTTCCAAGAGTTCTAAGGGATTTAAGAGGGGTTTTGAGTAGAGATTTCATCTAAAGCTTCCTAAGGTAAGAATTCATGCTTTAGATGTGAGTTTTCTTGTATTTATAGTGAGGTCTTATTGTGTTGTTGCTGTCCTTGTGGTTGTTTTGAGTTGTAGAGAAGAGACAAGTCCACAAAAGGAAGGAAAAGTGCTAAGGAACCCATCTTTGCACAAGGTAAGTAAATCCAACCAAGTTGAGTTATGACTAAGCTTTGAGTAGAGACTTATTTTAATTATGTATGTACATGGTATACCTACTGAAAATTGAGATGAGATGTGTGCTTAGTCTTAGTAGTTGGGATTGATTAAATATGAGAAGTGTTGTTGATATGTGTATTGAGAATGGAGTTTGAGATGAAGTTTGAGAGATGTTGTGTAATCCTTTTTGGGAGTGCTTTTCTTGACAGGGATTATGAGTAATTGAGGGAGTTTTTCCCCAATTTGGATGGCTAGAAAAATGAAGTTTAGTAGTAATTTTCGTAGGGTGTTTATATGCACATGAGATGTTTGAGGAAATGCCTAAGTGAAATCTGCCCTGTCACTGCCGTAACTTTATGAGTAATTTTTGAGTATCTTACGGTTCGAACTGGGCTGAGACCAAAACAGAGAAGTTGTAGCCCTGTTTCTAAGCTTTGAAACGAGACCAGAACCGTAGTAATCCGAGGTGTATAGCATAAGTTATGGCCGTTTTAGTGTGACTGGTGCAGAATGACTGTTTTGAGGAAATCTTGTAGTTGGCATTTCATTAGTGCATTAGGGAGCATGAGATAGCTCTACACCTTTGTTTATACACTTGAGAAGTAGCTTGAGATTTAGTATAGAATGTGAGTATAAGTTCTTGAAGAGTTAAGAGAATAGAGTAGGTTGTGCGATGGGGAACCCGTGAGTAATGGGTAGAGTATTCCCGCATGTACGCCGCATTGAGAGCGCGGCATGAGTATCAGATAGAGAAGTGGTGTAGCCCGTGAGAGTGCATGCGGATGAGGGCTATACCCGAGTACCCGAGAGAGAGAGATTATATACTCACATGGCCAAGGGTTCCGAATCCATGCATAACCGAGTCCGATCGGCTAGAGTGAATAGAGGTCACGTAGAGCGGGAGTGAGTCCCGGCCGTGCCCCCGGTGAGATGGGGTCGTGATTTATGAAAGAGTTATGAGAAAAGAGTTTCTAAGAGAAAGAGAAAGAGGAAAAGAAAGACGTACCCAAAGAGATATTGAACGGGGAGTTGTAAGGAAAGAATTAGAGATAGAGAGTTACGGGGCTAGTATGAGTAGAGGATTTACTTACTGAGCATTGTTTTGTGCTCACCCCGTTGTTTTCCCATGTTTTGCAGGACCTAGGTGAGGACACTGTCGGTTGGATGTCGGCGTGCGAGGAGGAGTGGTTACACTGTCCCTGATGTTTTTGATGACTTTTGTTTTTGTTATACATTTTGTGTAAAAATGTATATGTTGTAAAGAGTATGTATATATGTTTAATAAAAGAAAAATTTGGGCCCAATTTCTTTATGTTATTTTATATGTATTTCATTATAATCTTTTGAGTGGTAGTGGCCTTTACAGGTGAGCTTGGTATTTTGTTCAACGGGTATGACACTTGGTTTGCATGCAGATAATCCTGAGTTTGATACAAGCTCAAGTACGTATTTTCGTTAACTAAGAGATATCCCTGCTGCAGATCTTGCAATCTCAATTCTCAAGAAATACTTTGGCTCCCCCAAATCTTTTATGCGAAAATGTCTATGTAAACGCTCTTTTAGAGCCTTGATTGTCACATCATCATTTCCTGTGATAAGGATGTCATCCACATAGATAATAAGGGCGATAAATGAGTTACCTCTTTTCCAAGAGAATAGTGCATACATTTTTGGATTGAATAAACCCTATGCCAACAAGAGCTTCTGTGAATTTTGCGTTCCATTGTCGAGATGCTTGTTTCAGACCATAGACGGACTTTGGCAGACGACATACAGTATTCTCCCCCTGTCGACGAATTCCCGGAGGTAGATCCATATAAATCTCTTCATGTAAATCACCATGAAGAAAGGCATTATGGAGATCCATTTGGTGGAGAGACTAATCTCGAATGACAGTAATGGAAAGGAAGGCCCTAACGGTGACATGTTTGGCAACGGGAGAAAAAGTATCCTGATAGTCAAAGCCTTCTCGTTGAGTAAAGCCCATGGCCACAAGGCTAGTTTTGTATCGTTCAATGGAACCATCTGCTTGATACTTGATCTTGTAAACCCATTTACAGCCAATAGGCTTTCTGTGTGGAGGGCGAGGGACAAGATCCCATGTATGGTTCTAGGCCAAGGCTGTAAGTTCATCAGCCATGGCCTGCCGCTAATGTTCATATTGGACAGCGTCAGTGTAACTAGAGGGCTCATGGCTGTCAGAGATCTGACTAACACAAATCCTGTGGGCAGGAGAAAGTCGGTCATAACTGACATAATTGTAAGTTGGATAAAGAGTACCTGAAATGGCCTGCATGGTAGGACAAACATAATCAGCAGTCCAAATGGGAGGTCGAGTGGGACGTGTAGACCGTCGTTGGGTAGGTTCAGGTGCCACAATTGGGGATGTAGGAGAGGAGTCGCCGATAGATGGAGAAGACTCAGGAGTGAGTGGAGCATCTGAGAGAGAATCTGATGTACTGTTTGAAGGATCTGGAGGCAACTGAGTATCAGTGGCAGGCTCCATGGTGAAGAGAGGACTTGCTGGTACTGGAGAGGGATCATCCTCCAGAAAAGGCATTGGAGGTGCAAAATTATTGTCCAGAGCAGTGGCCGTCTCAGAAAATGGGAAACTGTCCTCATGAAATGTGACATCTCTAGAAACTAGAAACCTTTGTTCAACTGGATCATATAAACGGTATCCTTTCTTATGCATCGGATACCCCATAAAAATACACCGAATAGCTCGAGGTCCAAACTTGTCGTGGGAATCAAGGATAGTTGAATAGCATAAACATCCAAAGGCCCGAAGATGACCAATGTCTGGTGCTTTTCCAAAGAGTAGCTCATCTGGGGTTTTACCTTTTAAAATTCGGGATGGCATCCGATTGATCAAGTATGTAACTGTGACCACACATTCTCCCCAGAATGAGACATGTATGTTGGCTTGGTGTTTAAGGGCACGAGCGACTTCTAAAAAATGCCTATATTTTCGCTCAACGATACCGTTCTGCTAAGGGGTATAGACACATGGACTTTCATGGAGGATACCTAAGGATAGAAACAGTGACGAGCAATGGGAATTGAAGAAATCTCGTGCATTATCAGTTCTAATGCATTGGACAGATAGGTTGAACTGGGTTGTGACCATGGATAGGAAATTCTGAATGTGTGTGAGTGTTTGTGTTTTGGAGGTCATGAGGTATACCCAGGTTCCCTGCGAAAAATCATCAACTATTGTTAGAAAAAATCTAGAATCGTCATGGTTGGGTGTATGATAGGGTCCCCATATATCGAGATGAATGAGAGCAAACGGGCGTGTAGTGTGTGTGGCACTATTCGGAAAGGTTATGCGAGACTGTTTAGCTAGGGGACAAATTGAACACTTAGGGTGTGGAATTGACGCACTATGACCCAATCTTTGATGCATAATAAATGAATTTTTATTAATACTTGCATTACAATCAGAAAGTTTATTTTCGGTAATACAAGATAATTTTGGAAAAGTTGCGACTAAATCACCCATCCAGTAGTAAAGACCATTTTGAATCTTACCCAAGCCCATTGGTTTCCCAGTCAAAGGGTCCTGAAATTCACACATATCAGGAAGGAATTTTAGGACGCAATTGTATCACGACAAATTTTGGAGACATAAATGAGATTAAACCTAAAAGTTGGGACAAATAAAACATTTCTAAGAATTAAATTTTGTGTGAGTTGAACAGTTCATGTGTGTGTGGCTGGTGTGATATTTCCGTTAGGCAAACGTACAGAAGTGGAGGATTCTTTGGATATGTGGGAAAAATACTTCTGGTTGCAAATAATGTGGTCACTAGCCCCTGAATCAATAATCCAGATATCATCTTTAATTAAATTAAAACAAAGAATAGTACCTGCATAGGATGTTGTGTTTGCTCGGGGAATGTTATTCATCATCTAGATGAGCTATTGGTATTGTTTTGAATTGATCATGGGTGCAATGACAATGTTTCATAGATTAGTGGAAGTATGATTGACAGATGAATTACCAAATTTCTGACTGGATAGTCGGCCATGGAGCTTCCAACAATTTTCCCGATTGTGATTTCTCCTCTTACAATGATCATAGTATAATTTGCCCCTTTTTGATGATCCAGAACTGTTATTTTGAAAAGACCCACTAAACCCATTAGATGCATTAATATGAGATGTGGAATTTTGACCATTGGATGAAAAAATTAGATCTGAGTCGTTGGTTACATTAGTGCCCCCATATGAGTTAAAACCTTTGTCTTCTTGAATCCCCAGCTGCACAAAAACTCCACCACCATTTCCATTTCGCAAAACACCATCTGCCTTTGCTGTCCCATAAACTTCTCCCCTTCCATTTTTCTTTACAACATCAGAGTTTCCTTGGGTAGTAATGAACACGGCAGGATCAGCAGATCGCGACGAATCTTGGGTGGTTTGGTGTTGACTCTCATCTTGCACCGCCAACTGGTAAGTGCGGTGCAACGATGGGATTGGTGTGGTGGCCAATATTTGGGTGCAAAATGGGAGGAATGCTTCGTTCAGACCCATGAGAAAATGAATGAGCCGATCTTGGTCCTTGGCTCTCTGGATTTGCTGAAGCATCGCCGGCGATCCTTCAAAGGGCTCCGCTACTGCATCTAATTCATTCCAAAGGGCATGAAGTTTGTTAAAGTAAGCTGTGACAGTAAGTGTACCTTGCTTTGTTTCAGCAAGTCTTTGTCGGAGGGTGACGATTTTGGCGAGATCAAGCTGGCCATACATTTCTTGAATGTTCAGCCACATTTCGTGAGCGTCTTCTATTTGTGGGAGTTCGGCGACAATATCCTGGGTCAAGGAATTGCTCAGCCAAGCTCGGACGAGTGTGTTGCATTTTACCTAATATTTGTGCATTTGCGGATCTTCTGGGGGCAAGAGGGTTCCATCTATGAACCTCTCTTTGTCCTTTGTGATCAGTGCTCTCCAAAAATTGCGAGCCCAAGTTGCGTAGTTGCTGGATCCAGTGAGAGGTTGTTTCACGAGCACAAGCTCGGAGCCATCAGTTGCCGGAGAATAGAAAGGATCACCTGGTTTTGGGCATTTTACTGAGAGTGATACAAGTTGGAAAAGTGGGTAAGGATTAGAACCTGTCGGGTTGGTATTCAGACCCGACAGATCTGGGTTTTGAGAGTTGGTTTGGTTAGTTTGGGTGGACTAGTTTGAGGTTGGTGATGTGATGGGTTGGTAATTGTTTGTTGGTTCCATGTGGGGAGTCTTGGTTCAAGCAAATTTCTTTGATGAATTCTGGAAATTTTGGAGAAAAGATAAAAAATGTGGCTAACTCAATGTGTTGGTTGCAGGTTTTGACAGATTGGCTAAAAGGAATTTGTTGTGGGAAATTGGAAAATCGTCTTTGACTCAATGTGTTTACTGTAGGGTGTTGCAGGTTGGCTAAAGAAGAGTTGCTAGATGAAAGAGACCCAAGTGCCTTGCTTCATAAAATCTGGAAGACTTGCTAGAGAGGATCAATAATGTGGAAGCAAGAAATTAACAAGATAGCTCTGATACCATGTCAGAAGCTGATCAGAGAGAGAGGCAAGAGAAGCAATATGTTGCTAGGAGTATGCCTTAAAAGAAGAGACAGTGAGTAATTCAATTGAATCTTTTGTATTGAGTTTTGTATGATTATATAGAGTTCAATTTATACAATGTTTTAGAGTATAAATAAGGTAAGACAATATTACACTTTAATGGTGAGATTACATGTAATCAACCTATTAATGAAGAATAATTTAGGATATCAAGCCTTAATCCCAGCTTGCCATCTTGTAAATACGTAATATTTGCTTTCCAAATTACATCAATGATGATTCCCGGGTTGATTTAAGGTTGGTTGGTGGTGCTCTCTTCGGCCTTGGTTGGGAGATTAGGTTCAGGCCGAATGATATTTGGAGCTTGGAGGGGATGTTACTCATGGTCGTGAGTCAAGATGATGGGCGGCATGGGTTTCTTGGCTTTATGGATGGGTCGAGTCACTTGATTGTGTATTGGTACTCATATATGCCTTGGCATGGTTGGATCGGAAGACACTCTTTTGGCTTGGACTACCGAGCTTGTTTTTCGATGCATACTTTCTTTTGGGCTAACCTATTGAGCACTTCGTACAATGAGGTTTATTGGAATGTGGAAGACATTAGTATGTATTGTGTATGTATTTTGACCTTGCGCATGTATTACTCCTTTTGTTTCATAAAGATCGACAAACAAAGAGGATAATAGATTTATAGTCTTGTATAGGTTGTTTTTTGTTCCCAACCCATGACATGTCCTGAGGTAGGATGACTGCTTTTATAGGCCTTTGTACATTTTTCTTTCCTTCTAATACTTATTTACTTGCCAAAAAAAAAAAGTGTGCTTTACCCAAAATATCTCTACTTAATTGAAGGATTAAAGACTTAGAAATCGAATTATATATAGGTTCAACTTTGTAGATATTAAATCTTTTTTCATGGTTTTGCTTTTAGCTTTTGCGAAAGTGTGCTTTAGCCAAAATATATCTACTAAGTTGAAGGATCAAAGACTTATAAAAGACTTATAAACTAACTCATTTATAAGTTCAACTCAACAGATGTTAACCGTTTTGCATGGTTTTGCTCTTAGGTTTTATAAGTGTGTTTTACTCAAAACATGTCTACTTAATCAAGGTGTTGGATTTTGAGTGTGCCCAAATATAGCACCCATGAGTGCATTCGGTATAGCCCATGGGATGCAGTTACTTGGTAATTGCATATATAAACTGCACAATGGTTACTAACAATTTAGCAGTTTCCTAATCTCTTTACATTCAGCTTCCTAATCTCCTAATATTAATTAATTGGTTCATTATTTTGATTAGCAAAGTAAGCGACTAATTAATCAAAGAAGCACACATACACATACACATACACATTTCTTTTTGTTTTTCCGTTCTGTTGATTGAGAGAAAAACCTTTCTGTCGTGATTAAAGTAAATTCTAGTAAATATTGTACAAGAATTTCCACTGCGAAATTATTAAAAGGAAAGGGTGTTGTGAATCACTTTAAACTAATCATTTTATATATACTAGATGTGAGGTATTTTATGATTTTATGGAACCGCAATTATAGTGATTATTTGTTATAGAAGATATAACGACTTATAAACCAGTCATTATTAACATGTAGAAAATTAACAACTCAAGCTAGAAAAATGTATCAATGAATAGTGAATAATGATGCAACGTGTGAATCCAACAAAAGAGAAAAGATTGAGACACTCACGGTGAAGAACAAAAGAGAAAAGATTGAGACACTCACGGCGTAGAACAAAAGATTGAGACACTCACGGACACGGTGAAGACCAAAAGATTGAGACAAACAATGGTGGGTTCACATTTCTAATAGCCCACAAAGTTCAATGGGAACACCAAATCCACTCATTCAACGGGTGAAGGAGTGGGCTTCTTTTGATTTCTTTCTTTCTTTTCCCATATCTGTTTATAGGCGATTGGTAGGAAGATTCTAAGGAAAAAAAATTGGTTTGGCTTTTTACCACTTTGATTCTTGAATAGAATTGATTTATTAGCTCACATCTAGAAGTGCTTATTGGAAAAGTCAAAAAGCACTTGCTATACTACAAACTACAAAGGATAAGGAAGGGGTTTGTTTTTGTTGCCACTATTGTTGTTGTTGTCATTGTTTTCAAAAACTAGTTTGAAAATGAAAGAGAGAATAAAATAGGTGATGGGTATGATATTAGAGATTTTTGCTAGATGAAATTATTTTTTTGCAATTTTTATTAGAGGGTTTGATTATTTCGTAAACAATTAATGATATTTCTTATCATAGTTATTGTTGTGCAGTCAATCCGAAGAGAATAATTCCCTATTAGGAGAGAAGGTATTTAAATTGGCTCAATTTAGAAGGGAGATATTCATATTGACTTAGATTCCAACTAAGGTAGCCGAAGATCATGCAACTTCCTAATCCTATGTATTTAAATCTTATCTCAACTATATCATGTAAATGGGTGTTATTTAAACCCATCATAACTTTTTTTCAAGGGGGCTGGGCAATTGTTCTAAGCAAATTTTCCAAGGAATTATATTGTTCTTTGTAAGCTCTAAAAAACAATAAGATAACAGTGGACGTAGACTCAAGTTCTAAGTTGTCGAACCATTCTAAAAATCTCTCTGCCATTTACTTTATTGCATTTATTATTCATCTACTGCTGGTTATCTGTAATCACGCGCACATCATCCATTCCGATTCCGATAGGGTCAATCAGAATTCTCTGGTTGGTACAAATTTTTGTATCAACAGTTATCAAATAGGAAAATTATATTTATAACATTAAAAGGATAAAATGGTTCTATCTTGGTTAACCAAGTGTCTTTTTACATCATATTTATTTCTTTAATAAGAAGATAAGAGATTTTCTTATTTAAATATCTAATTTTGTTAATTATTAATAATTTTCAAGAAATAGAAATTGTTCGGAGTAGGGATTACAAATTTGCAATACCTTATTCTATTCCCATCTAAGTCTCATTTCCAAAATGTTAGATTACATTGCCTGCTCAAATAAAATAGTTCTCAATCGTTAATTTCATTCACTCCTGAGTGACTGTTACATCGTAAAAGTATTTTTCCTCTTATGATTAGATGACAAGCCTTTTAACCACTGGGGTTAACTGTACTTAGGGATTTTGTGTTTGAGTTGTCCACAATTGTGTAATTACCTTGGTCTATTTGACTTATAGGGTATTTCATAACTCTGAGGATTAGATGGGCTGGGCTGACAATTGTGCCTCTTAGTTATTAAAGAATTAAATACCCCATCAAATTACAAAATCCCATGTAAGTCTCATCTCCAAAATGTTAGATTACATTGTATTCTCTAATAAAATAGTATTTGATCATTAATTTCATTCACTACCAAGTGAATGTTAAACTGTAAACATACATCTCTCCTTGTGGTTGGATGACAAACTTTGTAGCTACTGGGGCTAACTATACTCAGGGATTTTATGTTCGGGAGAGACACCTATCACAATAGTGCAATATTATAATTACTTTGGTCCATTAGACTTGTAGAGTGTTCCATGACCCTAAGGAGGATAAGGCCAGCTCGGCTGGCAATTGTGCTTCTCAGTTATTAAAAAAAAAATCGCAAACATCCAAAAGTTTTCATAATAAATATCTAATCAAATTATATTCTAAAAGAACAATACTATGTTTAGAATTGAGTCATACAACAAGACAAAAATTATATAAAATTCATATAAAATGACTACTCTGTCTTATGTTTTTTGCATGGTTGTATGACTTGGTTATAAGTATAACATTATTCATTACAAAATCCTTTAAAAATATCATAAAAATCTCTAAAAACTATCAATAATGTTTTGCTTACAATTGAGTCATACAAACTAAGGGTGTTCGGTTCCGGGTACTCTGTATTTTTTGAAGGAACCGGAACCGGAACTGACAGTTCCTTGAAATTTGGAACCAGAATCGGAACCGACGGTTCCGATTCCGGTTCCGGTTCCTAGGTACCCAGAACCAGAACCTGTAACAACGGTTCCGGTTCCGGTTCTGAGTACCCTGTAAAATTACAATGACCCCCCAAAAGTTTTTAATCCTTAAAAACTTACAAATACCCCCCCCCCCCCCCCCCCCCCCCCCCCCCCCCCCCCCCCCCCCCCCCCCCCCCCCCCCCCCGGGGCATTGTTAACAAAAAAAAAAATTACAAACTCCATTACTTTGTAAAGGTAGATCTCAAAAGTCAAGCCAACTTATTTAAATGTTATGAAATATAAATTAAATGTATTCACATTACTTTTTCTACAAAAGTTTTTATTTACCTCATAATCTTTAATTTTATTTTATATTAGTCTCGATTCCTAGTTTCTGGTTCGGTTCCAAAAATTTGGAACTGGAACCTACCCGTGACGATCAGTTCTGGGTAGAAATCGGAACCAAACCCCGAGTACCCACCGGTTCCGGTTCCAACAGGTTCTTTGAACGCCCCTAATACAAACAGACAAAAATTACACAAATCTTTGTAAAATGATTACTTTATCCTTGTTTTTTTCTATTTGCATTACTCAGTTGTAAGTATAACATTGCTAAAAAATTATTCTAAACCTTATAAATATTGAAATCTTTTTTTTTTTAATACTTTCTAAAATTATTGATATTTTTCAGGGAATAAAATTAACCTATTGAAGTGTCATCTCTATTAATATTTAAGTGTAAGGCTTTTATTGATGAAGTAATTAAAAAATTTCTAAAAAATTATTAATCTCACACAAAATATTTTTATTCATATTATATTTATTTTAATCAAAGTATTATTTAGTTCGATATTATTAAGATTTAAGATACAAGAATGATGAACTTTGGTAATACAGATTGTTCTTACAAGATTCCAGCCGTTAATATTATCCGTTCGATACTGTATTACAATTGTCAACATATTAGCCACGTGGTAACATCACTCATCGCGAAGGACGTCCCCACACGGAAACAAATACTTCAAGCAAGCACTCTCTAGTCTCAAGGCTCTAGCATATTCTTCTCTTTCATAAGATATTCTCGCGAAGAATCACCTTGGTCCAATTAGACACCGCCACCTCAACCCCCGCGTGACTGTATCCAGATCACCTCTCCTTAACGGCCCCACGATCCCACGTGTCCGTCCACGTGTACTCCCCAACTTCCAGATTAATACTGAAAAATCAAAGTTAAAAACTCTTTAATCCCTCTCTTCTTCATTCTCCTGTCTCGGTTTCTATTAAAAAACATTTCTTAGAAATTCAAATAATTAAAAGAAAAAACAAACTGAAAAAAAAAAAAACACACGGCATGGAGAACGAGAGGCCAGGCGCTTCTACGACGTCTTCTAACGCGTTCTCATTTATATCGAAGAGCTGGCGAGAGGTGCGTGACTCGGCGGACGCTGATTTGCAGTTGATGAAGAACCGAGCCAACTCATTCAAGAATTTAGCGAGTTCTTTCGACAGAGAGCTCGATAATTTCTTCAATTCGGCGTCGACGTTCTCAGTGTCGTCGATTAAGTCGTCGCCGTCGCCGTCGGGGACGGAAATCGACTTTGTTAAGAAATTTCAGCCAAAATTCTCGGAGTTCCGGCGAGTTTACTCGGCACCGGAGATCAGTAAGCGTGTGCTGGAGAAGTGGGGACCACGCGCGAGGATAAGGTTAGACCTGTCGGCGATAAGGAATGCGATAGTATCGGAGGTGGATGAGGAGAGGGACAGAAATGGAATTATTGAATTTGATAGGGGTAAAAGAGGGAGAGAGTTCTGGGGAGAGGGAGAGAGGGAATGGGAGCCGATAAGGACACTGAAGACTAGGCTGAGGGAGTTTGAGCGGAAGCGAGAGTTGTCTGTGGAGGACATTTTTGGCGGGTTCAAGAGTAGTGATTTTGTTGAGAAAGTGAAGTCTAGCTTGGTATGTTTTTGTTTATTTTTCTTTAATTTTGTGTTTTTTGGTTATAAATTTTATAAAATGTTTGGTGTATATGCTTTCTAGGGAAATTTTCATTGGTTTTGGGGAGGCTCATGAGAAGCCTGGGATGAATTATACGTCAGTTGCATGTTTTCAGATAACTAATATTGAGTATTTGAGGCTATTTTTCTGATTAGGAGATTAATTGCAGAATATAGAGAATTGTAGAAGAAATGTCCATATTGCTTATATTGATAGCTTATATCGATAGTAGGCTTATGATTGGATTCCTAGCAATTTGTTGTGGTGAAAGTTGGAAAAGAAGTGTGCTCGTTGGAGATATGAACGTGACTCGTGTATAGTGGAGTTAGTACTTTCTGGTGTTAATTCCAGCGAGAGGGATGCTACTGGTTTCCTATTTAGAATTGGTTTACTATAAGTTTTAACTTTGAGCCCTTATCTTTTGCTTTTATATATCCAGACTCTAGATTAACTATTTTGGCAAATGTTGGTTGTCTAGAGAATCCCGTTAAAGAATTATATTAGGGTAGAGGTTTGCTCGAATTGGATTTATGGTGGGATATTTTAGAGTTTAAGGTTTAGTATATGCTAGACAAAGACAATACATGAATTGCAATTTTAAGGTAAGCAGTTTTTCTTCCTCTGACACGCATACAGCAGTCTGTACACTAAATCATACTAACTTTAAGAAAAATACGGGCTCTCATCCGATTCCTACTTCTGGATGCAAGAGTGATTGTTTTTGGTACCTTGGGCTCAAGTTACTACTAAAGCATGAGATCTAGGAAGATGTTAAACATATAATTAGAGTGTCCTGGATGCAATGGAGAAGTTCAACTAGAAATTTTATGTGATCATAGATCTCACACAGTTGAAGGTCAAGTTCTTTTATTAATGTTATAAGTTCCAGCCATGTTTCATGGAACATAGTGTTAGAATATTTAAAAAAAAAAAAAAAAAGCATAAAATGCTTTATGCATGTGTAGAATGACAATCCATATGCTGGAGTTTCATGCCTTGTCTTGTCAAACACTCTAGATTTATAGTGGTAGAAATAACGCTTCTATCTAGCTATATTTTTAACTTGCTATAAATAAATGGCACATATTTTCATTTACTCCCCCACCCTTGCTGCACCAGCACGAGGGAGAGAAGGTTAGAGAGAGAGGAAGAGAATTTAACTCAATTTGTCAAATACTGTATTTGTTTATGGGTTAGGTATTGAAGCTTAAATTTTTTACTTAAATTTGCGATACTAATATTTCATCCATCTGTTGCATATCTGGTGGTTTAGAACTTCTCTCCGAAGTCTATTAGATTGCATTTGATTAATGGCTAATGATTGATATCGCAAAACTAAGTCAGTTCCTCAAGTTAGAATTTCTTGACCATCTACTTTAACTTTTGTGATTTTTGGTTTGGTGTTGAAAATTTTAGCCATTTTTTAATTGTTCTTTGTTCATTTTCACGCTTTTGTCTTGTGTTGCTAATGTATTTGATAAGCTAATTTTTAATAATGTGTTATATGTTTGTGCAGAAAGCAATTTGCAAAGAGCCTCAGGATTCAAAGGTTGGTGTCTAACCTGTATGTTTTTTGTTTTTTAAATGCACATTTAATTTTATGAATTATCATTTAATTTAGACAATTGATGCACAGAATGCCTCCTTCAATTGTCCAGGACCTTTAGAAATGTTTGTTAAATTAGAAGACGTGTGGCATTGATCTTTTTTCTTTTACCGATACAGGAGGTACCCCCACTGGATGTACCAGAACTCTTGGCATGTTTGGTGAGACAATCAGGACCATTTTTGGATCATCTTGGTGTTAGAAGAGGCAAGTAATTGTGATCTTTTTTAGGTTTATATTTTGAATTGAAAGGCATGGTTAACTTCTTATCTATTCTAATACAGTAAAATTCTGTACTCTTTATTGTATTATTACTCTTGGATATCTCTCTAATACTCTATTTGGAGCTTAATGAGTCAATATATAAGTGGACTGTGGGAATCACAAATCTTTTTGGCTGTTTTATAAAATGAATCAATTAGTGGGACTAATGGCCAAATATGGACCTGGATGAGTGAAAATTTTCAACCTTCATCTTGCTAGAACTTGTGAATAATATAAAAGAAACTGAGATGGTATATAATACTAAAATATTTCATAATGATTTGGCTGTCAAATCTTGAAATTCCGTCCCACTTCATCTTCTTTAGTACATTTATTATTCATATAATGCTGTCACATTTGCTGATCATACTAGTAGTAAAAGTAATTATAAAACAATTTAAATAATTAAGGTATTGGCATAATTAGTTATCAAGGGCACCAGTATAAGTGCTGATTTTACTATTACTTAGTTGTAAGGCAACCAATGTTTGATATTTCTTTCTTTCTTTTTTCTTTTTTTTTTTTTGGTTGATTAATAGATCAATGTGATGGTTTTCATGTTTCTGGAAATTATCATCTTTGAATATCAGTTGACAATTTTACTGCTGCTTTGAATTTAATGCTGTTTTGAATAAAATTTCAGATATATGTGATAAGATAGTGGAGGGCTTGTGTAGCAAACGCAAAGAACAACTTCTGTTGCGCTCTCTATCTGCAGGAGAATCCACCTTACTTGAGAATGATAACATAAATGATGAACTGGATTTAAGGTTAGCCAGTGTCCTTCAAAGTACAGGACATCATTATGAAGGTGGCTTTTGGACAGACTTTGCAAAGTATGACCAGTCAGAGAAAAAAAGGCATGTGGCCATTGTCACAACTGCTAGTCTTCCATGGATGACTGGAACAGCTGTAAATCCACTTTTTCGAGCAGCATATTTATCAAAGACTGCACAACAAAATGTCACACTATTGGTTCCCTGGCTTTGCAAGTCAGATCAAGAGTTAGTTTATCCAAACAACGTCACTTTTAGTTCACCTGAAGAGCAGGAAAACTACATACGTAACTGGCTCGAGGAAAGGGTTGGCTTTAAAGCTGGTTTTAAGATCTCCTTTTATCCTGGAAAGGTATCTCTTGGATGTCAAACTATTCTATCTCTTGTTGATCATACCATTATAATGCACGTCTGACAATTTTTTGTCTCCCTGTATTTTAGTTCTCAAAAGAAAGGCGTAGTATAATACCCACTGGGGATACTTCTCAGTTTGTACCATCAAAGGATGCTGATATTGCAATCCTGGAAGAACCAGAACACCTGAATTGGTACCATCATGGTAAGCGCTGGACTGATAAATTCAACCACGTTGTTGGTGTTGTTCACACAAATTACTTGGAATATATCAAGAGGGAGAAAAATGGGGCTCTTCAAGCTTTCCTTGTGAAGCACATAAACAATATAGTCACAAGAGCATACTGCCACAAGGTATGTCAAATTTGTTGCATGATAACTTGTGACTAATGAGTTCGTCATGAGAAAGTGGTTCAATTAATATTATCTGGCTGATCTTTCTTAGTAATATTTACAGGTGGTTATGATGTGGTTTAATCTAATTGCTTGTGTCCACTATTTCAGGTTCTTCGCCTTTCTGCTGCCACTCAGGATTTACCGAAGTCTGTGGTTTGCAATGTCCATGGTGTAAATCCAAAGTTCTTGAAAATTGGTGAAAAAGTTGCTGCAGAAAGGGAACTAGGGCAGCAAGCCTTCTCAAAAGGAGCATATTTTCTAGGCAAGATGGTCTGGGCAAAGGGATACAGGGAGTTGATAGATTTGCTCGCAAAGCACAAGAATGATCTTAATGGTCTCAAGTTGGATGTTTTCGGTCACGGAGAGGATGCACATGAAGTTCAAAGTGCTGCTAAGAGGTTGGATTTGAATCTCAATTTTCAGAGAGGAAGAGACCATGCAGATGATTCTCTTCATGGGTAAGGAACTCTTGAGAACCATCATTATTGCTCTGAAACTATTTACGGAAAGGATTTTATTTCAGAATCTTTTAGAATTCATTGCATAACATATGAAATAAATCCGAAGAGAATCTGTTTTGAGTTTAAAATCAAATCAAATCAAGATGAGCTCTATTGAGCTAGCAAACTGACCATGTGTTTCTTAATTATAATCCCTTAATCCTTCTGTCTGACATGTTTTCGTCATGCTTGCAGGTACAAGGTCTTCATAAATCCTAGTGTTAGTGATGTGCTCTGCACAGCTACTGCCGAAGCACTTGCCATGGGAAAATTTGTAATTTGTGCAGATCACCCATCAAATGAATTCTTTACGTCATTTCCAAACTGTTTGACATACAAGACATCTGAAGATTTTGTTGCCAAAGTGAAAGAAGCATTGGAAAATGAGCCTCAGCCTCTTACTCCTGAGCAAAGATATAACCTCTCATGGGAGGCTGCCACCCAGAGATTTATCGAATATTCTGAGCTTGACAGAGTCTTGAATAACAAAGATGATGATGCCAAATCAGGCAGAACTAACAGAAAGATCGTCAAAAAGTCAGTTTCAATGCCTAGTCTTAATAATGTGGTTGATGGAGGGCTGGCATTCGCTCACTACTGTTTCACCGGGAACGAGTTTCTTAGACTTTGTACTGGAGCAATACCTGGGACACGAGACTATGACAAGCAGCACTGCAAAGACCTGCATCTTCCGCCTCCGCAAGTAGAAAATCCTATCTATGGCTGGTGAGTACAGGAACCAATAGGTAGTCAACAATCCCCATGTATAAATTTTCAAGCATTGAACGTGGATCTAGTCCATGGTTGTTAGTAGAAGGTTTCTTTTCCGTTCGTTAGCAATATATTTTTATTTCAGAACCACGTATTATGATAGCCAAATACAAAATTTGGCTTTGTTCATAGAAGAGTAGATGCCTAGTTAGTGATTTCTTATGTTGAAAAATGAACACAATAAACTATTTTCTGTTGTACCGAATTTTCGCTAAACGTACATTTCGGCTCAAGCTGGAATAAGCTTTGTCATTTCTCCTCTGCTTTCGTATTCTCATGAACAAGTTTTCACAAACTGTATCGATCAGATTTTTTGTACACTTTTTGATTCCAAACTCTTTCTGTTGCCTTTTTTTGTAAGATTTAGTGTATGGAGTACTTGGATATTTCAAAATTCGTGCATCCTGAAGGTGACAGTCTAGAGATTTTGACTTGGATTTGATTATTGTTTTGATTTTTATTTTGGACCATATCTATAAATAATAAGTTTCTCCAATATTTTTTTTTTTAAAATTTATCTATTTTTCAAAAAACATAAAACGGTGTTTATGAAATTATCAAGGTGGAATTAGGAACTAACATTGAATTACTTGAATTTAAAGACAGTTAAGGCTAAACTATATGTTAAGTCACTCTTACAAATAATCGAGGGATTTGGAAATGGAGTCTTTTAAAGCTTACAAAGATGAAAATTATGGTAAGGGTTAACTAGAGTAACTCAAAATAAAGTTTAATGGTCTAGGTAAGTTATAAATGTGATAGATAGTTACTTGGTGGGACTTGAACATAAGACCTTTAGGTATCTTAAAGTCTTGTCATCCGTTTATAAGCCAAGTGGTTCAATGGATCTCGAAGATTAGTTGAGGTTCGTGTAAGTTGGTTTGGACTTTTTGGTTTAAAATAAAAATAATAAAATAAAATTTTGATTTAATTTTTTTTACACAAATTTTCAATCATTAGTCTTTTATAAAGCAGTAGCTTAGAAATTACATGAGGTGGCAAAGAAAATAACCACCTTCAACTCTCTTCTCATATCCATTAGATCTAAATATATCTACCGTTATGAATTTGTGTCTCAATTTAAGTCGGTATTTTAAGGTAATATAGCACGATCCTACAAGTAAAATTAGAGTAAAAAAGTACAATTTCCTCTATAAGGTAACACTGAATACTAATTCTATCCCTCATGTATTTGAAATAAAAATCTACCTGTTATTTGCATTCGGTGGCAGAACTAGGAAATTACATATGACTATATGAGGGGACAAAGTGTGATGTTCAATGAATGAAGAGACTAAATTGAAAAAAATGTATTTATGAGATGACATTTGGGGGGAGGGGGTGTATGAGAAACTTAAGGGACGAAATTATTTCTACATAAAATTAAAATTATTATTTTAAATACCCAAGGAGGGAAATTTCACTTTAATATTAAAAATAATAAAACTATGTGCACTAACCAATGTGTTCTAATCCAAGTATTAACATTAGAAATTTAAAATTCTCTTAAAAAAAAATTTTTAACTTTTAATGTTAGTACTTGAAGTAGTACACATTGGTTAGTGTACATATCATTACTTTATTAAAAATAATATAAAGCGTTAGTGAAAGTAATAGAATTTCTAGGGACTTTTTTGTAACTCTTGATAGCATGATAGTTTCAATTTAAAAGCTTAAAAACCCTAAACTGTTTGATAAAGAATCAGCATTAACTGTTAAATCAAACACTCTTAAAAGTCAAATCGGTAATTAAAAAATAAAAGAAAATAAATAAATAAATAAACAAAAAATTTGATGCATGAAGACAAAAATACAGATGTTCATGGATGTCAAATGTCAATATACTTTTTTGGAACGTGCGGCTCACGTGTTACCCTGACTCTTGTTTTTATTGAAGCAAAATGGAGCAGGGTTCTCAGTGTCATTTGATCATGTGGTGCCCATTTACCAAAAAGGACACCGACTATTGAATAAAGGCAAAAGCTTTCCTCACAGAAATAAAAAATACAAATAAAAATAATATAAAGTTTAATATTAAAGCATTCGTCAAAGTACTAAAGCTTTCTATGGACATTTTTGGCAATTTTAATCATGCCCATGCCATAAGTGTACGTTTCTCCTCAACCATTTTTTCTTTTAAGTTTGGTTTACCTTTGACAATTAATTAAGTGCAACTTGATTTAAGATGAAAAAACAAAAAGTCTAGTATGTGGCTTTCAATTTCTTCTTTGACTTTTTTGTTTTTAAATGATTTTGAAAATTTTAGATTCCGAGCTTGATATTTAATATATATATCAATGATACTCTTTATAATTTAAATACATTTATTAAACTTAATTATTAATATAATGGTTTAGCTGTTATTTGAAAGTTTTAAACAAAATAGTTAATATAATATGATATTTAAAGGTATTAAATTCAAATTTCTCACGTCTCAAATCACTCTCCATTATGAGAAAACTATTTAAATTTTAAACATGAGATCTTATTTGCATACAAGTTGTATTTGATAAAAACCCAAACGTTATGGGTCTAAGAATAGTAAAAAAAAAAAAAAAAAAAAAGGATATTTTGAAACCCCTAAGGTATGATCTTATTTTTTAAAGCAACCCAATGATTTTGAAAACTAAGAAAACAACCCATTTAAGGGGATTTTCAATAATTTTGGGATCTAAATATTACCAAAAAAAAAAAAAAATATGCAAACTCTAGCTAAAGACATAATCTTCTTCTAATCAACAGAAGGCAACTCGTTAGTGCTTAGATTCCTCTTCTAATAAGTTTACTTCATTGATCATGAATCTGACCTAATTTATTTTTTCTTTTTAATTGTCTTTTAAGGATCTTGATTAATTGAATTATTTAAACTTAGTTAACTTGATGACAGTAAGAATGTTCAGCTTTGTACAGTGGCTTGAGCTGTGGGATTGCAGCCACTCATAAAGTTTAGTAAAAGAAAGAGAAAAAAATAATAATTAAAAATTAACTTATTCCAATACTGATTCCCATCTCAGGATTATCAGCTTTCTAATTCCTTTGCATTTACTAAAATAAAATAAAATTGAAGCAGAAGAATGTTCAGCTTTCCAAATTCTATTATGGGTTTGGGATTGCAGCTTCTGACCTTAAAAAATAAATAATTTTATCTTTGCTTAAGAGAACCCATCTTCTGCTTACTCATCACATGCTTCACTTTATTTATTTATCAATTGAAAAATTCTAAGAATATTCTGTATAAGTATAACCCTCTTTTTGATTAGTTAACTTTAATTTGATTTATTTTAATTTAATCTTAATCTCCTTATATGGAATATTAAATCTAGAATGGTATATATGTAGCAACTTGCTCATTTGGTTTAATTTTTCAATATATTATTTAGAGGAATCTAATTTTCAATTAATTAGTGAAGTACTAACAATGAACACAATTAAGGATAGCTCCACGTGCATGTCGATTTGTGGATGACCTAACTTCAAATTAATTTTTTTTTTGTGGTGGGTGTTCAAACCAAAATCTATTAAATTATGCTAATGTCAATGAACTAATGTTCTTTTATTTTTTATTTTTTTGTTTTTAACATGATGGAATGGGAAATTTTTTATTAAATTAAAAAGAAACTAGAGACATAATCAATTTTATCTCTAAAAATCAAATAACTTTATAATTATTCAATGATTTATAAACTAATATTTAATCTAGGTTTCTTCTTTTAAGTTTAATGTTTAACTAATACTTGAATAATGCTATTCGTCCAAACAAAATAAAATGATTATGCATCAAAATTAAATATGCATATCCTTGGCCAAATCAAAATTAACAAGTACTAAAAGTACATAAGAATACATGCTTTCTATGCTATATATATTCGGGAACGTTTAAAAAAATATTTTATAAGTGAGTTTCGAAATTTTCAATGCAATGGAGCAGTTTCGGGGTAGGTAGACTTGACAAATGGGCGGATTGGGTAACAATGAGTACTTGTCAAAGGGTATAGGTCGAACAGGTGCAAACTGATTGGATATTCAAATTACGATGATCGGCTAAAAGTGGAGGATGATCGGCCAAAGGACTGAGGAGGACCAGAGTTAGACTATGAGTCTGTGAACGAGACGAGAGTTGAGAATGAATGACAGAGTGAGATAGAAAAGAAAATAACCCTAATGCGTAATTGTAATTTCATTTTTACTATTTCAATTTTTTTTTTTAATTTGGTGCGAGTACTCGCGAGTTTCACTCAGTCCACCCGTAAAAAAAACGGATGGATTGGGTACAGGTACATTTCTCACAGGTCCTAAATATATTAACTTGTACCTGTAGGAATTACACGAATACGAGTGAACCCATAAATTTACAGTACCCGTTTGGCCAGGTCTAGGGGGAGGGTGGTCTCCCCTATTCCCCAGCCCACTATAAATTTAGGCACCATTCCTAAAAATTTCACTAGGATGATTTAATTTGCCCTCCAGACCCACGCAAGTCTCCAAATTTAACTCCTCCATCCTCACCCAGATAGAGGCATTTCCCCACGAGCATATGAAGTTCTGAGATAATCATTAGTTCATTACAAATTTAATGTATATATAAATTATTTTCTTATCTATTGTTTCGATTAATTTGATTGATCTTTTTGTTATCTTATAATTTTTATAAGAACTTTTTCCCACCCAAATAATGGCTTAATGACGCTTTTCCACCCACAAACTTTAAAATACCATTTTAATTACTACCCAAATTTATATTCTGTTTCCGATTCCGACATCTTTGCAACCCCACACCACTACCATTCTTTTTCTCGATTATTACGCACCAAAACCCCTCAAACCCTATTCCTATCAACCCCGCCAATCGCTGGCAATCGATTTGCAAAATCGCTTCTCTTAAGTCAAATTCCAATTCATCCCAACCACCAAAATTCAACCTTCCATCATAAAAAAACTCATCAGCCTCCCATCTTCAAAAGCCCCAACAGTTTTGATCGAGTTTGCTCTCTCTATTCGTCGTCAGAATATAAATTTGGGTAGTAAAACGATATTTTAAAAGTTTGTGGGTGGAAAAGTGTCATTAAACCATTATTTAGGTGGGAAAAAATTGTTAACTCTTTTTATAAATAAGGTTTAATTTGTAAATTCATTTATATGTGACTTAAAATGTGGACCACATGTTATTAAATTTTTGTATAGGAATTGAAGTTATCTATATAATGGATTTCTATGAAATCCACCATAGGGTTTTAAATTAGGAATAAATAATATATATCAACTTCGTGGAAAGTCTAAGAAGTGGGAAACAGCTCAAGATTCAACTCTCTGAATTATATTTGTTCTCTTCTCTTTATATGTTTCTGATACTGGTGTGGTGCTAGAATGAACCCCATTAACTCAATGATGAGTCAATTAACAAATATAGAATTCTACTGCAATTTGATTCCAGAAACCACTACCTGATGATCGATCTTACATATGGTTCAATGAATCAATATTGAAAGAGAAATATTACTGGGTTTATACTCTAAATTTGAAAACGGATAAAAGAGAGAAAACTATTAAGTATATTGTTAATTGTTTATCTGAAATACTGAATTCACGATAAAAAAAAAAAAAAAATAATAATAAAATAATATAAACCATGAATAACTTGTAACCTAGTACGTACTACCCTAAACCCTAAGCTTTTGCAAATATATTATTAGGTTCCTCTATGTACTAGTTAATGACCACTTTTTTTGGTCTCGTCTCTCGAATAAATACTCTTCTATATAACAGATATATGTACCATAAATCAACTATGGGATAACTGCATGTCACACACATTGATTTGACATTTTATAGATTCGTAGGTATGTCAGGAACTTTTTATTTCACCTAGTAATCTAAGGTTTTACCTAATTCTAAGACGTTTGGCTTAATCGAAATTAAATAGATAAAGATATTATATATGGGAGGTTTTTGATGTAGTTTTGATGATTTAAATAAGAATATTCCGATAATAGTTTTCATAATTTGGAGGATGAATTTCGAAGATGGTTGAATTTGTTTATTTTTTATTTTTTATCAAATATCAAAGTAGGTCAACTTATTTATATATACTGAAAATAGAAAAAAGCTGATTCTAAAAAAAGAAAATCCATCAAGCAATGTACTGAACTTTTGAGTGGAATATTATAAGGACTCCACCATTAATTATATTATTTAATTATTTTTGTCTCTGATTTTCATATATAATTTATATCTTCAACTCCAAGTAAAATGATCTTCATTAACTTTTTGGCAAAAGCAATATAGATGTCATAAACTTTGTTCCAACTTCTATGTGGGTTCTTTTGTTTTGACATAATAGAAAATGAAATTCAGGTTAAAAAGCAATAGAAATAAATCTACACAAGACAAGGATTTCAGAGCAGCAAAAAGCACTTCCTTTTCCTTCTGCTATTTCATTAACACATACCAGTAGAAAATTAAACACCAAAAAGGTAAGGTTTTGTTAATAAATATTCTTCCCTTAAAAACTAATCCTAGACCTCATTCATTCTATTAACATATTATATTTACACAATTTCAACTCTTTCTCCATTCTTTGCTGCCTTAGAAATATTCCCATCATTTTCTTTAGAATTTTCCGGAGAATCTGACGCCTCATCGATGTCTATAACCACATGATTACTGATCTCTCCGTCTAAAACAGGCTGCACACTTCCTCTGTGCAGCAAATTATGAGGCTGCACCTTCAATTCAGGCGAAACTGTTGCTTCCACAGTCTTGAAATGAGCCAAATTTGCGAGTTCATTCACCGAATCAGAAATTTTTTCAACTGTTTTAACGATTTCGATGAGTATTGAAGCCACTGTTGCAGCTGGAACGATCGCTTGGAGATCTACGATATTGTTTGTACTTAAAGTTGTAGCTTTGAGGGTTATTTTCAAATCTTTTACAGCATTTTTCGAGGCTTCGACAAAAGGGTTTGCCGCCGATGGATCCGCCATTGTTTTGATTGATGAAGCTAATGCTTTCAGTGCTTTGCCGGATTCTGCACTCATCTTTCTGCAAGATTGTTGAATTTCACTTTGGAATTCTGGTGGAATCTGCAGCAACACATTAACAGTTAATTAATTGTATAAATTACTGAGCTGGATGAATTAAAAGTAATTAATTAATTATGATGTGCATGCATGTTATTAGCAATTAATTATATTACTTAATTAATTTGTTTGTTTTTCATTTTTGTGTGGACGATATGTTGCCAATAAAGTTGCTTGATTTCTAGTAAGTTTTGGACAATGCACAATCTTTTTAGAGATTTATTCATAATATAAAAATAAAAACTTAAAGTTTATTTATATAAATATAAATTTATTGATTAAAAGTGTAAGTAGTTATAATGGTTCGCATAACTATTCATATTTTAGGTCTAAACTTTAAGATGTATTACTTGGAAATCGGAGTTGATGATGAAACCATTAAGAGCTTCAATCTGGTAAGCACATTGCCGAGCAAGACCTGCAATCTTCAAGTATTGTTTCCATGGATGACGAAGCCTGAAACGGCCATGTCCAGGTTCCCATCTTGCTAAATTTGCCTGCAAATTTTTTTTTTACGGAACCATCTTAGTATAAAGTAATTAATCAAGATAATTAAATCAATAACATGGTTAAAAATTAATTTTTTTTTTTAAATGATCTTAAAATACTCACCAAAGATTCCTCTGTATTCTTTGAAGTGAGAACACTTTTGTATCCTTGAAGAAATGACTTATCTTTCTTAGATACAACTTCTTGAGAACTCTCTAAATCTTGAAAATATTCACCTCCAAATCCTGTTAATTGATTAAGTACTTAATTAGTTAACAACTTAAAAAAAAGACAACTGAAATATTAATATTATATTATTACTACCTTCAATGTAGCTTGCAAGCTTTTCTAAATTGGAAACAAGAAGTTCGTGAAGATCTTCACCAGCCCAAACTGGACAAACAAAAATGGATACAATGATACAAGTTGCTCCTCCGATTAAAATTGTTGTTAATCTTTGATGAGCCAACACCAAAAGTTCATCAACTCGATACCCAGAAACAGCCACCAAGCTGAATGTTAGTATAAATATCAACACTCCATAATCATATCTCGCCTTAATCCTTGGAAAAAATCGAGTGAATGTAGATGCCGCAGCTACACCAACAAAAAACCAAACCAAATCAATGAAATAATAATATTAACGCTTTATGAACATTGTGACGATGTTTGCGTCAGAGAATAACTATATATGTATAAAGATACCTAATAAGAAGACGAGGATTCCGAGAACGATCGGCTCGCCTTTCTCTCCGGAGAGGCTTGCCAAGTGTTGTGCTCCGACCCCAAGAGCTCCAGCTGATAATGTTGCAAAGCCTCTATTGAGACATCTGCTTAGGGTTCCACCTGTGTACATTAATAACTTTACTAATTGATAAACATTATTGAGTTGATAACTTTATGTATTTAGCGTTGTGATAAATCAATGAACTTACCGACGGTGAACTCGAAAACTACGACCACAGTGAGAACAGCCCACATGCCAGCGACTCCGAAGCCATCATAGAGAGGCCTGGCATAGTATAGTAAAGAGACAATTGAGAGAGCAAGCCCCACTTTAAGCGAGTGAATGATTCGTCTTGGGTCATTTTTTCCAAGTTCTTTGATGCTCTTTGCAAGCTCAATAACTTTAGCCCTGAAGCTACAAGGCAAGGCCTTAAGCCAGCTCCATACGCGCGCGAAAAACCCCGATTTCTCTTGAGTTGTTAGACGAATCTCCATAGCGAAAAAATCGATCGATCGAGGAACAACTTTCAATGAAGAAATAAGCTAAACCTTTGAGGTGATTTATTTATTAAGTGGTGAACTTGGAATTAAGATTGAGAGAAATGGAGAGCAAGAAGATGATGAAATGAATGAATGCAAGTAAAAATGTACAGGACGGCCTGTATTTATAAGGAGAAAAGTTGGGTTGAGAATATTATTTATTTTATTATATATGTATATACATGTTTGTTGTCATTTTGTTGGATGAGAAGACAAAAATTTTCTCTGATGACGAGAGTTTTCTTATTCAAAGTATTATAAAAATGTTTAATGGGTGATTAAAGTTTATCTTGGATCCAATTAGCAATATTTTTATTTATTTATTTTTGTTGCTAGAAGAAGCAGCCCACATTTTCATTAAAAATTAAAAGTATAGGGTTCAGAGCTGACCACTCCCACTTGTGTCGAAATTAAAACTATTGACAATCTAGTATTAAATGAATGCACTATTACTGGAGATAATTGATATGATCTTGTTGATGCTTGGTTTTGACACCAATTACTCGCACGTGTGAAATGCTGAGCTAACTCAGAAGACACACATGTATATGAGGGAATTGAACTGGTTAAGAGAAAAGAAAGCAATGTTTAAAGTGGTTCGGATGCTTAAGCAAGCGAATCCTACATCCACTAGTATTGTATTGATATATGAGATCAGGTCGCGTTCAGCGAGCTGACTTACAAGAGATTACGAGAGAGAGAGAGAGAATATATACGCTATTCCAGAGAGAAATTAGCTAATCCCACAAATGGGAGAGGAGCCCTCTATTTATAGTGGGATGAATTGAGGTAATGATTACTAGATCTGTGTAGCAGGTCAAGTTGCCTTGCAAATCTTTCTTTATGTCCAGTTGTTCACCTGCTCGAATGATTTCCTCCACTCGCGCAGAGATTTGGACACGTGGAACGTTCCCAGCCTTTTGCCCGCCTAGCGCATACCCACTATACTAACAGGAGCAGGCTGCTCACGTTAGCATGCGACGTGCATGCGTCTAGACCGCTGCAGAACCTTATCTAAGTTCTGACCGCTTACATTGACAGGGCTCTGCGTCAGCCCTACTTTTCCATGCATAACAGATCTCAATATATATAGTAAGCTAAAATCATGTTAGCTGAAATGGTGTTATTTACCTTCTATACCTTTTATGTAATGATGCTGTATTTATTTCACATTATTTGCTTTCCTTACATGTTACAGCTACACTTGTATAAATTGTGACACAGTGTACATGAATACATATCAAATACACAAAGTATTCTTTCTCTCTATTTCTTGCTGTCTTTTTCTCTCGGCATACTCAGCAACTAGAAGTTGCTTCTCCAACCTCTCCTTGGCATACTTCGGTAGCCTTACTACCTTCTCTTGCCACTCTGAATTCCAGGTTCTTACATGGTATCAGAGCAGGCCTTCTAGGAAAGCTTTCCTGACCTCCCTCCCTACCGCTCAAACTCTACTCCCTAGTATTGCTTCACCTATAAAAAAAAAAAAAAAAAAAAAAAAAAAAAAAAACCAAATCAGTTTTTTTTTTTTTCTCTTCTCAAAACAACACAAATGGAACCCAACACACAAACATGCCCTAATAACCAAACCAAACCCAACATCCACCTCGACCCAAACCCATAGCACCATCAAGATGGCCAAAACGGCCCACAAGCCCAAACCAATTCGCATTCGGGTATACGGGTTCTGGCCTAAACCCATAACCCCTCCAATTCCAGCTTGTCCAGCCTCAACATTGCCGGCTGGAGCCTGGCGATGCTCTGTTTTCCTCACCATCCAATGGGCCTGAACTTGTTCTAGTCAAACAAGTCCTCATTGGATTTGAAAACTAAGCGACATGGGCTCGCGATTTCCGTCGAGCGTTGATCACCAAAGACAAAGACGGCTTCATCGATGGCACTGTCGCACCACCTGCTGAAGCACATCTTCAAAAACACTAGACGAGATGCAATATGTTGGTCTGTGCCTGGATCAACAACTCCCTGACCCAGGATGTTGCCACCGGCTTACCACCAACATAAATCGTTGAAGAACTGTGGCAATCGGTAAATGAAATGTATAGGCAGTTGGATCTAGCAAAAATTTTCACTCTCCGGCAAAGCCTTGCGGAAGTGAAACAAAACAACAACACGGTTACCATGTATTACAACAGGTTGTCAGCCATCTGGAATGAGCTTGACGCCGTCACAGAGCCGCTGTAAGGCCCACTGGAAACTCTTCACTAGTTTTAGAGGATCAAGGACCAAGAACGATTGATCCACTTTCTTCTCGGCCTAAACGAGAGCTTTCTCTCCTTCCGCACTTAGATGTTGGCCAAGACATCCCCTCATTCTCTTCGTCGACTGTACCAGCTCGCCATTCAAGATGAAAGCTAGTGCTCAGCTTCCATAGAATCACCACGATAGGGTGATTCGTTGGCTTTTGCAGCTGAAAAGGGAGAGACCACAGGTGGGGAAAATCGACTACTAGGGTTTCAAAATGAAAATGAAACCCTTTTATATCAAGGGCTCAACGGCCAAGATCAAGCCAAACAATCCAATCGCCAGCAGACAGTTAACATGGTCAATGGGGTCAACACTATCAATGGAATCAATAGTCAACAGAATGGCAATCCATCGAACGGTCCATATTTGGGGAATTTCCAATATGGATCTAATGGCTCCCGATCATCCCAATCTGGTAAGAAAATGTATTGTGACTATATTAAGAGAAGGAATCACAATCAAGAAACTTGCTGGAAATTACATGGTCATCCTAAAAATGGCAATCCAATGGCAAATAGTGTGACTACCACCACCACAGGATCTGCTGCTCAATCCAATCTGATCAAACCTGAACAAATTAGCCAACTCATCCACATGCTGAATCAACTACCTACCACTAACACTTTCGCCAGTTATGCTTGTATTTCTTTTTGTTTCAGCAATTCAATTTCCCGTAATTTATGGATTATTGATTCAGGGGTTAGTGATCACATAATTTGCGATCCTAAATATTTCCAGATAGACACAAAACCCACTACATCCATTTCTGTTAGGATGCCCAATGGTACCATCGCTTCGGCAACCCATATAGGATCAGTCAAACTTAGTGACTTCATAACTCTTAGAAATGTCCTTTTTGTCCCTGATTTCACTTTTAACCTCATATCTGTCTCAAAATTTTGCATTGATAATAATTGCACATTACAATTTCTGCCTAATATGTGTACCTTTCAGGACCCTTCGACTAGCAAACAGATGGGCTTGAGTAAAGCCCATCATGGGTTATACTATTGGGAGCCTTTTTCATTTTCTAGCAAAAATAAATTCAATTATTGTAATGCCAATATCAATAATAATTCTATTATTTTTCATCAACGATTGGGTCATAGTGCTTCCATTCCTCATTTAACTTGTCAAATATCAAAGATTGATATTTGGGGACCATATTCTGTTCCCAATCATGATGGATCCCGTTTCTTCCTAACCATTGTGGATGACTTCTCCCGTGGGACTTGGATCTTTCTCATGCAAAACAAAGCTCAAGCCTTTTCTCACATCCTTAATTTCCTCTCCATGGTCCAAACACAATTCCACAAATGGGTTCAATGGGCTAGGACTGACAATGCTTCAGATTTTTTCAACAAACAGTGTTCCTCTCTATTCCTTTCCCATGGAATTCTCCACGAGAGTTCTTGTACTTATACTCCTCAACAAAATGGAATTGTTGAACGCAAACATCGTCACCTCTTAGAAGTCGCTAGAGCCCTAAACACTAAGCCAAAATACGAACCACCTTTTAGGGTGAATGTGTGATTACTGCTACCTATCTCATTAATCATATGCCTACACGGGTTATCGGAGGTAAAACTCCTTTTGAATTGTTATTTGGTAAGAAACCTGATAACACTCACTTACGACTTTTTGGTTGCCTTTGTTATTCCACTACTATAGGGCACCGTGACAAGTTTGCTCCTCGTGCCAGAAAATGTACTTTTATGGGATATCTCATGCTACAGAAAGGGTACCATTTATATGATTCCCAACATAACAAGTTTTTTGTTAGCAGAGTTGTAGTTTTTCATGAAGACAATTTTCCCTTCTCAGACAATAAGCCTTCATCCACTACATCGCCACTTGCAACATCGGATCATTGGTCCCTACCAGAAACTGCCATCACTCTCATTCCCATTCCAGCTGATCAAGCACAATCTGACACATCACAATTTTCAAATCAACATACTGAATCTACAATGTCCAATGCTCCTCCACTGTCTCCGCTCACCACAGATCCATCCACTATAGTCCCTCCTCTGGTTGATTCTCCAAATCCTATGTCCCATACACAATGACCAGACATTGTTCCACTATGTCGGTCCTCCTGCATTTCCTGACCTCCTGTATGGACAACCGACTACATATGTTCTAATGTAGACAGTATCTCTTATCCCATCTCTGATTATGTCAGTTTTGATCACCTATCTCCTGCCCACAGATCATGTATGAGCAGCATTTCTAATGATCGAGAACCTTCCTCCTTCCCTGATGCCATTCAACATCACTGTTGGCGTCAGGCCATGGAAGCAGAACTAAATGCTCTTATCAGTAATAAAACTTGGGATTTTGTTCCTCGTCCTTCACATCGAAAACCGATTGGTTGCAAGTGGGTCTACAAAATTAAGCATCGTGCTGATGGCTCCATCGAAAGATACAAAGCCCACCTTGTTGCTAAAGGTTTCACCCAACGAGAAGGTTTCGATTATCAAGAAAACTTTTCCCCAGTGGCTAAACATGTTACCGTTCAAGCTTTTCTATCCGTTACCTCTCATCATGATTGGCAATTACATCAGATGAATGTCCACAATGCCTTCCTCCATAAGGATCTTGATGAGGAGATTTATATGGCTCTTCCACCCGGTCTTTGCAATCAGGGGGAGAATTTGGTATGTCGATTGCGAAAATCTTTATATAGGTTGAAACAGGCATCTCGACAGTGGAATGCAAAGTTCACAGAAGCTCTCACTGTTATTGGATTCTGTCAATCCAAACATGATTACGCCCTATTCTCCAGACATCAGGGTGAGTCTTTCCTCAGTCTTATTGTCTATGTTGATGACATTCTCATTACAGGGACGATGAGAATGCAATCAAAGAACTGAAAGAGTACCTACACAGAACTTTCCACACCAAAGATCTAGAGGCACCAAAGTATTTCTTGGGAATCGAAATTGCTCGATCTTCAGAAGGAATATCTCTCAACCAATGAAAGTATGTGCTTGAACTCATATCAGATTTAGGGCTAGCAGCGTGCAAACCAAGCGTCATTCCTATAGAACAGAATGTCAAGCTCACGACACAAGAATACGATGAAAAGAATCAAACTTCTAAGAAAGATCCCTTATTAGAAGACATCTCTAGCTATCAACGACTCGTTGGAAGACCCATATATCTAACAATGACTCGACCAGACATTAGCTACGCTATACAAATTCTTAACCAATTCATGCATGCCCCAAAACAATCTCACATGGATGTAGCAATTAAGGTACTTAAATATCTAAAGGGTTGTCCAGGTTTAGGACTTCTCTTACCAAGGAAATGAGACTTTAAGTATCACAACATACTGTGACTCAGATTGGGGCTCATGTCCAATGACAAGAAGATCCCTCACTGGATTCTGTATTAAACTTGGAGAATCTCTTATCTCCTGGAAAACAAAAAAGCAAACCACAGTGTCGCTATCATCAGCAGAAGCATAATACAAAGCCATGGCCAAAACCACTTGTGAAATCACATGAATTCTTGGTTTATTAAAGAATCTAAACATACAAGTAAAAACACCAGTAAGATTATGTTGTGACAACAAGGCAGCAAATGACATCGCAACCAATCTAGTCTTCCATGAAAGAACGAAGCACATAGAGATTGACTGTCACTTTGTCAGAGACAAGATACAAGAAGGTGTAATTAAAACAAAACACATCCGAACCATGGATCGACTAGCAGATATCTTCACCAAACCATTATGTCAAAGACAACATTCATTTTTATTGGGCAAGCTCGGAGTTTATGACATTTATAACCATGAGCTTAAGGGGGAGTATTGACAATCCAGTATTAAATGAATGGACGATTAGTGGAGATAATTGATATGATCTCAATATATAGTAAAACCTCTCTATAGTGATACTCTATATAGGAATAAACTCTACATAGTCATAAAAAATTATAGTCCCAATTTGGGATAGTTATAAATAAGAATAAACTCCACATTGTAATAAGTTATAATTGTTCTAATTCCCGTCCTAAGGAAAGTTGCCTCCACATAGTAATAATTATTTGTATATTGCAAAAATATATATGCTACGTTACATTAAAGGTTTAAAATGAAATAAAATATTTATCTAAAGTTGTTTGGGACAATGATTTTTGCTTTAGAGTTGTTACGACACTTTTTACCTTGTGGGTATGTAATAATTCACTAGCATGGACATCTTCTTGTTGAAACCAAAATATTTCTAGCTTTTCACGCATGTTTAGAGCTTCATGGCACGAAACTTTTTGTATTTCTATACTATCATCCTCATGATTATTTCATTTCTCTTCTTGTCTAATTGCAACAATGACTTCTTATTCAGTTAAAGCATATACGACTTGTTGCTCATTTAGATGATCGAGGAAGACATTAATATGCATTCTATTAGTGTAGTGAAGTTGTCAAATCTGATCACTCAATTATGCAATGAGTCTTTTATTCTCTACATCCACTTCATTTGTAATTTGCAATTCATCGACACCGATGGTCCTAATTTTGTAGTACTTAAAACAATTGATAATTGTCTGTGGCTTCACATCAATTGACCATGCAGCAACTGTATTTACAATTTTATTAAGGATACTTTTCTTTTCTGGTTCCAATACATGATCTTTTATCCGTTTCAAAAATAGGTGATTAAAATGTTGACTATAATAACCTTTGAAATTTCTAATGATGCCTGCATCACACAGCTAGATTTTGGAAGTGCTAGCTGGTGGTAGGAACAGAACAATTGTGTGATACTAATACTAATACCAATACTACTAAAACAATTAATTGAAATCCTAATACACACTATTAAAACATGAATTATAAAATAAGAAATCAAAATATTAATTTTTGTAACTATACCTCTATTAAGTTATAACCTCTTTATAGTAATAAATTAGTTTGATCCCATCATTATGACTATAAAGAGGTTTTACTATATATAGTAAGCTAAAATCATGTTAGCTGAAATGGTGTTATTTACCTTCTATTTAATGATGCTGTATTTATTTCACATTATTTGCTTTCCTTACATGTTACAACTATACTTGTATAAATTGTAACACATTGTACATGAATACATATCAAATACACAAAGTATTATTTCTCTCTAATTCTTGCTGTCTTTTTCTCTCGGCATACTCAGCAACTAAGTTGCTTCTCCTGCCTATCCAACCTCTCCTTGGCATACTTCAGTAGCCTTACTACCCTCTCTTGCCACTCTCAATTCCATGTTCTTACAAAAACAAGAAAAAATGTACCGAAAATGGTTTCAAACTTTAAACCCACAAAAGTTCAGAGCCAGAAGCTTAAATTCTCCTGACTTGTAGAGCACTATAATGCATTACTGGTTTCAACAAAATGACCACTAGAACTCTAGAAGGAAATTGCTTATAGGCTTCTATCTATATAGGCTTTTTAGAGTCCTTTTCTTTGTTTCACCTGCTCTGCTTGCAGACCTAAATTACGAACAGTTTTATACTTTGAAACTTCTATACATATATATATATAAAACAAGTTGCCAGTACTGGTTCCAACAAAATGAGTACTGTCAAGCATTTTCATAGAGGCTTTTAGGCTTTTTTTGTTTTTTTGCTCGCCTACTTACGTATGAACCTAAAATACGAACAGTTATATATTCTTATTTTTATCGGCATTTTTATATAAATACTACACTTACAACCTAATTTTACAAATTTTCTCTTACAACCCCAATATGGCAGTTCACAATTGATCAGTTCACAACAGATCTTATCTACCCAACAATAAGTCTCGCATGTACAATTGCGAACTACTATGTCGGAGTTGTTTGAGAAAGTTTGTAAGATTGAGTTGTGAGCTAATTTTTATTGTTTTTATATAGGTTTCGATGTCTATATTTTGTTTGAACATGAAATACGAACAGTTTTATAGTGATGTTATATGTAGATATAAATGTATTTCGGAGCGTATATGATTTAAATTAATTACTTGGAAATCAACGCATACGATGGCGATTTATAGCTACTAACCAATTACTGTAAAGTTTAAGATGTGTTCTGTATCCCACTGGTTGAGATTAATGTTGTGTTAATGGTAAATTGACGCACATAATTAATATGTAAAAGACTTCTTTTTTTTTTTTTTTTTAAATCATAGTATTTGCCAGCAGCCAGCTTTATTGATCAGAAAGTGGAAGAATGATGAAGCTATAGGTTTAAAATATATCTTAACAATGAATCTGTTGACTTAATGCCCTCTCAGTGAAGGTTAAGGCTAAAAAATAATTACACATATGTTGACAAAATAATAGGTCAATTTTGGTAGAATTAATTTTTACAAAAATATACAAATTCTTTAATTAAATTAAGTTTTTTATTTAAAGTATTTGACACTATTAAGTTTTGAATTATTGATTAATATCAATCTAATGATATTGAGACTTATAAAATTTATATCGAAAATAAATATCTTTGAATTCCCGTTTAATACCATTGGATTGAAATTGATCAATATTTAATAAATAATATAGATAAAATTAAATCAAAATTTTAAGTTATATACAGTAGCCCAAACCTTTTTAAATAATTTTAGAAGAAATTATTCACTGTTTTAGAAGATTAAACAACCCATCACTTCTCTTTTTCTTCTTCTTCTTTTAAATAATTTTATAAATTTTTAACCAATTTTTGAATGAGCAAAGTTTTGATTTTAACAATTGTTTTACACAATTATGTTGGAGTCTCACACCAACTAAGCACACTCAAGCCTACTGGTTTATAAAAGAAAGTAATCCTACAATTCAAAAAGACAATATTGGATGAGGAGTAAAAAACAACTCAAATTATATCAAAATACAATAAATCTTACCAGTTAAGGAAGCATTTATAAATAATATATTAAAAATTAATTATGGTCTAATATTTAGTAATAATATTCCACATATATTAATTTTTTAAAGCCAAATTGATTATATTTAAATTGTTTCAAGATAATTTATCCCTTTTTACATTGGATCCATCCATTGATGTTGTTAAAGCTTCTGATCATTCTCAGAATTCCGGTTCCTTGACCAAAGAATATTCAACCAAACTAATTAAAATAATAGGCTAAGTACCCCCCAACAAAACTTAGTGTATGGATGTAGTTCTTAACAGGCAAAAAATAAATAAATAAAGTA
Organism: Pistacia vera; assembly: GCF_008641045.1. Classification (NCBI taxonomy): domain Eukaryota; kingdom Viridiplantae; phylum Streptophyta; class Magnoliopsida; order Sapindales; family Anacardiaceae; genus Pistacia; species Pistacia vera. The sequence continues at coordinate 596,245 of NW_022196095.1, forward strand.
AGAATTAAGTTGCCACTACTCACTGCTGATACAAAAAATTTAAGAGTAAACTGGATCATAGTGACAACAGGATGACAATGGAAAAGCAACTAAAAAATGTGAAGATGACTATGACTTATAGCCATTCATATTATTAAATTCTTGTTTAGAGCTCTCTCCATACTTTCTTTTTGCCTTTTTTTTATTATATTTAATCTAATCTTTAATTTCATATTCATTTCCCTTGAATTGAGACAAACACTGCGATGTTCTTCAATATTTATATTATACGACATTGTCATTCCCCGCTACAAAATTGGCCTGCTCTGACATTAGAGTTCTTACAATACATCAACGGAATTGCGTTGGTGAAAAAATTGGAATACCTTGACACAGAGTATGGACAGTTCTCTAACACCATCGTCCTGCGTCAGTCAGGGTCTCCACCAAAATATGACCTGCACCGACAACACTTTTTGGAGTGAACCACGTTCGTCGGCAAACTGGCGGACTCCTAATGTAGTGATGCATTGAAGGTTGAATGAATGAATATAGGGTTGTGTCGGAGAAGGCAATTTTCTGGTGACTCTTTCTCATCCTGAAAATTGTTAAATTGTCTTTTAAAGTCTATACATAAATTATTATTGAAAAAATGTTGCAGTCTAGAAGGGAGAAAATATAAAGAAATTTTTTAGGTATGCATAACTATATTTTTAAAAATTTTTTATTAATATTAAAAGATAAAATTTCACAATTTTTAATAAGTAAACTGTTGTGCCAGAGTTTACGACAAGCTCAGAATCAATGATAACTCAGAGAAAGCAATGCTCGGTATAGTATGAGCGAGCTAACTAGACAGTTATCTCATAGATTACAGATAAACCTTAGCCCCTAAAATCAATGAGCAAACAATTATTGATTATTTCTAATCACGCAGCAATCAGTTCCGATTCTATCAAGGTCAATCAAATTTCTTTAGTTGATGCGATTTTTCGTATCAACACAAATGATTAATTTAATTTTTGTTTTTTAATATTTACAATCATTATCTAAGATATTCGTTTTAAAAAAATAATGTAAAAATATGCAAAAGAGACGAACATATGTCTGTATATTATTATTGTTATGAACAAATTATTAATTAGATCTAAAAAAATTTATCACATATGGAATAATAAGCAAAGTCAGCAATCACTAGTGAGCTAGTAGGATCTGACGCGATCATTAGTTAGATTCTTTCATTTGATCTTTTCAACCATTAATAAAACCTCAAGCCTTTTGATCCATATATAAATATAGATTCAAAGTCAAAAAAACAAAAGGGCATTTAATTTAAACTTACCTAACAATGTCAATGGAAACGTTCTTTTCCCATGTATACTATTCATCTCCAATCAATTTTTGTAGCTATATTTCGTTGTCCATAGAGCAACTTGTCTTGACATGTATTGGTTCCAAACCTTATCCTATTCTTCATAATTATTCATGAGCCACATAATTTGAATAGGGAAAAATCAAAGCAATTAAACCTCATCTAATTTTTCTTCATTCTTTTTATTTATTTACTTATTATTTAAAGGGTTTTCCCAAAATGTATAGGTTTTATTTTAAGGACAAATTAAACCGTAAAATCCAGCGGTTTACTAATTATACCTTTAGTAAAACAATAAATGATATATTCATGATATATAACCCTAGACTATGCTAATTAGACAAGACTCAATACTCTAACATTTAACTGTATAGTTTAATAGTCTAATTAAAGCATGCTAGATAGTGCTAGACTCCAAAGTCTATGCATTCCGGTCATTTTTATTCTTGTTATTTTTATTAAGGGCAATTAAGTAAAACCATTTGATTTTATCGTTAAATATGCCATTTAAATAAACTCACGACATTTTGAGAATTAAGATTAATAAGAATGACCATATATGGAAATATTTCATTTATTATTTTCTGGTATTAATAGTACATAATTACGGAAATTATTTAAAGGTCCAAAATCCAAGTCTAAAAATGTGCATTTCTTTTTATAAAAAAAGTTACAATATATTCTTTCTTATAAACCTAACAACTTTTATGTTCAATCTTTGTCTACAATTCAAATTTAGAAATTTATACTACAGATAAGACAACTTTCTTTCTTTTCTTTCATTCTACCCCCTCTTGGAATTTCATATAATTATTTTTGGATCACTCAAAATAAATTTCAAAATTAATAATATGATTATATAATGAAAGTCTTATGTATTTTTTCCTATTGAAGGTATCGAACTATTTTTTTCTAGGTGGTTTTTGTGGTTTTTATTGAAATAATTAAAAAAGGGGTTGATTTGAGATGTTTTAGTCTACCTTAATTATCAAGTCAAAATATCCAATCAGCACACCAAAATTGTCATGGCAGCGATTTTTGACAGAAATAATATCATGTCATCAATATTTAATGCCGTAGAACAAAAATATGAAAGTTTGGTACCTTCAATAAAAAAAAAACTTAAAGTTTGGTACCTTTAATAGAAATAATTGATAGTTTAGTACCTTTAACAGGAAAAAAAATAATTTGGTACCTTCAATAGGGAAAAAGTGATAGTTCAGTACCTTATGATGTAATCAAACCTAAGTTTTACATTCAAGTAAAAGGTATATTATTGTGACAATTAATATTAGAGATACAATTATTCAAGTAAAAAGAGAAAAAAAAATTTGCAGCAGCCTTCAGAAAGTATGTTAAATTAATTAATGGGCAAATATTGCATCTATAGTTGGCAAACACAATTAACAGTCAATTAAATTAATATCTTTTATTGTAAATTAATTAATTATATGCACGTTATCATGCATGATAAAAATAATAACAAATGCTAGGGAACTTTCTTTTGTTTTTAAGAAGAAGAAACCAAAACAACGGCGGCAATGTATGGATATAATGTAATATTAAATGTTAATGCATAAAAATGACTTAGAACGTTAACGAGTAAGAGTTGTAAAACGGTGTTCAGATGGTTGTAGATGGCAACTTGGTGGTGGTATAGCGGTGGAAATCTCCTCTACAGCGGTTGGAACCTCTGCAAAACAAGAAGCGAGGTTAGAAGTTCATGCTAGTAGGGGTTGTCATCACCGTAAGCTCTCCGACACACAAATCAGTGGAATGTTCAATAAAGAAGTTTTATGGAGTATAAACAGTGCCGAAAAGTGGAAAAGAAGATGATGGCATGACCTTCTGGTGCATTAGGTCAAGACCACAAATTGTCATCTCCCCAAGTGCGCCCACTTCCCCCTCAACAATAAAAGGTGGCTTCTAATCCCTATTTACCATTAATTATCATTCTTAGATTAATTTTTGAGAATTTTAAGTCTAAATTTTAGGTTTGTACTAAGAGATTTGGTGTATGTAAGCCAAATATTTCATATAAAAATGGAATTAAAGAGTTGTGGCCCCATGATTAAATAACAAAAATTCATCTATCATTAGTAAATCGTTAGAATTTGCACTACTAAGAGTTAATAAATATCTATCAAATTACCTTATTTTAACACTTACAATATAACGACATAAGAATTTTTATTATTTTAAAAACTTTAGGAGAAAATATGTCATTAACTCTATACAAATGTCTCCATTTGTGTAACATTCAAATTCATGGCTATTAATAATATTGATAAATTGTTAACAAAATTTTGTAATCTTCAATTTAAAAAAAAAAAAAATGATTTTAATATGTAAACCATTCTTAGTAAAATCTCTCTATTAATTGCGTTTGTTACATTCAAACCTCT